>NC_030833.1:40182047-40485927 GCF_001704415.2 Capra hircus
CAACTTCAGTCCAAAGGCTGATTCCCTCCACCCCACTGACAACCAGTGGGCAAAAGCTGTGATAGCCACAGGGAGAGGGCTACATGCAGAAACAGCACCGTCGGCTCTGACAGTCATTTTGAAATAGATCATCGGTGGTCTAATCCGCTCATTTTGATTGTTTTGGGTAAAGTTAGTCTTCAGTTCTAGGGCTGGTTTGTTTTCAATTCCTTGAGGCCAGTTCTAAGAACTGTAGCAGCATATGTTATGGCTGCAGCCTGGTCATCATGCAGTTAACTTCTTCCACATGGTGAGCGATTTAGTATCTATAGGGCGGCTCACAGGATATGGCTCAGAATATTATCTTTAGCCCTTGAGGAGAAACTAAAGGTCCTTGAGTTTGCTTGATGACTAAACTATTATTATTTGGTCTCCTTTGATTGTTTTCTTTTGTTCTACATTTTCTCACTTTGATTAAACATATTCTTTGGCAAAAGTTTCTCCACGGACAAAAGGCAGGCGGAGGACGTGGAGGGCAAAGACCATAGGGTCTTGCTTCATTTCATTTTTGCTTTTAACAAAAAGTTTAACCCCACATCGTTGCCAGCCACCCTCACTTTACGACGTTGGTTCAACCAGAGAGCTGTCCTGAGAGACCTTTATGAAGGTGGGGAGTGGACAGTTCACAGAGTTCTATGGAAATGCTTGAGGGTGCTGGTCTCTTCTGGGCCTAGAACTTTGCTTCAGTTCAGTTCAGTTCAGTTCAGTCGCTCGATTGTGTCCGACTCTGTGACCCCATGAAACCGCAGCACGCCAGGCTTCCCTGTCCATCAACAACTCCTGGAGTCCACCCAAACTCATGTCTATTGAGTTGGTGATGCCATCCAATCATCTCATCCTCTGTCATCCCCTTCCTCTCCTGCCCTCAATCTTTCCCAGTGTCAGGATCTTTTCAAATAAGTCAGCTCTTCGCATCAGGTGGCCAGAGTATTGGAGTTTCAGCTTTAACACCAGTCCTTCCAATGAACACCCAGGACTGATCTTCAGAATGGACTGGTTGGATCTCCTTACAGTCCAAGGGACTCTCAAGCGTCTTCCCCAACACTACAGTTTAAAAGCATCAATTCTTCAGTGCTCAGCTTTCTTTGTAGTCCAACTCTCACATCCATACATGACCACTGGAAAAACCATAGCCCTGACTAGACGGACCTTTGTTGACTAAGTAACGTCTCTGCTTTTTACTATGCTGTCTAGGTTAGTCATAACTTTGATTTCAAGGAGTAAGCCTCTTTTAATTTCAAGAACTTTGCTTACTGGTGTTCTTACTTGGCTGCTATGAGAATGACTGATCTGGAGAATGCAAACAACCATTAGTTACAAAACCAGAGGGACTAGTTACATTTTCAGTGTTTTGCTCTTTTTTATTTTTTCCTTTTCTAACTCCACAAAGATTGAGAAATAGAAGTTTGCGAATATCTTAGAAGATACTCCCCCTTCAGCCCCACTTCTTGTGTGCTGGATCTCTTTGATCACATTTCCTTCCCCCAACTAGGTAGCCACTGTCTTATGTTTTGTGGAATTTACTTCCTTGTTTTTCTTTATAGGTTTATCATTTTGTCTACATCTCTAAATGATACAATTTAGTTTTAATTTTATGAAATTCATGAGGGTGAAATACCACTGTGCATATTATCTGGGGACTTGTTCCTTTCACTTAGTATCAGGTTTCTGAGATTCATCTGTATGGGTGCATGTTTCATTGCAACTTGGTATTCCTCTGTTCCAATTACTGATATTAATAGACATTTGGACTTCTCCAGTTTGGGGTTTTCACAAAAGACGGCTGCATAAACACTCTCATACACGTGCTGTCATACATTTGTATATGCATTTCTGTCGATAAACACTTAGGAAAGGTCATGTGGAAATCCTGTCTTTAACTTTATTAGATAATGCCAAGTGGTTTTCCAAAATATTTGTATCCATTTACACTTCCACCAGTAGTAAATGAGAGTTCTCATTGCTCTACATCCTTGCCAACACTTGAGATCACCAGTCTTTTAAAATTTTTTGTCAGTGTGATGCATGTATGTTGGTATCTCATTGTGTGTATGTGTATTTGTGTTTAATTAATAGACTTTCTTAGAGCAGTTTTAGGTTTATAAAAATTGAAGAGAAAATATAGAGTTTCCATATACTCTTTCTCTAACCCCGCATGTTTCCCCCTTTTATTAACATGTTGCATTGATGTGGTATATTCAATACAATTAATGAACCAGTATTGATATATTATTATTATTATTATGATTACTGGGTCAGGAAGATCCCCTGGAGGAGGAAACGGCAGTCTACTCCAGTATTCATGCCTGGAGAATCCTAAGGACAGAGGAGCCTGACAGGTTACAGTCCAAAGCATTGCAAAGAGTTGAACACGACTGAAGCGATTTACCAAAGTTCATAGCTTACATTAGGGCTCACGTTTATCTCTTGTTTTAATTTGTATGTTTCACTGCAGATAACGTTGAGCATCTTGTCATGTATTCATTGGCCATTGGATTCCTATTTGCGTGGATTGTCTGTGCAAGTCCGTTTTCTATTGTATTGTCCTTTTAATCATATTGATTAATAGGAATTTCTTTTATATTCTTGATATAAACCCTTTGTGAGTTATATATGTTGCAGATATATTCTGTTTTCTGTCTTGTCTTTTAACTCTTTAATCATATCTTCTGATTTATGAATTTTAATGCAGTTAAATGAATCAGTGTCTTCCCTTCGTGCTTAAGGCTCTTTGAGCTCTGTTTAGCATTCTTTCCTTACCTCCAACTCATGAAGATATTATATTCCTAAAGCTTAATCATTTTGCCTTTCATGGTTTTGAATTGACTTTTGTAAATGATGTGAGATTGGGAGCTGTGAGGATTTTCATTAACTTTGTTGGATACTCAAATGTGGGACATGTTTTCATAGTGTTTTTTCATTATGTATTTCCTCCTGTTTCCTCTGTTATGGGGACACCTATTATTTGACTATTTAATTTTCAGAACCAATGTAATTTTTTTATTCTTTCTCTCTAATATTCTCTATCTGTGTTTTTGTCTACTTTCTGGGGTATTTCTGCAACTTTATCTTCCAATCCTTCCATAAAATCTTTAATTCCAAGAGTCATATTTTAATTCCAAGAGTTCTTTTTATAGCCTACCATTTCATGCTTCATTTTTACAGTTTTCTTTAACTTTTTGAAGATATTAACTAAAGTTGTTTTTTTTTTAAAATTCTTTCCTGACCTTTCCTTTTCTTTCATGCCCTCAATTGTCATGAGGGTCCTTGTTCCTCTGAGTTGATTTCTCCATCCTGCTCCTGATTCCCTCTATCCTAGCTTATACTAGAGGCTTTCATTATCTGTGATCTGTGGTTGTCCATTCAAGAATGAGGTGCTAGAAAGCTGATTAGATGGAAGAATTGGTGAATTGGCAAGCCGCATTGTGAAGAGGGGCTGTGAATCCAGCACTTTTGTTGGATATAGTTCCTGCATCTCCCAAGTTAGTACCTTTGCTCTCAGTGTGGTCAGTTTCTCCAAAGATATATCTCAGTCTTTTGCCCCGATATTAGAAGATTGGCTGGTGGTGTTCTGGGAGTTAAATGAAGCCCAGGTTTTGGGACAGAGTGTTTCACATTTCAGTATGGTTTTCATTTAACCTGTCTGTTCCATATTGGGCTTCACTTTCCCCCTACACCCATAACTGTATCTGCAGTTTCCAGTATCATAGTGTGCAGTATTTCCAGAGTAAACACCTTTTTTTTTTTTTCTCCAGAGAAAGGCAGACCAATTTTCTCATGGTGTGAGGGGGAGAACTTTTAAAGAAGTATCAGCATGACTCTTTGCTACCCCGTGGACAGAGTCCATGGGATTTCTCAGGCAGAGTACTGGAGTGGATTGCCATTTCCTACTCCAGGGATTGAAGTATGTAGTTGATTTACAATGTTATATTAAAATTTCTGCTGTATTGCAAAGTGATTCAGTAATATATATATATTCTTTTTCATATTCTTTTCCACTGTGATGTCTCACAGGATACTGAGTATAGTCCCCTGTGCTGTACAATAGAATCTTGTTGTTTAAATCTGATCCTATTTATAAAATGGTTTGCATTTGCTAGTCACAGACTCCCGATCTATCCCTGTCCTAACCCTCTCCACCCTGACAGCCACGGGTCTATTCTCTGTGTCTGTGAGTCTGTTTCTCTTCTGTAGACAGCTTTATTTCTGTATTTTAGATTCCACATATAAGTGATATCTTACGGTATTTGTCTTTGTCTGACTTACTTCAGTCTCTAAGTCCATCCATGTTGCAAATGACATTGATTCCGGGGTGGGTGGGAAGGAGAACTTTTAAAGACTTTCTGTCTATCCTATTTGTAACCACATTTGCTGCCTCTGAGAAGTCCTCTGTTCCTCCATTTCTGACTCTTTCTGTGATTCTGCAATTGGCTTACTCCTTATTGTATTCCTTCCCTGCTGGCTTAGGTTTCAGCATTCTCTGGCTAAGTCCTATACCATCTGTTCATTTATTTCCCAGCTTCCAGTGTTTGGTTCACATTTCTTATATGCTGTCATCATCTCTCCTGTTCACTTTATCTTTGTGACTTGTTTCTTTTTTTTATCCCTTTACCATCAGTGGCATTTTAGGAGAGAGCAAAGATAAACGTTTATGTTCAATCTATAGTAAACTGGAGTCTGAATGTACCACAATTTATCCAGCTGATTCCCTGCAAATAGGAACTACTTCCAGTGTGTTTGTAGTTATAAATAGTGCCAATGCACCTTTATCCAAATATACTAGAGCATTTAGGGGGGTGTTACTATATGACAGATTCCTAAATAAATGTAGAAGTACTGGGTTAGAAGTTAAGTTCATTTAAACTTTTGTTAGATGATGCTAAATATCATTCCAAAAAAATTGAACCAACTAATATCCTATCAACAGTGTGAGATAGAACATATGTTTTTGTTAATGAACTAGCTATATATGTCCTCTTTGATTCTTGACTGATTGCTTTCTTTGTCGGATTTAAAACATTTGCTTTATGTAATAATTCTGGCAGACTTTCATATTATTTAATTGAAAAACCTGATCCCAAACATTGCTTTAACAGTTCTTTAAGAAAAGAAAAAATAGTGTGTGGGTGATTGAATTCGTTTGCTGACAGGAATGGAGCCAATATAGTTTCTTGGATTTTTTTATTTCTACTGTATTTCTGTAGCTCTCAATGCTTCAATTTCCCAGGCATCCAAAACTTTTAGCATTAGGGGAAATGGACTGATTGGTTCTAGTATGTTTTGACAAAATTACTTTAGTGAGAACCCTGCATTTAAAATACCTGCTGTATGTTACAGACTCATTCTTCTGAACCTCCTGCTGCTGCTGATTGCTGGCTCATCTGATTATTTGAGTGTTTAAGCCCATAAAACATTGGTGGTGCTTCCCTGGTGGCTCAGACAGTAAAGAATATGCCTCCAACATGGAAGACCTGGGGTCACTCCCTGGATTGGGAAGATCCCCTGGAGGAGGGCATGGCAACCTACTCTAGTATTCTTGCCTGGAGAATTCCATGGACAGAGGAGCCTGGTGGGCTACAGTCCGTGGGGTTGCAAAGAATTAGAGAGGACTGAGAGACTAAGCACGGCACAGTTACACGGCACAGTATAACTATATGGGATGGGGAGCCAAGCTGAGGAATTGAAAAGATGAATTTGACATCAAAAAACTAATCAGGAGCTTGGGTGCAAATAATGGAAATAAAAGTCAGTGTGACTATAAGCAAAAAGCTAATTCATTTATTTACTGAACAGAGAGCTCCAAGGGTGGGATTTAGTTATGGCTGATTCAAATGTTGACACAGTTTCAGAAATATGTATTTATCTCACTCCTTCTCTTTCCTGGGTTGACTTCATTTTAGGTGGGGTGTCTCCCAGTGGAGACAAAAATGGCCACCAGCCGCTCAATGTATCCATTCTATGACTTGGAACCCCACGCAAAGAAGGCACTTCTTCCCAATTGTTCCAGCAAATGCTGCAAGGCTGACTCTTACTGGCCTAGTTTGGTTCATAAGTCTCTGAATGAATCATTGTGCCTCTAACCAGCCATGCCTCTCCAGGAACCTGTAGGTTCCCAAAGCACGTGATCTGAGAATGGGTAAGGTTCCTGATGGAAAACTGAGATGCTGTGGTCTAAGTGATTTGGCCTGGATGCTGGGCAGAAAAAAAAGAAAAAACAAGAGATGACCATTACTTCCTCTGTTTTCCTCACTAATCATCTGAGGCTTAAATACAGTAATAGTTATGAATAGAGAGTCCATTGCACTGTACAACAAATTAACTTATTCTTTTATTTTATGGATGTTCAACCATGACAAAGTAGTACAGACTTACTAAAATAAATTATTTATAGATAATTTTTGCAAATTCATTTAGGCATGGCTGGGTTGTTCCCACTCTTGTGCCTAATCTGTTCTTCTCTCTCAGGCCACGTAAGATAAAGGATGACTTCAAGAGAAAATCAATAATAACCTTTAGTGGATAATCTATATACATTTATCATCATCTTTATAGAGTCTTATTTAAAGTGCCTTGGTCAATGAAGTACTAATCATGATGGATTATTCTATGTTGCTATCTTATGGTTATGGTCAATTAAGATATGTGCAGCTTTAAAAACATTAAAATTGACCTTTTGTTCTTTTGTAAGTGTGACCCCACAAACAGATGAAGCCAGTGGGAGGACATGGATATCATGTTAGCATCAAAGTGTGACAGCATCTTCCACATATCTTCCCTCTTGGTCTGGGAAACCTATTTTGATATAATAAGTCCCCACATACACATGTTCCGAGAGCTCGTTCATAAGTCCAGTTTGTTTGTAAGTCCAACAAAATTAGCCTAGGTACCCAGTTAACACAATCAGCTCTATGTGCTGTGTTTATAATGCTTTTCATACAATAATACCGAAAACACACAAAAAGTAGACATTTTAAGTCTTACAGTACGTAACCTTGAAATGTACAGTGGTGCAGTAGAACAGCTGGCACACAGGGGCTGGCATCGAGTGAACAGGCAAGAAGAGCTACTGACTAGGGGAGGGAGAGGAGGTGGGAGCTGGCAGAGCTGAGGGACTGTCAGCAATTGGAGACGAGGGTGAGCTGCAATTGACTCACGCCTAATGTTAAGGGGATGCATGTTTACAACTGTGAAAGTTGGCAACTTGAACGTTCATAGGTGGAGGACTTATTATATTATCTATGAATTGGTCTAAACTTTTCCTGACTATTTCTACTTCAATTGGTTTTGCCTCTGGAGATATTTTGTAAAATTTTTTATGGGTCACAGTGATACTCTTATTGATGTTGAACAGGCCTTCTTTGTGGATTGTATTGAAAGTGCAACTCTTTTTTTTTCCCCCCCATTTCCCATTTTCTCTTTAAAAATTGTTCAGTGGAGAATAGCCCACCGCTATCTCTGGATGAAAGCGTCAACACTTTCTTTAACTTTCTGTTCATTCTCGGTCACTTCAAGTCCCACCATCTCAATTCAGAAATTAGAATATCTATAGGAAAAGGAGTATGTCAAAGCTGTATATTGTCACTCTGCTTATTTAACTTATATGCAGAGTATATCATGAGAAATGCTGGGCTGGAAGAAGCACAACCTGGAATCAAGATTTCTGGGAGAAACATCAATAACCTCAGATACGCAGATGACACCACTCTTATGGCAGAAAGTGAAGAGGAACTAAAAAGCCTCTGATGAAAGTGAAAGAGGAGACTGAAAAAGTTGGCTTAAAGCTCAACATTCAGAAAACGAAGATCATGGCATCTGCTCCCATCACTTCATGGGAAGTAGATGGGGAAACAGTAGAAACAGTGTCAGACTTTATTTTTTTGGGCTCCAAAATCACTGCAGATGGTGACTGCAGCCATGAAATTAAAAGACACTTACTCCTTGGGAGAAAAGTTATGACCAACCTAGACAGCAAACTAAAAAGCAGAGACATTACTTTGCCAACAAAGGTCCATCTAGTCAAGGCTATGGTTTTTCCTGTGGTCATGTATGGATGTGAGAGTTGGACTATGAAGAAAGTTGAGCACTAAAGAATTGATGCTTTTGAACTGTGGTGTTGGAGAAGACGCTTGAGAGTCCCTTGGACTGCAAAGAGATCCAACCAGTACATCTTAAAGGAAATCAGTCCTGGGTGTTCATTGGAGGGACTGATGTTGAAGCTGAAACTCCAATATTTTGGCCACCTGGTGCGGAGAGCTGACTTATTTGAAAAGACCCTGATGCTGGGAAAGATTGAGGGCAGGAGGAGAAGGGGACAACAGAGGAGGAGATGGTTGGATGCCATCACTGGCTCAATGGACATGAGTTTGGGTGGACTCCAGGAGTTGGTGATGGACAGGGAGGCCTGGCTTGCTGTGGTTCCTGGGGTCGCAAAGAGTCGGACACGACTGAGTAACTGAACTGAACCCATGCAAATGATAAAAATGTAAAATTTAACTTAATGCTGTCTTACCTTCTCCCCAGGCAGCACTGCTATGAAGTTGGCTGTTTGGAGAGGGAGAGGAAGGCATCATCCTTCCTCCTTTTTTGGACTAGTGTTTCTTTTCTCCCAGCTTGTTGTAAAACAAAAAAGACTGAGCTCCTCTAGGGCTTAGTTCAGTCATTGAGGAGATTAGGAGACGAAGGCACAATCTTACTTGGTATGTACGCTCTTTATCCAGGGGATGATTTTATTTTAATTTAATTTAATTTTTGCTTGTCCCTCTAGGCACAAGCACGAGGCATGAGGTGCTTCCCTGGAAGCTTGTGACCCCCTCAGTTCTTGGCTCTCCGTGGTTATAGACCCTTGCTGTGCATGAGAGAACCACTTCCCTTCCTAGAGACCCTCTTGGGCAGGACTGTGAGGGCTTCCCAGGTGGTCCTAGGGATAAAGAACCCACCTGCCAATGCAGGAGATGAAAGGGATGCTAGTTCAATCCCTGAGTCGGGAAGATGCCCTAGAGGAGGGCATGGCTACCCATTCCAGTATTTTTGCCTGGAGAATCTCATGGACAGAGGAGCCTGGAGGGCTTGCAAAGAGTCCATGGGCTTGCAAAGAGTCAGACAGGGCTAAATGACTCAGCAAGCATAGATAATGGCTCCAGGCAGCTTTTTCCACAGCAAAGTCTGTCAGGACCTGTGAGAAACTTTCCTGGATCCCTGGAGTCCTCCTGAAGAAGGGAACGTGCAGTTACTATTGCCGGAAGGGGGCAACCCTCCTCTGTGCCAGGGTCAGAGTCATTTTCCAGCTTCTCCTCTGGTCCCCTGGGCCTGGAATCTGATCCCCCTCCACTGTGCTTTCAAACGCAGAGTCCCAACTAGGCCCTGGATTCCTTGACACCCTCATTTTTCTAAGCTTGAGATAGGGGTTGAGCCATCCCCCATAAAGAAATTGTCTCTTAAAAAAAAAAATCCTTTTCATTTTTTGAATCTGCAACATGGCTTGTGGGATCTTAGTTCCCCAACCAGGTATTGAACTGGGGCCACAGCAGTGAAAGCTCTGAGTCCTAACCATTGTACCGTCAGGGAATTCCCCCAAAGCCTCTTTTTTAATCTTCACTCTCCCAGCCTTTTTGTGTTTTCAAAGCTGAGTGAGGAACCCAAGAGATGTGAAATGAGGTTTTTTGGTGTAAATTCTGAAGATGGTCATCTGGCTCATCACAATATAATTTCACATTAATCTTACCTCATTACCTCAATTGAAACTTTGAGGTATAGTAAAAATAACATTTTATAGTAAATAAAAAATCATAGGTATAGTCTCTAGCTACTGGCAAGGCATGCTGCAAACCCTTGGGATTTCCTGAGTGATTGGAGTGTATTTTGTTATACTTAATTGTCATTGTTTAGTTGCTAAATTGTTTCTGACTCTTTGCCACTCCGTGGACTATAGTCCAAGGCTCCTCTATCCTTCGGATTTCCCAGGCAAGAATACTGGAGGATGAGTTCCATTTCCTTCTCCAAGGGATCTTCCTGACCCAGGGATCGAACCAGCATCTGCACTGGCAGGCTGATTCTTTCCCACTGAGCCACCAGGGAAGCTCTTTTAAGCACACCTGAGTTTATGCTAATGAGATAATTTAGGGTAGTGGGCCGGGGGCGGGGGCGGGGGCGGGGGCGGGGGCGGGGGCGGGGGCGTGTGGTGGCTTGATAGCCTCAGGGTGGCGCTGGTCTCCAGAAAGACTCAGTGATTAGAGGATTTGAACTTTCAGCCCTACTCACTGATCTCCTGGGAGAGGAAGGGAGTGGGGCTGGAGATGGAGTTCTATAAAAGCTCTTGAACGAGAGATTCCGAGAGCTTCTAGATCGGTGAACTTGGCATCCACTTGCTGGGAGGGTGGCACACTCCACAGACAGAAGCTTCCAACTCAGGACCCTTTCGGACCTCGCCCTGTGTATCTTTCTATCTGGCTGCTTCTCTTTATCTTTTATGATAAATCAGTAAAAGTGAGTAGTGTTTTCTTGAGTTCTGTGAGCCATTCTAGCAAATTTTAGAACCTGAAAAAGGGGTGGTCACCCAGAAATCTCGTTGATCAGCCACAGGTACAGGTGCCCCAGGGACTGAGACTAGCATGGGGCAGTCTGGTAGGCTGAGCCCTGGAATTTGTGAGATTCAAGCCCATCACTCTTTGATCTATTTCTTTGCTATTGAAGAAACTCCCTACTTTTTAATTCCTTTTCACATGAAGACTCTTCATATCTTGAGACACTTTAGTCATCTGACTCTTCTGAGATTGAAATATATACTATTTGCAAATTAACAGAATTATATGCAGCATTATGGATGCTGATGTTTGATACAAGCAGGATTATATTTTTCAGTTTATTGTACTTTCTCCTTGATGATGACCAGCAATTATACTGACTTTTATGATCATAAAAGGACATTGGACTGATACCTTTAGGGGTAAGTTAGCAATAACTTTTATACCTTTTTTCAGCATATTTGAAATAACAGACCTTATTAAATATTCACAGGTATAAATACATGTAGTAAAATATTGACTCAAAAATATAGTGTGAAATATATACCCAAATGATATTATCCTCTTAAAAGTAGCCTTAGGGAATTTTAAGGTCAAGCTATCATTGTTCATGATATTTTAGAACTTTCATTTTTTGAAGTTACTTAAAACTTTTAATTTATTCTTTGAATATCCTCAATAATGTCTGGTCTTCAAGAAGGTGAATATAATTTTTGGAAACATCAAAGGTCATTGGAAACCAAATCTGATTTGCATTATTGATGATCAAATTAGGCAGTACTGTTGGGGTTAAAATACTTTGTCTACAAAATGGTGAGCATGAATTCCTTATTTAAATGACCTGGATTTGAAAACAATACAAAGAGTAATTTCAAAGGATTCTTCAGAATATAACGCCATTATAAAAATACTCAGATTTTTTAGAGATGAGTATTTAAAAGTAAGAAGTACAATCACCCTTTCTTTACTCTTAAGACTCCTTTCAAAAAAAAAAAAAGACTCCTTTCAAGAGGACATACATTAGCTTGTGCCAATAGGGGTGTAAGTTGGCAAAGTGACTTCCCGGTCACTTTGCTGATATATCAGTTCCCATTTCTGACTTGTCACGTCAAAGCTTCTACTTATCCTAATTATTGTGCAGACTAAGTTCAACCAGGTCTTGATATCTCTGGGTATAGTTTGTATCTTAGTTCACCACGAGCTCTCAGCACGCTGGTCATTCTTCCTCTGAACTTCTTTCATTTTTTAAATTTTGTTTTTATATTGTGGCACGCGGAGTCTCATTGCGTCCTGCAGGCGCTTTTGTCATGGCGCACAGACTTCTGGTTGTCCGGTTGGCTGCACAGACTTCCTGGTTGTGGCAGGCGGGCTCTCTAGCTGTGTCGTGTGGGCTTCAGAGCGTGCGGGCTCAGTGGTTGGCAGCGCACGGGCTTAGTTGCTCTGCAGCATGTGTGATCTTAGTTCCCCACCCAGGGATTGAACCTGTATCTCCTGCATTGCAAGGTGGACTCTCAACCACTGGGCCACCAGGGAAGTCCCCCTGCTTCCTTTTCATGAGGGAGGTAGTTCTTTGAAAACCCCCCAAACTGCTCAGAGAAGGAGTATCTTTAGATGTCTGAGGCATCCTTTGGTGGGACTATCGCTGTTGCTTTATCACTGCTGCTGTCTCAGTCATAGGCATTGCAGTGACCCAACTGATGAAAGCCAGCTTGTTTTCAAAGTCTCACTGAACCCCTCCCATCACCTGCCAGTTTGGAAGGGATGGGTTTGGCTCCTAAGCCATTATTAGCACTTTTTATAGGCACAGCATTAATTCAGAAAGGACAGTGAAATTCTGCCATATAAAATTGTGGTACCATGATGCCAAGCTGCACTGATGCTAAAGTGCAGGTATCCAGACACCATACTTTAGAAAAAATTTAATTATTTGGCCTCACCAGGTCTTAGTTGCAGCATGTGGAATATTTAATTGTGGCATGTGGGATCTAGTTCCCTACCATCGATTGAACCTGGGGCTCCTGCCTTGGGAGCAGGGAGTCAGCCTCTGGACCACCAGGGAGGTCCCTCAGATCCCTTTCTGAATGACTATAATTAATGTCTGTGACTCTCCTAGCACAGTGGTTGGTCCACAGATAAGTGCTCAAAAAGTAGTGTCTGCTGTTGTGATGATGATGTTCACCTATGAAATTAAAATGTTGATTTGTCTTTTTTTGCTACACCATCCTGGGCATTTCCTTTAAACACCCAGTGCATCAGCCGGATGTTATTTCCTCTTAGAGGAGACTTGTTGCCTTTCCCCAGGATGGCGGTGCTCACTCAGAGGAATCTGACCCTTTGTACCGATCCCACCGAGCCCAGGCCTCCTTCCCAGCCAGCTGTCAAAAGGTTCCTGGTGGCCGTCCACCCACCCTTGAAGCACGCTGCCTGTTGGCAGTGAAGGGGTATGCATTTCATTCCATAGTTGCGCGTTTCATCCTGAGTGTCTTTTGACCTGCAGGGGTCGATTCAGTACCAGGAAGCCACACACATCTCTTCTGGAACATTGTGTATCCACTGTTTTTAGATCTAAGACCTTTGACCTGCTGACTACAAAAGCAGCTTTTCCTTGGGGAATCACATTATTCCTGTTAGAAAGCAGGGAGGAAAAAGAGAAACAAAGCCTTGTCGAGGCCTCCGCTTTAATAACATTCATTTCCTTTTCTCTTTTTGTTCCTAAACTTATTTCTGTTCCAAGTCAGCGTCACGTAATTGACATGTATATTTCCCTCTTTTGTTTGTTTTTTCTTCCCCAGAAAGATTTAATGATGCTTTTGTGAATCCTGTCTCTTTCCTTGACTGAGGTGAAGGGAAGCCCATTTCCCAGTCTTTCTGGACTTTTGCTTTTTTATTAAAAGAAAAAAAAGTGAGTCATATGGGGCTTTTACGTACTACCTCAGTCCCTCCTCAGTGCCAGGCAGTGAAAATGCTGCATCTTCCCTACAGTATAGAAAGGGAAATCAAGGAACTTATTGATTTAAAAGTTTTGGCTGATTGCCACAAATGCTAGAGATTTCTGCCTCTGCTTTAGTTTATTTTCACATATTGGGGGAAATCCTGCTTGTTGCTTTTTTTTTTCTTTTCTTTTCTTTTCTTTTAACTGATAGGGCAATGTTTTTACTGAGTAAAGATGGCTTGCCAAGAAAGTATACATTCCCAAACACATAGATATTTTTTTTCTTTTATCCATTCAAAGGATGAATTAGGCCTAGGAGAGTCACTGATATACAAGCCTGTATTATGCTATGTGCTAAGTCACTTCATTCGTGTCCGACTTCTTGAGACCCCATGGACCTGAGACCCCAAGGAGCCTGACGGGCTCCTCTGTCCATGGGATTCTCCAGGCAAGAATGCTGGAGTCGGTTGCCATTTCCTCTGGGAAGCCCAAGCCTGTATTGTATGTTTTTATTTGTTGTTTTAGTCGCTAGGTCGTGTCTGACTCTTGCGACCCTGTACTGTAGCCTGCCAGGCTCCTCTGTCCATGCGATTCTCCAGGCAAGAATACTGGAAATGGGTTGCTATTTCCTTCTCCAATTATAGTTGTATAGTCTGATGCTTCACTCAAAGCTGTTTCCACTTAATTTCTTTATTTCCCCAGGATGCACCTGCTGACCTAGTGCGCCCACTCTCCTTGCTACATGAAAACACACAATGCTTGATGCTGCTTCTGTGCTTTGACATATTTTCCCTCTCCTTTGTTTTGTTCTTCATTTCCCCCGTTGTGTTTCTCCACCTGCCTTCCAAAACTCTGTGCCTTTCCATATACTATCTCTTCTGCCTGAAGCACTCTTTCCACCATCCTGAGTTGCTCTCTCCCAAACCTGTCTCTAGTGTCTTTGGTTGCAGGAAACATCAACTCATCAAACTGGTATAAGGTAAAGGGGAACTTTTATGGAATGATAAACGGACAGGAGGAACATGGACCATAAAGAAGCTCAGGCGAATTTAGGGCTGGAAGAGTTATACAGCTTTCTGAGCAGCTGGAATCAGGGCCTGAGGAGCCACAGGAACTAAAGCAAATAACTCCTCTATCTCACCCTCTCCTTGTTCTACATGGTTGCTTACTCTGAGTTTAAACCAGAGTTTTCAACCTTGTCATAATTGACATTTTGAGTCAGATAATACTTTTTATTTTTTTTTTGCAGAGCTGTCCTGTGCACTGTAGGGTTAAAGCAGCCTCTTTAACTTTTGTCTACCAGATGCTGAAAAAAGTACTCTGACTATGATGGCAGAATGTGTCTCTAGACGTTGCCAAATGGTCCCTGAGGGATCATACTGTCCCTGGTTGAGAACCATTGGTCTACCTGGAACTGCTACCTTCTCTCCTGGTTCTTAGCTCCTCTGGGTATATACACGGCAGAGTATGGCTCTCCAGCCTAACTCAGCACCTTCCAGCTCCAGCCTGAGTCTATCACTTCATTTTCCCCTTGGAGAAGAAGTGAAGTGGCTCATTCGTGTCAGACTCTTTGCGACCCCATGGACTGTAGCCTGCCAGGCTCCTCCGTCCGTGGGATTTTCCAGGCAAGACTGCATTGCCTGTTCAAAAGATGTAGAATTGGTTCAGCCTTTGATTGGCTCTTTGGGATCAGGTGTGGACTCCTGGTTTGGTGAGCTAGGCCAAGGGTTCAGATCATATAGCATTGACATGGCTGCAGGCCCCCTTCCCCAGGGCCTGCTCTTGGATCATTCTGAATGATGGAGCTGAATTCCCTTGAAGCTGAGTTGGACAAAACTTCTAAAATATTTTATTAAAACATTCAGTTCAGTTCAGTTCAGTTCAGTCGCTCAGTCATGTCCGACTCTTTGTGACCCCATGAATCGCAGCATGCCAGGCCTCCCTCTCCATCACCATCTCCTGGAGTTCACTCAGACTCACGTCCATCGAGTCGGTAATGCCATCCAGCCATCTCATCCTGGGTCGTCCCCTTCTCCTCCTGCCCCCAATCCCTACCAGCATCAGAGTCTTTGCCAATGAGTCAACTCTTCGCATGAGGTGGCCAAAGTACTGGAGCTTCAGCTTTAGTATCATTCCTTCCAAAGAAATCCCAGGGCTGATCTCCTTCAGAATGGACTGGTTGGATCTCTTTGCAGTCCAAGGGACCCTCAAGAGTCTTCTCCAACACCACAGTTCAAAAGCATCAATTCTTTGGTGCTCAGCCTTCTTCACAGTCCAACTCTCACATCCATACATGACCACTGGAAAAACCATAGCCTTGACTAGACAGACCTTAGTCGGCAAAGCAATGTCTCTGCTTTTGAATATACTACCTAGGTTGGTCATAACTTTTCTTCCAAGGAGTAAGCGTCTTTTAATTTCATGGCTGCAGTCACAATCTGCAGTGATTTTGGAGCCCCCCAAAAAATAAAGTCTGACACTGTCTCTATTGTTTACCCAGCTATTTCCCGTGAAGTGATGGGACCAGATGCCATGATCTTCGTTTTCTGAATGTTGAGCTTTAAGCCAGCTTTTTCACTCTCCTCTTTCACTTTCATCAAGAGGCTTTTTAGTTCCTCTTCACTTTCTGCCATAAGGGTGGTATCATCTGCATATCCGAGGTTATTGATATTTCTCCCGGCAATCTTGATTCCAGCTTGTGTTTCTTCCAGTCCAGCGTTTCTCATGATGTACTCTGCATATAAGTTAAATAAGCAGGGTGACAATATACAGCACATTACCTTTTTAAAAATTTTATTTTATATTGGATTTACAGTGTTATGTTAGTTTCAGATGTATAGCAAAGTGATTCAGTTATACATATATAGGTTTTCAGATTCTTTTCTCATTTAGGTTATTACAGAATATTGACTAGAGTTCACTGTGCTAGAGGTAGGTCCCTGTTGATTATCTGTTTCATATACAGTAGTGTGTAATGTTAACCATTACCCTATGGTAATTATAAGTTTGTTTTTGACATCTGTTTTATAAACAAGTTTTTTTAATCGTTTTTTAGACTCCACATATAAGTGATATGATATTTGTTTTTCTCTGTCTGACTTACTTAGTGTGATAATCTCTAGGTCCATCCATGTTACTACAAATGGCATTCTTTCATTCTTTTTTTCATCAACTGAGTAGTAGTTCTTAAACATGGAGCATTAAACATGACTGAACAGAAATGAAACGTATGTAATTTGTGGAGATGGTGCAGTGCAGTGGTTAAGACCACAGTCCTCGAGGCCACACTGTTTGGGTTCACTTTCAGCGTGCCACATGCTGGCTGATGCTTGGACAGACTGATCTCTCTCTGCCTCAGTTTCCTCATCTAGAGAATGGCAGTAGTAATAATAACAACAACAATAGTTAATACTAGTATATATCACTTCACACGTGTGCCAGGCACTATTCTAAGTGTGTTAATTGAATTAACTGAATTATCACAACTATGAGTTGAAACCTCTAAGACTATCCCACTCAGAAAGGTAAATAAAAACTATGAGTGTTTAGATCTAGCAACAAAATGAGTACACTGTTAATGTATGGAAAATTTTTAGTTTTCACAGCTCTTTGGAATTGTATGCTTATATATCCATCCCATTGTATAGAAGAGGAAACAAGTTCAGAGAGACTTAGTAATTTAACCACAGTTACCTGGGTGTTCTTTGGAAGGAATGATGCTAAAGCTGAAACTCCAGTACTTTGGCCACCTCATGCAAAGAGTTGACTCATTGGAAAAACTCTGATGCTGGGAGCGACGGGGGGCAGGAGGAGAAGGGGACGACGGAGGATGAGATGGCTGGATGGCATCACCGACTCGATGGACGTGAGCTTGGGTGAACTCTGGGAGTCGGTGATGGACAGGGAGGCCTGGCGTGCTGCCATTCATGGGGTCGCAGGGAGTCGGACACGACTGAGTGAACTGAACTGAACAGAGCTAAAAGTGCAGAGGACAAGATTTGGATTCAGGCAATTTGATGATCAAGGACTGTCTCTTGAGCCTGGCGTTATAATACTTTATATATCAGAGGCTGTTGTGAGTATTAAATGCGTTAACATGTAAAGAAACACTAAGATCAGGTATGGCATATACTGCATGTTATTTAAGCATTAATTATTATTGTGATTTTTCTTCGCTCCTAGGGCTCACTGAGTTTTTTCTTACAGTGGTTAACAGTGCAGTGGTGCGTTCAGGGTCCACGAATCAGTGCTTCCCAACCTCTCTCATGGATCCAGACCTCAAAAATCATGATGTTCTCAGCCACACGTGGGTAAACCATGAGACTGTTTCTGGCCTGGGCCCTTCCCAGTCCAAGGTTCTGCCCAGCTGAGGGATCCTATTATGGACTGAATGTTTGTACCCCCCTCACATTCACATATGGAAGCGCTAACCACCATTTGGAGATGGGACTTCTAAGTAAATAATTAAGGCTAAATGATGTCATAAAGGTGGGGCCCTTTCTAATAGGATTAGTGTCCTTATAGGAAGAGACACCAGAGAGCTCCTCCCACATTCCTCTATTTCTGGCCAAACATCCCCCTACCCCCACCTGCCAAGGAAAACCATGTGAGAACACAGCAAGAAGGCAGCCATCAACGGGCCAGGAAGAAAACTCTCACCAGAAGCCAGATTTATCAGAACCTTGCTTATGGGCTTCTAGCCATCAGAACAATGAGAAATAAATAAATGTCTGTTGTTTAAGCCAGTCAGTGGTATTATGTTATATTTTGTTATACCAGCCTAAGTTGACTAATACAGATCCATATCCCACCCGTTCAGCAGTTGGTAAGCTCTGAATGAAGACACGCTGATGTATTTTTCTCTACACAAAATGACTCCAAGCTGTTAAATTTTCTTCTTCTCTTTTTTTTCTCTTTTTACTTGGTTGATTCTATTGCTGTTAGACTCTTAACAATGATTCTGTGCTTGGCTACAGATTTGTCTGTACATCTTTTCCCTCACACTGTGCTTACAGCTTATCATAGGTAGGCTTGACACCCATAAAATCTACCTTGTTAGCAGTAAAAATTACACCGGACTTTGGAATGTAGACCTCAGCCATTCATCAGCCTTTTTTGCTGTGTTCTTAATTGACTGCTTTCTTGAGAAACAAGAAACCAAATAAATTAAATTTGTATTATTTGACTTTCTCTTCTAAGGGAAGAGTAAGGATTTAAGACATGAATGGTTAATTACAGACAAACTGTAATTTTCAATCTTTATAGGTGATTAATTTTTTTTTAGAAATTAAAATATTTATTTTCTATTCTCATCCTAAGATCCTAAAACTCTTTTGGTATGAATCAAGCATTTATTTATTTTTATCCTGAAAATATTAAGGAGCTCATTCTTCTCCTAACCCCCAGCAAAGACAGTTTTGTCATTTTCAGCATGCTGTCAAGAAGTCTGTCAAGGAAAAGGGAGTGATATCCCCGTGTGAGCCTAAAATGCCACAGAAAGAACACTGTATTCTCATTTTGTCTAGTTACAGTTGCCTTAAAGTGGACTTTTTCATTCCTTGCTATTTACTCATCAAATATTGCATCACTCTGTAAGAGGAAAGCAGTTTTGAAAATTATAATGAAAGAGCATGCTGGGATAAATTTATTTTACACACACACACAACATACATTCACTTCTTTGGGGAAAAAAAAACACAACTAAAATTGAACTTGGTCAACTGAATTACTTCCTTTAGACAGCCTTAAAATATGATCATAAATTTTCTCTTTCCACAGATAGATGTCTTATTTTCGGTCTGTTGGGAAGAAAAGAAGTGAAGGGTAACTTCTAATGCACGTTTATGTACTTGGTCCCCAAGTAAAAAGCCCTTTTAAGTATTCCAGAGAATAAGATCTTGACAAGTTTAAATGAAGAGGGCAAACACAACCATGATAAAGATATGAAATGTCAAATGTAAAATCTGTCAAAATGTGAAAAAGAATATATGAATCGATGTTGAATGCAAAAAGAAAAGCAGTAGGAATATACTTAGTTACAATATGTAAAAGTGGTTTTATTACTTTTTATAAGAAGGGTATAAGAATATTCCAAGAAGTTCAGAAAATATAGGAAGAAATCATTCATAATCTTACTTTCCTCACACAGCTATTTTCTTTTTCTCTACATTCCTTTCTCTTGTTGTCCTCCTGCATGTACATTTCATGTTCTGATTAAGAGTTAGCCCAACACGGGCATTCTTGGGTGCTGCTACAGTCCTCATAACCGTCCTTTGTAAAGGCTTTATAATAATCCATGGATGGGACTTGCTGTCTTTGTACTACTTAGGAAAAGTCATTAAGAAGGGAAGAGAACATGGATGTATTTATTATTTGATATATAGATATTTGCCTGCAAAGAGTTTCAGTTTGTAATTCAAAAGAAAGAACCAACTAAATATTGCAGAGAAGTGAAAATTAGTTTAAATGTTCAAAGAGCATAGTATTTCTTGAATTTACTGTTTTCCCCATCATTTCTCTTTGCCACTCTCCCTCATTCAATTATTTACCTTTTTTGTCTTGTCCCAATAATGTAAGGGAAAACTGACATAGATAAAATCTCTGGGTCTCTCCTTGACTTTTTTCCTTTGGCTAAATGACAAGAAATACGGGTGCTTTCAGCTGTGATAAAGATTGTCGTTATTTAGACGCTAAGTCTTGTCTGCCTCTTTTGCAAGATGGTGCTCCTCTGTCCATGGGATTTCTCAGAGAAGAGTACTAGAGTGGGTTGCCATTTCTTTTTCCAGGGAATCTTCCTGATCCAGGGATTGAAACCGTGTCTCCTGCATTGCAGGTGGGTTCTTCACTGCTGAGCTATTAGGGAAGCCCATGATAAAGATATTTATTTATTAATACTTTGCTAACTATGTCATTATTTGAAATCATAACTGCTGTAAGTTTAACTTCAGTTCAGTTCAGTCGCTCAGTCGTGTCCGACTCTGCAACCCCATGAATCGCAGCACGCCAGGCCTCCCTGTCCATCACCAACTCCTGGAGTTCACTCAGACTCACGTCCATCGAGTGAGTGATGCCTTCCAGCCATCTCATCCTCTGTTGTACCCTTCTCCTCCTGCCCCCAATCGCTCCCAGCATCAAAGTCTTCCAATGAGTCAACTCTTCGTATGAGGTGGCCAAAGTACTGGAGTTTCAGCTTTAGCATCATTCCCTACAAAGAAATCCCAGGGTTGATCTCCTTCAGAATGGACTGGTTGGATCTCTTTGCAGTCCAAGGGACCCTCAAGAGTCTTCTCCAACACCACAGTTCAAAAGCATCAATTCTTTGGTGCTCAGCCTCTTGAGAGTCCCTTGGACTGCAAGGTGATCCAACCAGTCCATTCTGAAGGAGATCAGCCCTGGGATTTCTTTGTAGGGAATGATGCTAAAGCTGAAACTCCAGTATTTTGGCCACCTCATACGAAGAGTTGACTCATTGGAAAAGACTTTGATGCTGGGAGGAATTGAGGGCAGGAGGAGAAGAGGACGACAGAGGATGAGATGGCTGGATGGCATCACGGACTCGATGGACGTGAGTCTGAGTGAACTCCGGGAGATGGTGATGGACAGGGAGGCCTGGCGTGCTGCGATTCATGGGGTCGCGAAGAGTCGGACACGACTGAGCGACTGAACTGAACTGAACAGCCTTCTTCACAGTCCAACTCTCACATTCATACATGACCACTGGAAAAACCATAGCCTTGACTAGACCGGCCTTAGTCGACAAAGTAATGTCTCTGCTTTTGAATATGCTATCTAGGTTTGTCATAACTTTCCTTCCAAGGAGTAAGCGTCTTTTAATTTCATGGCTGCAGTCATAATCTGCAGTGATTTTGGAGCCCCCCAAAATAAAGTCTGACACTGTTTCCACTGTTTCCCCATCTATTTCCCATGAAGTGATGGGACCGGATGCCATGATCTTCGTTTTCTGAATGTTGAGCTTTAAGCCAAGTTTTCACTCTCCTCTTTAACTTTCATCAAGAAGCTTTTTAGTTCCTCTTCACTTTCATTTTTTGAGTGTCTACTGTATAGCTGTATAATTGCTTTGTTTTTTTTTTTTTGCTTCACTTTTTAATTAGGAAAATCATTGAAAGGTGCAAATGAAGATGAAAAATGTATCAGCTGGTATAATAGGGAAGGAGATTAATATATGTTATTATGTGAATATTTTAATAGTTGTGAGGCACTTTAACATATATTTTGCCCTTTAATCCTCATTAAGGCCCTAATAAAGAGGAGCTGTTAACTCCAAGGTACAGAGCAGGAGACAGACTCAGGAAGTTAAATCAAATGTCAAGTTCATACAGCTATTAATTGTCAGCACTGGGATTCAAAACCAGACAAGTCTGACCCCAGGCCAAGTGCACTGGTCTGTGTGTTCAGCATTCATATTTGTAGCAGTCTAAAAGGCCTCAAAGAGCAGTGGTATAGCTGAGGGACGGGGAAACCTCTGGAACTCTTTGCAGAGGAGTATCCTGTCAGAGGAATGTGAGTTTCTTTTTTATTTTTAAGACTTTTTTTTCCCTGAGCTGTGTTGTGTTACTATTTACAGCTGCGCCATGGCCTAAGGGCCTCTTGTAAGCATCCACAGAGAAATGTGCATTCAAAACAGCTTTCACACCGGGCCTCAGGATCCACGTGAATGCCTCTTGATGGAGTCTTTGGAGAGGAAATGGTGATAGATTTTCTTTTGCAGTTTATAAAGTTCTACTTGATGTCACTGTTATTGTCCGCACTATCTTGATATGAAATATTATGATAACCAAAGAATATTGAAATGTTAAATTCCTGTCCCTTTCCTAAGACTCACAGAGGCGGTCTGTTACATCAACAATCGTGGTAATAAGAAGGTTGTTGTTCAGTCACACAGTCCTGTCTGACTCTTTGCGACCCCTTGGATTGCAGCACGCCAGGCTTCCCTGTTCTTCACTATCTCCCAGAATTTGCTCAAACTCATGTCCATTGAATCGGTGATGCCATCCAACCATCTCATCCTTTGTCACCTGCTTCTTTTCCTGCCCTCAATCTTTCCCTGCATCAGGGTCTTTTCCAGTGAGTCGACTCTTCCCATCAGGTGGCCAGAGTATTGACTGGTTCTTGTTTCTACGTCTAAATTGGTTTTGAACTTGTGAGGAGACCAGTGGTTTATTGATCTTTTCGATCCCAGTTCCTACCTCACAGAGTTGTTGAGAAAATGAAATGAGGTAATCCATATTATATCACAAAGCGTAGGACCTGCCTATAGTATGTATTCAAATAAATGTTAATTATTCTTTCCTAAAATGCTGCCTTGTGTGCTGATAATTGGGGAGAGAGGCTCAGGACTGTTAGCCAAGAAGCACTGCAACACTCTAGCCACATAAAAGATGGGGCTACCCTGTCACCGACCCTGGCAGCCCTCAAACAGCCACAAGCCTCGTTTGATGGGCGTCTGCCCCGGATTCATGCATAGACTGAAAGCTGAGAAGAATCAGCACTCTCTGCTTGCAGGCAGATCCCATGTCGAAAAAGAAAACAGAAAGCTGAGCATGTACCTCTGTTTCTCCCACACCCATGAATCAGATAACCAGCTCCTTCTCCTGGGGAGAAAAGTAGGTGAGAAGGTAGAGAAAGGCCGGAGAAGCTAGTTGTGCTGGAGTTTCTGCCCCTTGGAATCAGTGGAGAGGAGGTCTTTGTCCCCAGCGGTAGGGGACTATGCCTGGCTCCGCCCTGCAGATGAGGGAACTGAGGCCTTGAAACATAACGTAAGAGTCATAATTAATAAGTGCAGGGAAGTCTTAATTCTAAGTGGCGGAGTCAGGATTAGTCAGGCCAGCCAAGACAGGCTCTTACTTTGTCCAGATATAAAGTCATGGGAAATTAAGAGGGAGGGCAGATCTGAGCCGGCACTCACTTGTTCTGAGAGATGGGGAGGAGTCAAAAGCCTCAGAGTGTTCTAACGCACCTAGTCGGGAAATGGTAACAGCATGAAAATAAAATGTGTTTCCCGGAAAGACTAGCCAGTACTTTATAGACATGGCTTATAGACATACCTTATAGAGTCTGAGGTACCCTGTAGGCTGTTGGAAATTTGAGTCTGTAACTTGGTAGGAAGATTAGCGGCAGAGATGCAGAGTTGCCCTTATAAAGGTGATCGCGAGCTGAAACTAAGGGAGCGTTTCAATAGGAGCTGCAGAGGAGTTGGGTTGTGCAGTTGAGTTATATATTTGAAATACACCAAAAGGTTTGAGTCAGTAACCTTGAGTAGCTTAATATAATTTTAAGGCATTGATTGGCTCAGGACTTGACCTCGTTTTTAGCCATAGCCTTGTGCACTACAAGGCAAGCTTTTAGGTTACCCTGGTGCGCAGGACAGTTTCCATGTGCACCTCCAAGTTCACCGACCATCCATTTCCACTCAGTTCTCTGCCCTGGGAGGCTGACATGTAGGGGCCACATCAGTTGGATTCCTGTTGTGTTCAGCCACTGATGGGACTTGGAAGTCAGGTGGAGTATGAGGTTGGTGTATTTATTTCCTTGTTTTTTTTTCACTGTCAGATACTTACGAACTGGCTACTTTCCTTTACCCAGTGACTCTACAGAAGGTTCCAGTAACTTCTCTCTTCCTTTGCCTCTCTGGCCTAGAGGTGGTAATGGTACCAGTCCCTGAGGACTCTGCTGACCTTTGACAGATCTTATGAACTCTTGCCCACACCTTTATAAATAGTGCTTTTGTTGAATCTCCCCAGCTTTTCAGTTCCTACTGGGACCTTGAATAAATAATATATCTAGTAAACCAGGGGAATTGATGTTCTTCAAGGCACTAAGCTTACCCTTAATAAACAGAGAGAGGCTTCTAATCTTGGGGGTGGGGGGTGTCCTCAGACTCAGGAGGAGACAACAGGATCAGTACAAGGTGTGCAAATCCATACGTACATGGCAGCATCCTGTCAATGGACAGAAGAATGTCTTACACAGTTAACACGATTTTTCACGTTTGTGTCTGAGTCATCAAATAAAATGTATTTGAAAATATGAAATTAATTTTAACTGTCGCCTTTACATATTTTATGAATCAACAGATAACTTATTCTAAAAACACAACTATTGCCTTACTTGACTAAGGAAATACTTTGCAATGTATATAGGGACCTCACACACAAAAAAGTTGGGAATTACTTCCAACCTTTTTTTTTTTTTAATCAGACTTTTCCGTGGGTCCAAAGCCAGAAGGAAGTGAGAGGAACAGGTTCAGTCCTAACTATTTCAATCAAGACAGAGACAAAGACAATCACCTACATGTTGAAGAAACTTTTCTAAAAACTTTGCTAACTTGTTCATTTCCAGGAAGAAATTCAGATTCTGGGTCTTGCACTAAGGAGCACCCCACATTCTCAGCTTGGCAACACCTTGTCCTTTGTGTGACCCGTCATGGCTCCAGCAGCGAGCAGAGTCTACAGAGTGCAAAAATAAACATCTCTAAGGGCCTGTGGAATTTGATGGCCTGTGCAGTGTGGGCCAGACAGTGGGCCGAGTGCCAGACCTGGTAGGTGAGCCTCTCAGCAGCCCATGTTCGTTTTTAGTCACTCTGCAAAAGCAAGGGGAGACGGCCAGCCTGGCAGTGAAGTTCTGTTTCCAGGTTTGGCCCTGCCCCACCGTGTTCTCAGTGACATCTCTGTACTTCGGGCTCTGTAACCCAGATACTGGGAAGGCTGATTAATCTAGTTTGACAGATTAATCTGGCTAAAAAGAACAAAACAATTTTTTTTAAAAAAAAAGAACAAAACAAGAATGGGTCATTGCCCCTATTCCTCAAGCTCCCACGCAGAACTCTAGAACTGGGGGAGGGGGAGGTCTTGTTACTGTTTATTGAGTCCTGTTCTCTCTCAGGGACCATGCTGGCCCCTGAAGCATTGAGGCCCCCTGCTCTCAGGGAGCTCACAGTCTGAGTGCAGACCTGAGTTCTGCCTGCACTCTCTCTCTCTCTCTCTCTCTTTTTTTTTTCTGTTTTTTTTAATTGGAGGATAAGTGCTTTACAATATTGTGTTGGCCTCTGCCATACATCAGCATGAATCAGCCACAGGCATCCATGCATCGCTTCCCTTCTGAACCCCTCTCCCACCCCATCCCACCCCTCTAGGTTGTCACAAAGCACTGTGTTGAACTCCCAGTATCACGCAGCAAATGCCCACTTGCTATCTCTTTTGTATTTTTAATCTTATTTTTTTTTTTCGGCTGCTCCACGCAGCTTGTGTGATCTTAGTTTCCCAACCAGGGATTGAACCCATGCCCCATGCAATGGCAGCACCAAGTCCTAACCACTGGACCACCGGAGAAGTCCCTGCCTGCATTCTCTTTTCAACACTGGTTCTCTGTACCACTCTGTGGCTTGAGGGGTTAACTTCCAGCCCACTGAAATATTTCGCTCGGCTCCCCTCCCATGTCAGCAACATGGCGGGAGCAGTGATTACAGGGTGAGGAAAGCGTGGTAGAAGCAGGCAGCGCTGTTCTGCAATAAAAGTTTCTCTGTCAACTATCAAAACGACTCTGTGAAATGCATCTCAAGCTCCACGGTTTTTTCTCCGTAACAAGCAGCTTCTGATAGACCATAATCTGATTTAATAATTCTGTATGCTGTGAAGAGTATAAAATTAGAATTAAAGAGTTCTGCAGGGTCACTGAGGTAGACACAAAAATTTCTTCCTTGAGCGCACAGATATTGAGCACCAGTAGACATTGTGCTAAGTGCTGGAATATTAACAACATGTTATATTTTTTTATCAAAGAGGGCTAGCTACAGCTCAGGCCTATCACTGCTTTTACTTGTATTTCCAAATAGGAGAGAAAAGAACTACTTTTGTAGAAAATGGTTACTAGGGGCAAGCTCTTGGTTATGCATTGCACTGTCAGCAAACTATTGGACTCTGGAGTAAGCATTTTCCTGATGTTACCTAGAATCAGCGACTCTGGCTTAGGGACTGACAGGGTGAGAAAGACGCTTGCTTTCTACTTTCTGCCTCTTATGAATCACAAATTGTACCTTTTTCTCTTTTTCTGTAGTCCAAATGCCATATAAATCACTCTGCTGCTTATTCTGTATCTTCTGTAAGATATTCCTATCTTCAAAGTCTTAAAAGACAGTGTGGAAACATCGGCAGCTTCATTATCTAAGGTCAGTGTTTCAGTTTAGTGCCCAAAGGTCCTGACAGACATTCAAAAATTTCTGGTTGAACTCAGTAATTATTTACTCTCCTGTTACCAGGATCTCTGTGAGGACTAAGCAGAGAGAAGCAGAAAGGAAAAGCAAAATACAAAAAAAAAGTAAAGCACTTTACTTTAGTCTTTAGTCTTTCTGCACTTAAGAAGAATATATATTTTTTCACAGCGTATGTGTAATTCATAAATAAACATAAATAAATAAATTAATTAATAACATTTTTTATAAATGTTATAAATATAAATAAATAAATAAATCCATATGCATTAGCAGATATCCCTAAGACCCAGAGAGTCCATGTGGAAAAAAAAACAAGTTGAGTCCTTTTTTTTTTTAATTTAAATTGGCAAGTTGAGTCCTTGAGGCAGCGACTACACAAACCTGAGCAGAGCAGAGAAGGGGTTTCATTAATTCCCCTCCTACTTTCAGTCATTTTTGGGGTTTGAGTTTGCCCTGAATAAAAGTCTGCAAGGATCAGCTCTAATGCTTTGCTCTGTTGCAATAAAGGCTGTGCAGCAAAGTGCTGGAATTCCCTCCCATCAGACCTGGAAGATGGCCATTTAATGCACATCCCCTAAGCCTGAGTATTCAACGGGGCCTTGAGTCTTGGAGTGGAATGGAACCAGACATTCAGTCCTTGGTTAGAGGGTGTAATAAAAATGTCCAGGGACTAGGAGGGAGGTCTCTTTTTACCAAGAAGATATTTCACTGTGATGCATGCTAAGTGGCTTCAGTCATATCTGACTCTGTGTGATGCTGTAGACTTAGCCCACCAGGCTCCTCTGTCCATGGGATTCTCCAGAAAAGAATACTGGAGTGGGTTGCCATGCCCTCCTTCAGGGATATTCCCAGCCCAGGGATCGAACCTGCATTGCTTATGTCTCCTGCATTGGCGGGCAGGTTCTTTACCACCTGCACCACCTGGGAAACCCATATTTCAGTGTTCAGCTCGGTTCAGTTGCTCAGTTGTGTCTGATTCTTTGTGACACCATGGACTGCAGCACACCAGGCCTCCCTGTCCATCACCAACTCCTGGAGTTTGCTCAACTCCTGTCCATTGAGTTGGTGATAGCGTCCAACCATCTCATCCTCTGTCATCCCCTTCTCCTCCTGCCCTCAATCCTTCCCAGCATCAGGGTCTTTTCCAATGAGTCAACTCTTTGCATTAGGTGGCCAAAGTATTGGAGTTTCAGCTTCAGCATCAGTCCTTCCAATGAATATTCAGGGCTGATTTTCTTTAGGTTGGACTGGTTTGATTTTGCAGTCCAAGGGACTCTCAAGAGTCTTCTCCAATACCACAGTTTAAAAGCATCAATTCTTTGGCACTCAGCTTTCCTTATAGTCAAACTCTTACATCCATACATGACTACTGAAAAAACTATAGCTTTGACTAGATGCACCTTTGTTGGCAAAGTAATGTCTCTGCTTTTTAATATGCTATCTAGGTTGGTCATAACTTTTCTTCCAAGGAGCAAGCATCTTTTAATTTCATGGCTTCACTCATCATCTGCAGTGATTTTGGAGCCCAAGAAAATAAAGTCTGTCACTGTTTCCATTGTTTCCCCATCTGTTTGCCATGAAGTGATGGGACCGGATGCTATGATCTTAGTTTTTTGAATGTTTTTGAGTTTTAAGCCAGATTTTTCACTCTCCTCTTTCACTTTCATTAAGAGGCTCTTTAGTTCTTCACTTTCTGCCATACATATTTCATACATATTTCACCGCAACATTTAGCAAATATATGCCAGGCACTGTTCTAGGTGCTGGAGACCCAAGATTGACCATAACCGTGCTAGCTTCTACCAGCAGGTAGCTTGGAGGCCAAGTGGAGACCAGCAGGATCCAGAGATTAAGACCACAAGCTTTGGACTCAGGCTAAGGCTGAATCTTGGATGGTTAGAGCATTTTTTATCTGTAAAATGGAAATTATAATATCTCCTTCACAGGGCTGGGATAAAGCTAAAATGAGATAACATACGTATAATAGTGAATTCAGAGCTTGGTGAATTAAGTGCCCCAAATGGTAACTGTTGTTACTCTTATACTGTGTGACTTATTCTCTGGCACTGGCGTCAGAGACTTGAACTCTAAGTACTGGCTGGTTCCTCTGTAACTAGACTGTTTTGCCCTGGGTGTGTGTCCTTTAGAAAGAAGCTGGTTGTGATGAATATTCTTCATTTTCTAGTGGCAATGGTTGATTTTCTTGCTTAATGTCTGAAGATTAGACCTTTCTGATGAAGATGAACTGCTTTTCCTGTTTCTTTCCATTGAATTACCATTTAAAAACTAGTGAATGTTATTTATGCTTTTAATTTATTTCTTATGACTTGCTGGGTGAAGGAAAAACTTATTCATTTATTAGACACTGATGAGCTCTTACTGTGGATCAGACTGTGTGTGTATGTGTGTGTGTGTGTGTGTGTGTGTGTGTGTATGTGTGTGTGTTGGAGTTAGAAGATGGTGGAGAAAATCTGGGGGAGAAAAGCAAGGACGACTTAAGGTAGCTTCTGTTCTGTGGATTAAACAGTCCAGTGGTAGAGAGAGACATTGAATAGATAACAACACTGCATTTGATAAGGGCCGGAAGGGTGTGTGCAGAGAGCTCCAAGAGTCTGGGGAAGGGAGATAACTATTTTGAAGAGTGGGGGTGGGGTGCAGCAGTTGTAGCAGAATGATAGATAAGTCTGGTGACAAAGTGGAGGAAGAAATTTGAAGGGAAGGAAGAGAGCATGTAAGAAAATACTAAAGCTTGAGTATTTAGTGGGTTGCAAGGAACTTATAGAATCATAAGAGAGGTGGGAGAGGGATGCAGGACTGGGAGTGAGACTAAGTTCATGGTCATATAGCTGGGCTGAAGATGGGACCAGACAGTCCTCAGCCAACATGCCGTCGTTGAGAACATTGAGTTTTTTTCTTGTTTCTACAGAGACCGGAGTGAGTATCTAGGTAAGGAACTTCAAATGGGACACCCTAAGGGCTACAATCTACTATTAAACAATACTTTCCCACTGTAGAAGCAATCATAGAGTTCATTTGGAAATCTGTAGTGAGCTGTGGTGGGGTTGAGATTTGCTTCTATAATGACACAGATGTGAAAGAAATAACAACTTCTTTGTGGCTCAGCTGGTAAAGAATCTGCCTGCAATGCCGGAGACCTGGGCTTGATCCCTGGGTTGGGAAGATCCCCTGGAGAAGGGAAAGGCTATCCACTCCAGTATTATGGCCTGGAGAATTCCATGGACTGTATGGGGTTGCAAAGATTTGGACACGACTGAGCAACTTTCACTCACTTTCACATTTGTTGCTATTAAAAAATAAAATTTCATCACAAGCCTCTATGAAAGTGAGAGTGATGAGTCCATTTTGCTTTTTATATCCTGTGTAAACTCCCCCAGTTATGAAGGTTTTTCCTCTTATGTTTTCCTCTAGATTTTTTTTTTTTTTTTGCATTCATGTTTCAGTTCAGTTCAGTTCAGTTCAGTTCTGTCGCTCAGTCGTGTCCGACTCTTTGTGACCCCATGAATCGCAGCACGCCAGGCCTCCCTGTCCATCACCAACTCCCGGACTTCACTCAGACTCACATCCATCGAGTCGGGGATGCCATCTAGCCATCTCACCCTCGGTCGTCCCCTTCTTCTCCTGCCCCTAATCCCTCCCAGCATCAGAGTCTTTTCCAATGAGTCAGCTCTTCGCATGAGGTGGCCAAAGTACTGGAGTTTCAGTTTTAGCATCAGTCCTTCCAAAGAAATCCCAGGGCTGATCTCCTTCAGAATGGACTGGTTGGATCTCCTTGCAGTCCAAGGGATTCTCAAGAGTCTTCTCCAACACCACAGTTCAAAAGCATCAATTCTTCAGTGCCCAGCTTTCTTCACAGTCCAACTCTCACATCCATACATGACCACTGGAAAAACCATAGTCTTGACTAGATGGACCTTTGTTGGCAAAGTAATGTCTCTGCTTTTCAGTATACTACCTAGGTTGGTCATAACTTTCCTTCCAAGGAGTAAGCATCTTTTAATTTCATGGCTGCAGTCACCATCTGCAGTGATTTTGGAACCCAAAAACATAAAGTTTGACACTGTTTCCACTGTTTCCCCATCTATTTCCCATGAAGTGATGGGACCAGATGCCGTGATCTTCGTTTTCTGAATGTTGAGCTTTAAGCCAACTTTTTCAGTCTCCTCTTTCACTTTCATCAGAGGCTTTTTAGTTCCTCTTCACTTTCTGCCATAAGGGTGGTGTCATCTGCATCTGAGGTTATCGATATTTCTCCTGGCAATCTTGATTCCAGCTTGTGCTTCTTCCAGCCCAGCGTTTCTCACGATGTACTCTGCATATAAGCATTCATGTTTAGATATGTTATTTTGAATTAGGTTTTATACATGATGTGAGGTAAGACTAGAGAGTAATTTTCTTCCCATATGAATTAACATGTGGGCTTATTTCTAGACTCTCTATTCTGTTCCACTAATCTAATATGCCAACATCATTCTTGATTACTTTGGTTTTAGAGCAAGTCTTTGAAATTAGTTAGAGTGTAATTCTTCAGCTTTTTTTCTATTTTTTGAGAGTTATTTCATATTTTTTAGGTTCTTTGCATTTCCATATGAGTTTTAGCATCAGCTTGTCAGCTTGAAATAAGGCTGCTGATTGGAATTCACTGAAACAATCAACTTGTGTAGATATGACATCTTCTCCGTCTTCCTTGGAATGAATTTGCTCACTCACACTCTCTCTCGGGCCTTTGTAAGTTTCTCTTAGCTTTGTTTTATAGTTTTTAATGAGCAAATGAGGGACTTTGCTGGTAGTTCAGTGGTTAAGACTCAGCATTCCCAATGCAGGGGACCTGGGTTTAATCCCTGATCAGGGAACTAGTTGTCTGAGGAGGCCTTAGAAATAGCTGAGAAGACAAGCGAAAAACAAAGGAGAAAGGGAAAGATATACCCAATTGAATGCAGAGTTCCAGAGAATATCACGGAGAGTTAAGAAAGCCTTCCTAAGTGAACAATGCAAAGAAATGAAGAGGAAAACAATAAAATGGGAAAGACTAGAAATCTCTTTAAGAAAATTGGAGATACCAAGGGAGCATTTCATGCAAAGATGAACACAATAAAGGACAGAAACAGCAAGACCTAACAGAAGCAGAAGAGATTATGAAGATATGGCAAAAAATACACAGAAGAACTGTACAAAAAAGGTCTTAATGACCCAGAAAACCACAATGGTGGAGTCACTCACCTAGAGCCAGACATCCTGGAGTATGAAGTCAAGTGGGCCTTAGGAAGCATTACTACAAACAAAGCTAAAGGAGGTGATGGAATTCCAGCTGAGCTATTTCAAATCCTAAAAGATGGTGCTGTGAAAGTGCTGCACTCCATTTGCCAGCAACTTTGGAAAACTCAGCAGTGGCCACAGGACTGGAAAAGGTCAGTTTTCATTCCAGTCCCAAAAAAGGGCAATGCCAAAGAATGTTCAAAGTACCCACACAATTGCACTTATCTCACACACTAGCAAAGTAAGGCTCAAAGTTCTCCAAGCCAGGCTTCAACAGTATGTGAACAGAGAAATGCCAGATGTACAAGCTGGATTTAGAGAAGGCAGAGGAACCAGAGATCAAATTGCCAACACCAGTTTGATCATAGGAAAAGCAAAGGAATTTAAAAAAAAATCTACTTCTGCTTCACTGACTACACTAAAGCCTTTGACTGTGTGGATCACAACAAACTATGGGAAATGGGAATACCAGACTACCTTACCTGTCTCCTCAGAAACCTGTGTGCAAGTCAAGAAGCAACAGTTAAGAACCAGATATGGAACAACAGACTGGTTCCAAATTGGGAAAGGAGTACATCAAGACTGTATATTGTCACCCTGTTTATTTAACTTATATGCAGAGTACATCATGTGAAATGCTAGACTGGACGACTCATAAGCTGGAATCAAGATTGCTGGAGGAAATATCAACTATCTCAGATATGCAGATGATATGACTCTAAAGGCAGAAAGCGAAGAGGAACTGAAGAGCCCCTTGATGAGGGTGAAAGTGAAAACACTGGCTTAAAATGAAACATTTAAAAAACTGAGATCATAGCATCTTGTCCCATCACTTCATGGCAAATAGGGAAAAAGTGGAAACAGTGACAGATTTTCTTTTCTTGGGCTCCAAGAACCACTGTGGACCGTGACTGCAGCCATGAAATTAAAAGATGCTCCTTGGAAGAAAAGCTATGACAAACCTAAACAGTGTATTGAAAAGCAGAGATCCATCCAAAAAAGGTCCATCTAGTCAAAGCTATAGCCTTTCCAGTAGTCATGTGAGAATTTGACCATAAAGAAGCCTGAGCACTGAAGAACTGATGCTTTTGAACTGTGGTGTTGGAGGAGACTTTTGAGCATCCCTTGGACTGCAAGGAGATCCAACCAGTCAATTCTAAAGGAAATCTGTCCTGAATATTCATTGGAAGGAGTGATGCTGAAACTGAAGCTTCTGTACTTTGACCACCTGTTATAAAGAGCTCACCTTTTGGAAAAGACCCTGATGCTAGGAAAGATTGAGGGCAAGAGGAGAAGGGAGGGGACAGAAGAAGAGATGGTTAGATAGCATCACTGACTCAATGGGCATGAGTTTGAACGAACTCTGGGAGACAGTGATGGACAGAGAAGCCTGGCTTGCTGCAGTTCACGGTGTTGCAAAGAGTCAGACATGACTTAGCGACTGTACAGTAGCAGCAGCAATGAGCAAATCATGCGTTTGTTAAAATTATTCCTAGGCATCTCATGGCTTTTGATGAAATATAATGTAAGGCAATACTTTAAAATTCCAATTTCTAATTGTTCACTCTAAAATTGTGTACAAGCCCCCATGTCCTTGAAGCAAAATACTGACTCAAGATTTAATGATTGGTACATGGACTTTCCTGGTGGCTCAGACGGTAAATAGCATCTGCCTACAATGCGGGAGACCTGGGTTCAGTCCCTGGGTTGGAGAAGGAAATGGTAACCCACTCCAGTACTCTTGCCTAGAAAATGCCATGGACCGAGAAGCCTGGTAGGCTACAGGCCATGAGGTCGCAAAGAGTCAGACACGACTGAGCAACTTCACTTTCACATATAAAGATGCAGAAACAAAGAATAGCTGTTGGGCTGGGAAACTGGTAAAAATTTAGATTATAAATCCACCACAAAACAGAATCATCAAAATATGTAGATAAAGGGCTGGCACACATCACTAAGTTGTTTTACAGGAAGCAGACCCCCACCAGATGAAAACTGCTGGCCACCAGAGCAGATTGACCTAGATTGGTTGCAACTAGAAGGTTGATGATGTTCAAAACTTCACCATGATGCCACCCAATCCGAGAATTCTCCACGAGTTGATCGTGCTCTGCTCCTTGAACACTATAAGACTCCACACTGCCCCCTCCAGGGTGGGACACATAGTCTTGAGGGCATTAGCCTACTGTGCTGCCCTTTGCCTGGCAAAACAATAAGAGCTGTTCTTTTCTATTTAGCCTAAAACCCCACTCCCATATTTCTATTTGGCATGGGTGAATGGAGGCTGAGTTTCAGCAACAACTACTAATATATAGAAATGTATTTGACTAAAAAGAAAAACCAGTAAATTTCAGTTCACCAAAAGTAATAGTTTCTGTTCTTCAAAGCTTCACCATTGAGAAATTAATGGGAAAACCACAGGATAAGAAAAAATATTTGTAATACAAATATCTACAAAAGACATATCTAGACTATATAACTAATTCTTATATCTCAATAAGAAGATAAAAACCCAACTAAAAATGAGCATTCTGTTTGAACAGAAACATCATAAAAGAAGATATATAAATAGTTAATAAAACATGGTTAACATCATCAGTAATCAGGAAAGTACAAATTAAAGCTGCAGTGAGACTGCGTTACACACTGGAGTTCTAATATGTGTGCTGTGCTGAGTCACTTCAGTCATGTCTGACTGTGACCCCACGGCTCCTCTGGGAGCATGGGATTTTCCAAGCAGGAGTACTGGAGTGAGTTGTCATGCCCTCCTCAGAGCTCTAATATATTACTGGTAATATCACACAGCTATATCAAAAAACATTTGGCAGTTTCTTCTAAGTTTAAATATACACTTACAATATGACTCAGCAATCTCATTCCTGGGTATTTACTCAAGAAAATTAAAACATGTGTCCACAAAGGACTTGTATACAGATGTTCACAGACACTTTATTCATGATGGTCTAAAATGGAAAACAACCCTAATGTCCATCAACAGATAAATAAACTGTAATATATTCATAAAACAGATTACTCTTCGCAATACAAAATGAATCAGGTGCAGATGTGCACGGCAACACGAATGAATCTGAAAACATTATCATAAGCGAAAGAAGCCAGAAGCAAAATAGTCCATATTGTGTGATTCCATATTTATGAAAATATTGACTGGCAAAACTCATCTTTATCAACAGAGAGCAAAGCTGTGGTAACGCAATGCTGAGGTTGGTGGAGACTGACTGCAAAGAAGCATGAGACAATGTTTGGGGTGATGAAAGAGTTCTATATCTTGATGATGGTGGTTGTGGTTACATGAGTGTGTGCATTTGTCAAATGTCATCAAAATGTAGACGTAAAATGGTTGTGTTTTACTGTATGTAAATTATACCTCAATCTAAAAAAGTTTCTAACAGGTTTTCATGTTTAGAGTAACCTCTTTCAGGACTTCCTTATTGGTCCAGTGGTGAAGACTCTGCACTTCCACTGTTGGGGGCGGCAGATTTGACCCCTGGTCCAGGAAGTTCCATGGTCTTCCCAGGTGGTGCAGTGGAAAAGAATATGCCTGCCAACACAGGGCACCCAAAAGACACAGGTTCAATCCCTGGGTTGGGAAGATCCCCTGAAGTAGGAAATGGCAGCCCATGCCAGTATTTTTGCCTGGAAAATTCCATGGACAGAGGAGCCTGGTGGGCCCAATCCGCGGGGTCACAAAGAGTCAGACACGAGGGAGCGTGCACACACACGCACACGGGGAAGTTCCACATGCCGCTCATAGCGGCAAGGAAAAGAATTCCGCTTCCTTTCTTGGCGTAGGCTTCCACTCTCCCTTTCTGTGTGGTGGGAACTCTCCCTGCAGCACACTCCTGTGACTTCTTGTTTACAGATGGATTTATTCCGGATGGAATCCATTACCTTGTTTCCCACAGTAAAAAAGCAATAAGCATCGTCTACCAGGTATCTTAGATATTGGGGGAGAGACACTTAACAATCAGCCAACTGGTTTAAAGTCTGACATCAGTAACTTGATGGCTTGTTTCTATAGATTAGGGACCAGTGACAGGAAGTGATTTCACCCAGTGTCGTGCAACGAAGTAGCGTCACTCAGACCCAGTGGTCTCAAAGCCCACTCTTGGTATCTTGCTGCCTCACCTTTACCTCTCTTAAGGCAGCAAACCAATTTAAAAAGTACGGATACTCCTGAAAGTTAAGACACTGGAAATAAGAAGGGATTGAGGAAGGAAGAACGGAAAGACAGTGTTGGAGAAGCCTAGCCAAATAAGTGCCTTTTCTCTCTAACTATAAGAAATCTGCAGTTTTTCTAGTGATAGAAGGGGATCACTTCAAAAGACTTTACGGAGGGCACTGTGACAGATTTGCCCTACAAATGGAGTGCTGTATTTGAAGGTGGTTGACTTTTAGCAAGAATTCTTTGCAAATGATTAGATTTTTGAAAGTAAAGGGGACAAAGTGAAATGGAACATATATCCCAACCTGCACTGTTTAAGGAGTGATCTTAGAGGAGCATCGTGATATAGAGCCTCTTTTGTTTCAATTTTTTTTTTCCTGAAGTCAGAATGAAATTCAGAATGCAATTATATTTTAGTGGTTGGATGTTAAAATGAAATAAATGGAAGGCTGCTTGGAAAAATGAAGAATTGCCTGATGGAAATGTACTTTCTTTGCCTATAGTTTTAGGTATGCTCTTAACTCAATAAAGATATTTCCATTATATTTGTGTCATATCAGGTGGGTTAATTATTTACAAGAAGCTCAGGCTAATATTCCAGGGGAACCATAGACTGCTCCAAAGTTTCTAGGAAACTAGATTAGCTTTGTTTAACCTGTGCATCTCTTCTGAATACATATAAATCTATTACATGACTTGTTTTGAAAGCGACTCACGTGTTGTTTTGTGAGCAGCCACATACTCCTGAGTTAACCCTGTAGTTAACCTCTCTCCCCACCCCCACCCCCCAATGCCCTTGGTCTTGGTCACTCACTCACATGAACGAGGGCTTAAGCTTTACCGTGGCTTGCTGACACAAATGCCCAGTAACAGTTTTGGAGTCTGGAGGGCAGATGCGATGAACTCTACCAGAGTTCCTTATCTCCATTTCAGTTCAGATACAGTGTTGCCAGGTGAGTGCCTTCGCTTCTGTGAACTTCGGTTTCATCCTCGTGGAAGAGGGAAAATTGTGCCCACCTCTGAGGCTTGTGAGGCTCCAGAGTGACTGTTCATGAGGAACTATTAATAGTCTCGCATGCTGATGCTTTCAGAGAGGTCCTTTCTGCCCACCCTGGAACCCTGTGAGGAGGTTCCCTGGTCTGCGGTTTTGCCCAGCTTGACTCTAACCAACAGACCCTTGCTTGCTATACTGTTGTTTACCTTTTAATTTGGATTTATGCAATTATATTTTTAGAGAGACACTCACCAGTTAGTTCTTAACTTATAAGATGTGGGAATGCCAAAGAGAGGATGTCTAATTGAAACAAATGAAAATGGAATCATCTGGGGATAGCAGAGGCAAGGTAAAAATTAATGATGTTTAATATCTTTGTAAGGAAACAGGACATTTTATTTTGCCAGGGGCTGTTACCGTCCCTGTGTCTTTTATGAGATAATCACCTAATTTTAATGTACAGCATCAATAAATGATACGGTTATTTTTAGTCCTAGAGAAACTATACAAAAGAGATTTCTGTGTTCATATTTACACTGCAGGAGTAACCTGAAATATTTATTTCAGAAAATTATATATATTTTGGTATTGAATGCAGTTTTAAAAATTAATCATTACCACATGGACTATGCAGTCCATGGAATTCTCCAGGCCAGAATACTGGAGTGGGTAGCCTTTCCCTTCTCCAGGGGATCTTCCCAACCCAGGGATTGAACCCAGGTATCCCGCATTGCAGGTGGATTCTTTACCAGCTGAGCCACCAGGGAAGCCCAGCTTAATTAGACCATCCTACTATATTTCTTTCTCTATAGTCTTCCCACTCCATATGACACTTACAAGTATACAACCCTTATAGAAATTTTGCGTGGCTTACCTCACATTGTACGCACAATTCTAGAGTCCTCTTTTGGTTTTAGCATTGTATCATAAATGTTTCCCATATTTCAGTATTATCTTTTTGTTTATAATTATAAAGCATTGTCTGCTGTCCCATTTGTTTCACGTGTCATGATTCTCCAGACACTTCCCAGTTGTCAAGCATTTACGTTGTTTTGGTTTTATATGTTATTCAAAGCACAGCTATTCTTTTTTTCTCATAGTGTTTAGCTTCTCTTGGATTGTTTTCTTAGGCTAACTTCCCAGAACTGAGATTTACTCTTCAAAGAATACGAATAACTTTCTACTTCTTGATATGTTGCGCTATGTTGCTTTCCAAAGGGCTATTGCATCGCACTGCCTGTCTCAAAATTTTTTAAGTGCCAGGCAGCACAGACGTCTCCCACAGGCCATTTATGGGTAGATGGATCCATAATCTTAAATTGGAAGACAGTTTAACCTTGGGGACTATTTTAATGGAAAACCCTAGGGAGAGGCTAGGATTATACCAAGGCAGACGTTTCTAAGCTCTGGCTTTTTCACTTGCACAGCTGATTCTGTCATTTCATGACACCTAATTGTGTCCAATTTGTGAATTATTACCTTGTGTGCATTTGTAGGCAAGTGTTGGTAGAATCTCGAATGCTAGTCCTATTGAAAGTGTCAGAGGGCTAGACATAAAGCATGCCACAACCATGACTCAGATGTGGCTATACAAGAAACTTTGATTTATAGCAACACAGAACCGGCTGAAGTGGAAGGTCTTACTGCCTCCAGGGACCTGTTTGCAGGACCTCAGTTGTTCATGAGTGAAACAGCGCAGAGATTGGGCCATACAGGAGGTCAGGGGAGGGTGGAGGGGGATGTACAGGCCTTATCCAAAGGAGGAGTGCCATTCTTGGCTCCTGCTGATGGCTGCCACGAATGAATGCCAGACCAGTATCTTCAGTGCTCTAAGTTTTTCAAGACAGCTTGGAAATCTGAATTTTTAGGTTTCTTAATTGATACAGCTGCTGCAACAAAAATATTACAGACTGGGTTGCCTAAACAACAAATGGTTAGTTCTTACTGTTCTGCAGTTTGGAAATTCCAAGATCAAGGAGCTGGCATATTCAGGGTCTGGTGAGAACCCTCATCGTGGGTCCTGTTTTTACTGTGACATATGACAGAAGGGCTTCCCTGGTGGCTCAGAGGGTAAAGCAACTGTCCGAAATGCAGGAGACTTGGGTTCAGTCCCTGGGTCAGGAAGATTCCCTGGAGAAGGAAATGGCAACCCACTCCAGTACTCTTGCCTGGAAAATCCCATGGACAGAGAATCCTGGTAGACTACAGTCCGTGGGATCACAAAGAGTCGGACATGACTGAGCGACTTCACTTCACTTCACTTCATGGCAGAAGGGACAAAAGAGCTCTTTGGGGTCTCTTAAAAGAGCACTAATCCCATTCTGTAAGGGTGGGGCCCTGATGACCCAATCATTTCCCAAAGGCCCCCATCGCCAAATATCATCACATTGGAGAGTTCCATGTCAATTAGGCATGTCAGGGGAATGCCAGTGGTACCATTCAAAGAACTGTATTTCTAGCTGCATCGGGCTGTAATTAATGTCATCCTACTGGTGTGCCTTCAGCAAGAATTACTTGCATTTGATTAAATAAAAGTGTATATGAATTTACATCAAGGAGTGATGAAAGGTGTCAGTGTCAGGCATTGTTAGGAAAAGACTGATTCATATCCCATTTTTGCTGTTGATAGTGTTAATAATAGGAAAATTACTGACTCTGCTGTATATATAAAATAATAATACCTACTATCTATGGTTATTGTGGGCTTCCCTGGTGGCTCAGATGGTAAGGAATCTGCCTACAAAGCAGGAGACCTGGGTTTGATCCCTGGGTGGGGAAGATCCCATGGAGAAGGGCATGGGTACCCACTCCAGTATTCTTGCCTGGAGAATTCCATGAACAGAGGGGCCTGGTGGGCTTTAGACCATGGGGTTGCAAAGAGTGGGACATGACTGAGCAACTAAAACATACAGCTATGGTTATTGTAAAAGTTAAATGAGATACTGTCCATAGGGAAACATCATAGCAGCGTGGCATATCGAAATGGTCTGAAAAGCTACCTCCATGCTGTTTTCGCTTAGCCCAGTGGTTTGGCTATGACTCTGTCCCCAGCCCAGGGCTTCCCAGATGGCTCAGATGGTAAAGAATGCACCTGCAATGCAGGAGACCTGGGTTCAGTCCCCGGGTGGGGAAGATCTCCTGGAGAAGGGCATGGCTACCCACTCCAGTATTCTTACCTGGAGAAATCCAGGGACAGAAGAGCCTGGCAGGCTACAGTCCATGGGGTCACAAACAGTTGGACACGATTTGCAAATCAGGAAAGGTGTATATTGTCAAAGCTGTATATTGTCACCCTGCTTATTTAACTTACATTCAGAGTTCAGTTCACTTCAGTCGCTCAGTCATGTCCAACTCTTTGCAACCCCATGAACTGCAGCACACCAGGCCTCCCTGTCCATCACCAACTCCCGGAGTTCACCCAAACCCATGTCCATCAAGTCGGTGATGCCATCCAGCCATCTCATCCTCTGTCGTCCCCATCTCCTGTCCTCAATCCCTCCCAGCATCAGGGTCATTTCAAATGAGTCAGCTCTTCACCTCAGGTGGCCAAAGTATTGGAGTTTCAGCTTCAACATCAGTCCCTCCAATGAACACCCAGGACTGATCTCCTTTAGGATGGACTGGTTGGATCTCCTTGCAGTCCAAGAGACTCTCAAGAGTCCTCCAACACCACAGTTCAAAAGCATTAATTCTTCGGCGCTCAGCTTTCTTCACAGTCCAACTCTCACATCCATACATGACCACAGGAAAAACCATAGCCTTGACTAGACAGACCTTAGTCGGCAAAGTAATGTCTCTGCTTTTGAATATGTTATCTAGGTTGGTCATTAACTTTCCTTCCAAGGAGTAAGCGTCTATTAATTTCATGGCTGCAATCACCATCTGCAGTGATTATATTCAGAGTACATCATGAGAAATGCTGGGCTGGATGAAGCACAAGCTGGAATCAGGATTGCTGGGAGAAATATCAATAACCTCAAATATGCAGATGACACCACCCTTATGGCAGACAGTGAAGAAGAACTAAAGAGCCTCTGGGTGAAAGTGAAAGAAAAGAGTGAAAAAGTTGACTTAAAGCTCAGCATTCAGAAAACTAAGATAATGGCATCCAGTCCCATCACTTTATGGCAAATAGATGGGGAAACAGAAACAGTGAGAGACTATATTTGTGGTCTCCAAAATAAGTGCAGATGGTGATTGCAGCCATGGAATTAAAAGACACTTGCTTCTTGGAAGAAAAGCTATGTCCAACCTAGATAGCGTATTAAAAAGCAGAGGCATTACTAACAAAGGTCCATTTGGTCAAAGCTATGGTTTTTCCAGTAGTCATGTATCGATGTGATAGTTGGACTATAAAGAAAGCTGAGCACCAAAGCAGTGATGCTTTTGAACTGTGGTGTTGGAGAAGACTCTCGACAGTCCCTTGGACTGCCAGGAGATCCAACCAGTCCATGCAAAGGAAATCAGTCTTGAATATTCATTGGAAGGACTGATGCTGAAGCTGAAACTCCAATACTTTGGCGACCTGATGTGAAGAACCACCTCATTTGAAAAGACCCTGATGCTGGGAAAGATTGAAGGCAGGAGGAGAAGGGGATGACAGAGGATGAGATGATTGGATGGCATCACCAACTCGATGGACATGGGTTTGAATAGGCTCCGGGAATTGGTGATGGACAGGGAAGCGTGGCGTGTTGCCGTCCATGGAGTTGCAAAAAGTCAGACATGACTGAGCGACTGAACTGAACTGAACAATACTTTCACTTTTCACTTTCACTCTCCCCAGCCCAGTGATTAGCAATATTAGCATTTCAGATAATAATTTTGACTTTCTGTCAATCAGTAGACTGAATATTTGTACCAATACTGCTCTTCTAGTACTTGAGACAGATTTATCCTCTCCAGCCGTTCACTCCATCTGGTTTGCCAGTCTCCCCACGTTCACAGGATGGCTAATTAAGATGAAGGAGGGGCCCTTCTGAGTCTTGAAAACAAGCAAATTTAAAAGGTCTGTCTACGTGGAGTCACTCTTATTGTCTTGGGCTCACTATCTTTGTTCTGCATTTGCTCTTTGAACTCAAAGACAGCCAATTTGTTCCAGTAGCTTCAAAGATCCATGCTTGCAAGATTTTACTGTGCCATTTTCTTGAGAAAGTCATGATTTTAAAGTAAATTTAAAATTTAAATTGGTTTGTCTATAATTTATCAGGTGGTGCATGGTCTGTATTCACCAAACAATACATGCTTGGTCATACTTGACATAATGTTTCATATAATTAATATTACTTAAACTTTTTTCTGTTGATCATAATAAAATTCTACCCAAAACTGGTGATTGGCTCGATCCAATGGAAAAATCACCTGTTGAAACTCTTTTATTTAGCCGCATAAAGAATTCATCCTTAATTCTAATTAAGAAGCTTACTGGACATGCCAAAGTATACCATAAGAAACACTTGATCTCACAGTTCTTATGGGACCAAACCCAGGCCTAGCTTAGCTGGGTGCTTGGCTCAGGGTCTCACAAGCCTGCAGAGTGTCAGCCAGACTGTGTTCTCTACTGGAGGCTCGCCAAGGGAAAAAATCTGCGTTCAAGCTCACTTGGCATGTTGGCAGAATTCATTTCCTTTCTCTTGTAGGACAGAGAACTTTAGCTTTTTGCTGTCACTTTAGCTTTTGGGGGCTGTCCTCAGATGCCACGTAGTTCCCTGCCACGTGGCCCTCTCCGTGGCAGCAGGTAACATGGCAGCTCCCTTTTCTAAGGCCTGTGAAAGAGCAAGAGCGAGTCACCTAGCAAGAGTGAGGCTCTTTTTAAAAAAACTATTAGACATAACATCTATTTTTTAAAAATCCGTTGATTTGTTTGTGACTCTTGTGGGTCTTCGTTGCCGCATGAGCTTCTCTTTAGTTGTGGCTCGTGGGGGCTACTCTCTATCTGCATTCCAGCGACTTCTCTTGTTGCAGAGCATGGGCTCTAGGGCTCAAGGGCTTCAGTAGTTGTGGCTCATGGGCTTAGTTCAGAAGGCACTGGCACCCCACTCCAGCACTCTTGCCTGGAAAATCCCATGGACGGAGGAGCCTGGTGGGCTGCAGTCTCTGGGGTCACTTCGAGTCGGACACAACTGAGCTACTTCATTTTCACTTTCCACTTTCATGCATTGGAGAAGGAAATGGCAACCCACTCCAGTGTTCTTGCCTGGAGAATCCCAGGAACGGGGGAGCCTGGTGGGCTGCCGTCTATGGGGTTGCACAGAGTCGGACACGACTGAAGCGACTTAGCAGCAGAAGCATGGGCTTAGTTGTTCCGTGGCATGTGGGATCTTCCCAGACCATTGATTGAACCTGCATCTTCTGCACTGGCAGGCGGATTCTTTACTGCTGAGCCATCAGGGAAGCCCAAGTCTGAGTCTTATTCACCATGAGCTAATCACCCCTGTCCCATCACATGTGCCATATTCTGGTGAGAAGGGAATCATAGGTCCTGCGGAAATGCAACGAAAAGGATTACACAAAGAACAGAGCAGCAGGAGGTGAGACCATAGGGGTGCCTTAGAATCTCCCAAAGGAGATGTGTTTGTGTCTTGCTCACCACCGAATCTTTGGTGTCCAGAATAATGCCTAACATATATTAGATACTTCATAAGTGTCAGTAGTTGAATTAATGAATTAACGTTGCAGATATTGAATCATGCATTGCTAATTTCCTCCCCCCACCCAAGTCTATGGTTTACCTTTTGGTTGTATTTATGTGAGAGTTGGACTGTGAAGAAGGCTGAGCACCGAAGAATTGATGCTTTTGAACTGTGGTGTTGGAGAAGACTCTTGAGAGTCCCTTGGACTGCAAGGAGATCCAGCCAGTCCATTCTGAAGTAGATCAGCCCTGGGATTTCTTTGGAAGGAATGATGCTAAAGCTGAAACTCCAGTACTTTGGCCACTTCATGTGAAGAGTTGACTCATTGGAAAAGACTCTGATGCTGGGAGGGATTGGGGGCAGGAGGAGAAGGGGATAACCGAGGATGAGATGGCTGGATGGCATCACTGACTCGATGGACGTGAGTCTGAGTGAAGTCCGGGAGTTGGTGATGGACAGGGAGGCCTGGTGTGCTGCGATTCATGGGGTCACAGAGTCGGACACGACTGAGCGACTGAACTGAACTGATTACATGTTTTGATGTATTCAGTTCAGTTCAGTTCAGTCGCTCAGTCGTGTCTGACTCTGTGCGACTCCATGAATCGCAGCACACCAGGCTTCCCTGTCCATCACCAACTCCCGGAGTTGATGTATATAAATGTTAAATTTTGATTTAGAGAAATCAACAAAAGTTTCCCTTAATTTGTTGATATCACTTTACATCTCAGGGAATCCTTTGCCCATCCAGAGATCAGATAAATGTTTGCCTGTATTTTCACCTAGGTTTTAAATTACTTTTTTTCCCCATGTAATTCTGATATATCTAGAAAGTCAAAAATTAAATGGAGAGTTATAACAGGATGTAGCAAATAATCTTTTTTTTTCCATCTATCCCTCTTTGCTACCTTATTTAGTTTTATTGAATTATTATGTACTAGTTTCTGGGCTTTCTGTTCTGTTTCATTATTTTTCATTCTCGTTTCAGTTTTTTCCATCTAAGAATTATAGCGTTCTTGGTCAGAAATGCCAAAGCAGTTACTGTCAGAATCATTCAGTATAATAATTAAGACATAGCCTAAGCTGTTGAAAGACTTCAGCATAGAGAGCTGACATGGCACCCACTCAGTATTCTCACCTGGAGAATCCCATGAGCAGAGGAACCTGGCGGGCTACAGTCCATAGGGTAGCAGAGAGTCTACGCAACTGAAGCCACTTAGCACCGCACAGCACAAATATTTACCTTTGGCATAATAGTGGGTAGGTGAAACCCAGACCTGGAGAGGCACCTCTTCCCCACAGAGTCGTTTGAGAACCCAGGCTCATCCTGTCCCGTAGCTCTGCCAGCCCCCAGGTCAATGTTCAGGCATGTATGGTTGGAGCTGTCTCATCTCCTCTTCCATGTTCCAGTCTGTGGGAAAGGAGGTGGTGCGTGTCTTGAGACATCCTTTGCCTTTGAGCTGAGGAACCAGAAGTGGCATGTATTATTTTGCTCAGATCCCTTTAGTCTAACAAATCCATGTTGCCACATCTACCTTCAAGCCATGGAAAATAGTTTAAACGGCCATCCTAGATTTGACTTGAAAGTTGAGAGGATCTGTTATTAAAAAAAAAAAAAAAGAGGGATGGGGTCCAAGAACAACTAATGGTCTTTGCTGCAGTCCAGTTTTCATAGTCACAAATACTCATATTTAAGAGAAATGTAATAATCATTTTCAGCAAGTGAAGAACTATCTTTGGATATGGCAATGAAATACAAATATGTCCTGATTTTTTATTTTAGATGGCCAATAACCCATGTGCCAGGTAGCACTCTATGCCAATCTTGAATGCCAACCGGAAGTCACTGGACGGCAAACCCTTCCAAGATCATAACTGGGCTGTTGGAGTAACTTGGGAAAGAAGAAAAAGGAATTGAAAGTATGGCAAAAGTAAATAGAGCTCGGTCTACCTCCCCTCCTGATGGAGGCTGGGGCTGGATGATCGTGGCTGGCTGTTTCCTTGTTACCATCTGCACCCGGGCAGTAACCAGGTAGGTGGGACTTTCTTCTTGATTTGTTATTATGATCTGGCTTTTTTCCTAACTCGGCTTCATTCTATCTCTGAACCTGTCATTGTGAAAATAAATGTGTATATGTGTGTTATGTGTGTGTGTGTTTTCTTTGACTGCTCAGATATCTTCTTCTTGGCAAGGAACGTCATTTTCTGACACTTAAAAGTCCTGGATAGTGATCTCTTTTTTAATATCTGACCTATAAACCTGGAGTTTTATGACATTTTTGAGTAAATATCATGGCTATTGCCAGACATTTATTTTCATAAGCAGTTCATCCCACAAAGGACAAATGTATAAGCTTAAAATAGCCACGAGAACCTCTCGGCTCACCAGGATGCCGAGCCATGGGAAGCTTAAAGCCTAGAATTGAAATTCTTTTGCTTCATTTTGCACTTGGCTGTGGTAGTGGAGGCTGAACTCTAGGTTGAAGGAGAGAAACAGCACAAATGCAGGGATTCTCTCATCTCTTTGTGTCGTGGGTCCTCTTTTTCTTTTACTCAAGGACATATAGTGTTGAATATACTTGCGTTAAATGGCCATACACTGAGATGCCTTCATCTCATTTACATTTGGAATAAATACACACTTGAAATCCGCATGTGCCAGCTCTTCTAGAGGTGCCTTTGTTCAGACTGAACTCTCTTCTCTGGCAACTCTCCCTTGGCTGCTCTGCTGCTGCTAAGTCGCTTCAGTCGTGTCCGACTCTGTGCGACCCCATAGATAGGGGCCCACTGTCTCTGGGACTCTCCAGGCAAGAACACTGGAGTGGGTTGCCATTTCCTTCTCCAGTGCATGAAAGTGAAAAGCAAAAGTGAAGTCGCTCAGTCGTGCCTGACTCTTAGCGACCCCATGGACTGCAGCCCACCAGGCTCCTCCATCCATGGGATTTTCCAGGCAAGAGTCCTGGAGTGGGGTGCCATTGCCTTCTCCGCTCGGCTGCTCTACATAACTTTATTTGATGGTATCATCCATAAAAGCATTGATGTGTTCCCCATGACAAACAGATAATGCAGGAAAGAAGCAGTGTTTGTTTTTGCTACAATAAGGTTTTGTTATGTGTCATCATAAACTGTAGATTTATTTAAAATTATGTGATGGCTGAGTCTGATTTTTCTCCCATCTATTTTATGGATCCTCTGTTCTGGGAGTGAGGAGGTCATAGAGTTAAAAGGAATCTTTCATCTTGGTTCTTCCATGCAGATGCTTTCATCATTCCTTTAAGCATTTCATCAATAGTTTATTTATTTTATATATAATTTGATGAGAGGAAAGTTCTGAAAGTGAGCTTGGTGCTTTATAAGAAGGGCAGCTGGAAATTTAAAAAGAGGCTTGTGGCTGGCAGCAAAGACTTGTCTTCAGAGCTTCCTGGGAGAGGCTGAGAGTAGGGTCCTTGAGCAGAATAAGCTTGGAGGAGACAAGTATGATACACCAGGAAGCAGCCAAGAGAACTGAAGACAGAGGCAAGGAGAACAGCCTACACGGGGGTTTGTCAGTTCAGAGGATCAGTGCCTATTGGGCAGTCTGATTAATTCTTTTTTCCACTTTTTTCAAGTTGTATTAAGAAATAATCAACCTTAGTCACTGTATAAGACCAAGGCATACATATTGATGAGTTTTTACTAAAGTATGTTTGATTTACAGTGTTGTGTTAGTTTCTGGTACAGCAAAGTGAAAGTGTTAGTCACTCAGTTGTGTTGGATTTTGTGACCCCCATGGACTGTAGCCTGCCAGAATTCCATGGAATTCTCCTGGCAAGAATACTAAAGTGGGTTGCCATTTCCTTCTCCAGGGGATCTTCCCCACCCAGGGATCGAACCTGCATTGCAGGCAGACTCTTTACCAACTGAGCCACTAGGGAAGCCTATTCTTTTCCATTATGGTTTATTACAAGATACTGAATGTAGTTCCCTGGAGATGGTGATGAACAGGGAGGCCTGGCGTGCTGCAATTCATGGGGTTGCAAAGAGTCGGACACGACTGAGCCACTGAACTGAGCTGAACTGAACTGTGCTATACAGTGGGACCTTATTGTTTATCTATTATATATATATTAGTTTATAAGCATGATGATTTGATTTACATATATTATGGGCTCAGCTAACATCCATCTTCTCATATAACTACACTGAAAAGGGAAGAAAGAAGAAAAGAGGAAAAAAAATTTCTCCTCCTGAAGAGAACGCTTAGAATGTACTCTTTTAACATCTTTCCTGCATATCATACCAGCTGTAGTCATCATATTGTGCATGACATCCCTATTGCTTATTTATCTCATAACTGGAAGTTAGTATTTTTGACCACCCTCCTCCAGTCCCCTTTCCCCCACCCTCTGTCTCTGGCAACCACAAGTCTAATCTCTTTTTATATGAGTCTGGTTATTGTTTTAGATTCCATATATGAATAAGATCATACAGTATTTGTCTTTCTCTGTTTAATTTATTTCACTTAGCAGAATACCTTGGAGAAGGCAATGGCATCCCACTCCAGTACTCTTGCCTGGAAAATCCCATGGACGGAGGAGCCTGGTGGGCTGCAGTCCATGGGGTCGCACAGAGTTGGACACGACTGAGCGACTTCACTTTCACTTTTCACTTTCCTGCATGGGAGAAGGAAGTGGCAACCCACTCCAGTGTTCTTGCCTGGAGAATCCCAGGGACAGGGAGCCTGGTGGGCTGCCGTCTATGGGGTCACACAGAGTCGGACACGATTGAAGCAACTTAGCAGCAGGATACCTTCAAAGCCCTTTCATATTGTTGCAAAGTGGTAGGATTTCCATGTGTTTTTTCCTGGCTGAATAATATTCCATTGTATATATACACCACACCCTCTTTATCCATTTATCCATGTGTGTCTTGGCAGTTGTAAATCACACTGCTGTGAGCATGGGGAGGCAGATATCTTTTCTTGTTAGGGCTCTCGTTTTCTTTGGATCTATTCCCAGCAGTGGGATTGTTGGGTCCCATACTGTTTCCTGCGGTGGCTGTACCAATTTACAGTCCCATCAACGATGCACAAGGGTTACCTCACTGGAAAATAGGTACTTAAGATTTCATATAGATGAGTCCATAATGTATTTAAAATGTTTTTATTGATGGACATTTATATTGTCTCCTGGCTTTTGCTTTAAAAATAATGCTACCATTATAATCTACCATTTAAAAGTCATATTTCACTCTTGCCTTGTAACTGGTAATGCTTTCTTACACATGAAATTTATAAAAAGCTTAAAGTTGTGCAGGTTATTAAAGCAGTCATTCCTGTTATTTGCTCCCTGTGCTTGTTAATATGCATTGAGTACGTGTTTTTGCTTCAAGATGTGTTATTACCAAACACATTATCTATGTTAATAAATTCATTTCATTGTGGAATGACATGACATTCTATTAGTAACTTGAAAAATTGAATTGGAGTTGATACTTGAAAAGCAATGTTTGTTTAAAGGCTCAGTTCTTGTAAATAATTTCTCATGTTACCTGAGCACTTACTCTGTGTTTGTTGGCATTATTCCAAACAATTTTCATTGATTAAATCATTTAATCCTGGTAATAACACACAGAGGTTGAATAATGTGTCCAAAGTCACGTGGTGAGTAAGTGACAGTACTTTTAACCGCTGGGCTGCGTTGCCCAGTGGATTACTTACTGTGCTGACTTAGTGGATAACTTCATCAACCAGGAAAAATAAGTCTTTACCAAAAATCAGATGTTGTCAGCTTCCAGTTCTCCAGGAGCCGGAGAAGAATTTTACAGCACAGTGACAAGATAGAGGCAGCAAGTATGTTGACCCCTTGAGAGAGAGTATCTCTGAGAATGATTTAGCAAACACCACTTGGATGATATCATGAATCAAACCTACTAACCTCTGGAGGCTGTTCGGGGTTGTTCGCTATTGCAGCACAATCTAATCCAATCTGACTGATACAGTCTGGCTTCTCCAAATGCTTATTTATAGATGAGGAAATGAAGACCCTGAGAGATTTAGAAACTTTATCACAACTCTCAGTTATTCAGCATGGGAATCAGAGATCAGAAACCAGTTCTGCTGACATCTGTCAGATGCCCAAATATTCCAAGGGACAACAAAAATAACTTGGGGCGAGAAGCACATGTACCGCCAATAAAATTTGTTTTCTTTCAGGTCGTGCTTGTGTGCTCTCTGTTGGGTCTGACTCTGTGACGTCATGGACTAATAGCCTTCCAGGCTCCTCTGTCCATGGGCAAGAATACTGGAGTGGGTTGCCATTTCCTCCTCCAGGGGATCTTCCCCACCCAGGGACTGAATCTGCATCTCCTGAGTCTTCTGCTTTGGCAGGCGGACTCTTTACCTTTGAGCCACCAGGGAAGCCCCTTTCTTGGAGACTTCCTGATTCTCTAGTCTCCACTCCCAAAGGACCCAAATTAGACTAATTCCTCAACTGAATATCCATTGAGCTTTAGGCTTATTTTATATTTCTGTAATATGTGCTTTCATCATTGTGCATCACCCCTCTTGGTGGCCTCTCACTTCTTAAGGGGCAAACACCTCTGGCACCAAAACTTGGGGAAAGCCTGTCCAAGCCAACATGCATGCCCATGATTCTCACCTTCTGGAAAAATCTGAGCCTAAGTACCTTTCTTCTTGTCTGTTACTCTTCCTCATTCAAAAAATATTTATAGAGAGAATTCCCTGGTGCTCTAGTGGTTAGGACGCCTAGATTTCACTGTCTGTGTTTAGAAGGCATAAATCATAAAACTTTACCATCTATAAAGTTCCATGGTCCTTTCTGTTTGGAGAACAAAGGAAAGGACCACAATAATCCCTCCCATATTTCATAAAAGTCACAGTCATTCAGAAGCCTGTGTATGTACTTATTAAATTTTACCGCTGACAAGCCTACTCACATGTTTAGACAAGAATCTCAAGTGTTACTTTTGAATTTTGCATGCCTATAGTTTGATATGACTAATCATTATCAGTTGGGGGAAAAAGCATCAAACAGGAAGCAAAATGACAATAGAACAAGATTTAAAAAACGTCACAAGAGACAAACATAGCCCCACAGATTTTAAATTTCCCAAAACTATTTAGTGGAGAGAAGACCCTTCCACAAGTGCTGATCCTAATCTATCTTCTGCACATCAAACTCCACCCCAGCACCTTTGGGACTTAGAATTTAGCATCCTATCCCATCCCTTTTCCTTTCCTATCACCAGGACTGGCAGCATAATTGCAGGACCCAGTGCAAGAGGAAAATGCAAGGCCTCTTGTCCAAAAGGCAGGAAAGAAAGGGCTGGTAAATATACTAAAAGGCTTCCCAGGTGGCTCAGTGGTAAACAATCCACCTGCCAATGCAAGAGACTTGGGTTTGATCCCTGGGTTGGGAAAATCCCCTGGAGTAGGAAGTGGCAACCCACTCCAGTATTCTTGCCTGGGAAATCTCTTGGACAAGGAGCCTGGTGAGTTTCAGTCCATGGGACTGCAAAGAGTCAGACAAGACTTAGCGGCTGAGCACAGACTTATGCGCACAAAAATGTACTAAAATAGGAAGCTTTTCCTTTTTCAGTAGTCTATCTTGATTTTTCATGATGTTTTTAGTTTTCTCTTTAGTGTTGTTCTGAGTAAAGAAAAATGGAAACTAGCACAGATCTACTGATCATCTTAATATTACCAGTAGCCCTATCTTTTTCTTTTCTTCTGTGTCATCATTTTCAGCATACGGGATCAAATAATACTGAGAAGCAACATGAGTAACAAAGGATCTGATAGGAATCCTTGTACCTTTGTGTTTCTTACAGTATCACTGCCTTCTGCATTTGAAGCAAGTGTTGATTTGAAAGGAAAGCCTGGTCTCTCATCCTCCCCTATGTCCATGATCACTCAGTTGTAGGTATAACCCACTTACCTTGTACTCAGTCTGAGCTTTACTGGACTCCCGCAGAAGAGTCTGCTGGAGTTTTGTGACCTGGAGCATCTCTAAGAACTGCAGACTGAAGAATCTGTGTCTCTTCTCTGCTCACACGCATGCTTCATTGTCCCAGTGAACTTCACTTACAAAACACAACTTCAAAGATAAAATTATAAGGAATTTTAAGACAGTGACAGCTGAGTTAAACCAAGTTTTATGCCTCCAAGTATCAGATTCTGTGCAATTGTATAGGTTGTAAACTGTAAAGCCAGACCTGCCTAACACTGCTGTCCTCATGCTTCCTCATTCTCTTCCCTCTTCTTTAACTTTCCCATCTACTCACTTTCACTTCCAGCAGCAACTGGAGAGTCAGGAAGAATAAATAACAGGTTACTAGGGGCTGTTGAAGCATAAGGAGCTGGATTGTAAGGCCTGTCCCAGGAGACAGATACCCTTCTATCTCATCCCCAGCTGCAAGGCCTGATTTCTTTCCCCGCTATCATGGAGCTCTAAAAGCTTCCTGGCCTGCATTAGGACAACCTGCTAATCTGCGTGTGGTTCCTTCTGAGTTGTACAGTGGTGCAAACTGTTGCTTCTGACTCATTTATGTCTTAGTTTTCCTAAGTAATTCTCTATTTTTCAACATAAAAAATTCTGTTTGTTTCTGTCTCTGTATATATACTGTCATATATATGTATATGCACACACACATAAGTTTCTGTATAAGAAATATTCACTGTTGAATAATTCAAAGTGCAGAACAAAATAAAAACCATTTGCAATATCACCATGCACATGTAATGGCTGGATACATTTTGGTTTATATGCTTTGAGGCTTTTTTTGTTTACATAAACTGTGTTTTTATAACAATAAGCCCTTTCTACGTGAACTATTTTGTAACTTAGTTTGTTTCTTAACATTATGTTGTGAATTTATTTCCAAGTCAATAAATCAAATACCTAATAAATATTTCATTTTATTGATATGCTATGTTACTTACGCAGTTTCTCAGTTCAGTTCAGTTCAGTTCAGTCGCTCAGTCATGTCTGACTCTTTGTGACCCCATGGACTGCAGCATGCCAGGCTTCCCTGTCCATCACCAACTCCCAGAGCTTGCTCAAACTCATGTCCATCGAGTCGGTGATGCCATCCACCATCTCGTCCTCTGTCGTCCCCTGCTCCTCTTGCCTTCAATATTTTCCAGCATCAGGGTCTTTTCTAATGAGTCAGTCCTTCGCATCAGGTGGCTAAAGTATTGGAGCTTCAGCTCCAGCTTCAGTCTTTCCAAGGAATATTCAAGACTGATTTCCTTTGGGATGGACTGGTTGGATCTCCTTCCAGTCCAAGGGATTCTCAAGAGTCTTCTCCAACACCACAGTTCAAAAGCATCAATCCTTCGGCACTCAGCCTTCTTTATGGTCCAGCTCTCACATCCATACCTGACTACTGGGAAAACCATAGACTTGACCAGACGGACCTTTGTTGACAAAGTAATGTCTGCTTTTTAATCCGCTACTTAGGTTTGTCATAGCTTTTCTTCCAAGGAGCAAGCATCTTTTAATTTCAGTCCCTTATCATTTCAGCATCTTTTAATTTTAAACCAGTCCCTACTGGTGGACAAATAGGTTGGTGACAACATTTGGCTATTATAAATTGTTATCCACAATATATGTGTATCTTTTTTGTATTATTGTTTTCTATTATTATTATCACCATCATCTGTTTATTAACTTTGGTTAAAACCTAGAAGTGAAATTGGTGGGTGATGTATAATAGTTTATTGTCAAATCGTAACTTAAACAACCATCTCTTAGAAGCTATAGATGTTAGTGAAACACTAAGCTGAGTAAGAACCCATGTGTTTGACCTGCCATCTTTTCTATAAGACTTTTCCTACAGCAGTGATCTTCACATCTCCTTGGCTTCACAGCCCTGTAGTGAATGAACACTTGTTCTTATCCCTTAGAATGCCAATGGTTAGCTTCTGATTTCCCACTCACTATGGACCAGCAATGTATCATTGAAAATCAATCAAAATCAATCAAAACCCTTAGAGACTGGAACAGCTGATTGAACCAAAACTTGAAGCTCTAGGTCAAATCTATATTCATTGTTTTTTGTATAAAACACTTGCACTTTTTTTCAGATGTATTTCAATTTTTTTTGTGGAGTTCCAGACATACTTCTCTCAGGATTATGCACAGACAGCCTGGATCCATTCCATTGTAGACTGCGTGACCATGCTCTGTGGTAAGTGTCTCCAGAGATAGACATTCGCTGGCTCCCTTTGAACTGTACATGACAGTGGCCTTCCATTGCCTCTGATGACCTGTTTTTCTGAGTAGAAGGGCTAGGGTAAAAATTGACTAAAACTATATACAGAGAAAAATATGATCCTGCCTTTAACCAAACTCAATCAGACATGCTGTTGGAATTAATGTTCTTCGTTGATGTTGGATGGACCAGGTAGTGAGTACAGTCAGCTGGATACTTACCATTTGGTTCTTCCATATAAAGCAAGGGAGCCAGGCATCACAGGACTTGTCCTGATTCTGGATGCAGCTAACTATACATTGTACACTGTGTCTTGTTGTCTTCTTATTTTCCAGTCATGTAAACAGCCATCAGAAGGCACTGTGAGCCATTTCCATGCAGTCTCCTTAAATACGTGCCAGTAATATGCGCATCGTGCCTCAAGTTTTGTTTTCACTCTCGTTCCTTCCCAGAGAGTTCAAAATTTGGCTCATTGATTCATTTTTCATGCATACGTCTTCATTCTTCGACAAGTATTGTGGAAAAATAGAATGTTGCAATCATAAGATAAGCATGTTCACGATGGCTATAATATCCTTCCAGAACCACAAAGGTGCTGTACATAATGTGTAGAGTGGTCTCAAGATTCGTGGAATCTCTCATTCCATCTGTACAGTAAAGAGAAGCTAACCTTGATATTTTTCTTTTTAAAAATTTCCAACCAAAGTTATTAAAGGAGTGTCATAGAAATTTTATGAGATTGGGTCAAATTGAAATGATCTATTTGCAGGCTTGACCCATTAAATCCTTTCGTTTCTTGACTCCTGAACATTTTTAAAAAAACTGTTATGTCTTCAGGCCATATCTTGGTGGCAGAAGAAAATGCTATTTGGTTTACTACTACTACTGCTAAGTCGCTTCAGTCGTGTCCGACTCTGTGCGACCCCATAGACGGCAGCCCACCAGGCTCCTCCGTCCCTGGGATTCTCCAGGCAAGAACCCTGGAGTGGGTTGCCATTTCCTTCTCCGATGCATGAAAGTGAAAAGTGAAAGTGAAGTTGCTCAGTCGTCTCCGACTCCCAGCAACCCCATGGACTGCAGCCCACCAGGCTCCTCCATCCATGGCATTTTCCAGGGAAGAGTACTGGAGTGGGGTGCCATTGCCCTCTCCAGTAACACATAAATTACATCCCTATTCCATTGTAGGTACTGATTCATATTTATTTTTAGAAAAATGTACATAATCAGGATTTGTTCTGATGTAGTTCCTTGGTTAAAAGGAATTTGAATGCAATTCTAGGTTTCACAAGACCACTAAGTTGATGCTACTGATAACACTGGAAGGTCAGAAGGGATCAAGAAATCATAACTCGGGTTTTCTAGCCTATCTTTTTAATTTAAAACGTTAAGATGATCACTTGATTTTCAGGGTCAGATGAGTAGTCATTGTCTTTGTGTGAGCACGCCTGTGCTCATGGCAGTGAGAACTTCCATGTTTATCTTTCACGAAGGACGCAGGTGACTCATTTCTCCCACTGTTATCTTTTGGAGAGTATTTATAATCCCTCAAAGAGAAATAAATGGCCTTCAGTGACCACTGTGGTCACAATGACCATGTGAACCGTTGAGCTAAAGCAGGGTCACATTAGATGCAGTGTATTTAAATTCTATCCAAGGCCTTGAGTCCTCTTGTACCCAATTACTGTATACTTGTTTGCTCATCTGGTGACATTAGTTGAGTTTGGAGTATGGACAAGAGGCTGCAGAATCACATCTGGGACATACCTTGGGGCCATATCTGCCCTATGATGGGCAGAGAAGTGAACATTTTTCATTGAGTTTCATATACATCTTGTCACTTTCCAAGAGCCATTACAGCATCAGCCTGGAGAATTAAATGTATTTTTAGGAGATTTGCTCATTCCTATTATCTAGAGGTTATATATGCATCCAGCTACTATTCCAACTAGATGGGATATTAGGCTGATGACTGATGCTATCATGTACATTTGAATCAAGCCCCAATTTTAACCTGATCTATATAAAAATTATACTCTACAGATACCCAGAGAATTGGCTCTTCTGATCTTGTTCCCATGAATACTGGTGTCAGCATGAATTGTTTTTTAGAAAGAAATTCGCATGCTTTCTCCACTCATCTCCTCTGCCTGAAAGACCCAAGAAGCCAGAATAATAGGGTGAAATAACATTGTACTCGGTGTCAGGTGCCCTAAGCTGAATATTTTTTGGTGATCTTGGGCATGTCATATTCCCCTGAACTTTAGTTTCTTTTTGGCCTCTTCCAGCTTGAATTATTATCCTATAAACCTGGAAGTTGGCATAATTCTGACACACTGTTAAACCACAGATAGAATGAGGCTAACTGAAACGTTATCATCGCATTTCCTAGATTTTCTGGGCTTTCATTTCTCATCCACAGGGTTTTCAAAAGCCCAGAAGCAGTGCCAGATTGTGAAGTGTGTCTGTGATCTCTCTCCCTGGCCTTTTCTTGCATAACACTGCTGGCCATGCAGTGTTGCCCACCTTCTTTTCCGCCATATACCTGTCATGATTGTTGTTAATTGTGTATTATCCATATTATGTAAAACATACAAGGCATATCACTGTACAACCATTGAGCTAAATCAAGGTCACGTTAGATGCAGTGTGTTTAAATTCTATCCAAGGCCTTCGTTTCAAGGAGCTGACTTGCTGTTTGAAAAGCAGCCCATTCTCCTGGGATTATGACCATTCTAGCATGGAGAAATGGAATGAGCAGTCAAATACTGGTCAGGAGACCTGCTCCTGATTCTAGCCTTGCCACTTGCTCTCTGTGGGACCGTGAGCAGGTCATTCCCTCTCCCCTCGGTTTCTAACTGCATAGGATGAGTCGGGTAGGCAGGTCATTCCCTCTCCCTTTGGTTTCTAACTCCGTAGGATGAGTCGGGTAGGCAGGTCATTCCCTCTCCCCTTGGTTTCTAACTCCATAAGATGAGTGGGGTGGGCTCGAGGATCTGAGGATGGGCGGCTATCTGCGCCACTGATACAGCACCCCAGCCTGTACACAGCGCCCTCAAGGCCTCTATGTTGAACCTATGTATTATTGTTTTTGAAGCTCCACTTGGGAGTGTTGTCAGTAACCATTTCTCCTGTCAAGTGGGAATCATGCTGGGTGGCTTGCTTGCATCTACTGGTCTCATCCTGGGCTCATTTGCCACCAGTCTGAAGCATCTCTACCTCACTCTTGGAGTTCTTACAGGTAAGGGCACTTTATACCACCCTTTCTCATCCCACCCTATCCAGGGGTTGTTAAGCCTTCCCACAGAGCAGTAATTCATAAAATATTCCTATTGTTGGATGCATAATTTAGCTGAACGTCTGCCTACCACACGATTAAACACAAGGGCTAGGAATTTAATGGACTGTCATATGTAATGAGACTGTGTCAGCACTTTAATTCAGCCACGTGACAACAGTGACTACTGACTTTCCTTGGGCAGCCATGTATGGCTGAGATCCTTCACTCAGAAGCAGAGCAACATTAGCCAGGGCAACATAAATTTTTAGCAATGATCATTCTCCCAACATCTTTGCCAAGACATAGAAATACTATCTGTGGTTGACCAGAGTTGCCCTTACTTTTTAGTGAGTATCATTGTCCAATAAATGGGGGTTTACAGTTAAAAAAAAAAAAAGCCTCTTGTGAATATCCTTACATCACACATTCTCTTTCAATGTTATGGAAATATACTTTAGAGAATGAAGTCCATAGAAAGAGAAGCAACTGATGTGCATTCCACAGATCACACTTACAGGGACTGCAGAGGATCAAGGTTGGTTGGAGGGACTAGCATGATCTGGCCAATAAAAGATATAATCTCACAGTGAGGTTATAAATCTGGATCTGCAAGCTAAAAAGGTGTCTGTCCCCTGTCACCCAAAGGGCCTGACCACTAGGGTGTCCCATCCTCCCAGTTTACCAGAAACTGTCCTGGGCCTGGTGCTGAAAGCCTCACATGTGGGAAACTCCTCAGTCCAAGCAAACTGGGATCATTGCTCACCCTGCCCCGAAGATGGAAATAGGAGGTGCAGGCAGTTCTCCTTTTCCTTCCTTGATGTTTAAATTCCAGGTTTAAGGCCTTTCTGATTTTCTTGACTTAAAAAAGAAATAGAACTGGAAAATCTTGAAGAGACTTTCTGCTGGGGATATTTTCAGGTTGCTATATGTACATGCTATGTTCATGGATAAAATTAGCATGTTTCTTAATATTTGAAATTACTCTGGAACTTTCACAGGATCACATATGCTATTTAAACACAAATTCCAAAGTGGTCCAGATAATCAGGGTTGTGTCTCCATGTGCAGTGAAGAGTTGAAGTAATTCTCTGGATAATTTAAGTATTATCAATAATGTAAGTCTTATCAATAATTTAACAATACTTAAATTACCCAGAGATCATTTAATTTACTAAAATTAACTTTAATTTATTTAAAAAAGAATTGTTGTGGTGAGAATACATTTCTCAGGTCAGTGTTATCCTGATTTTCTAGTTAATTCAAATTTAACTTGTATAATAGTTTTTAAAGTCTTCATTTTATTTTGCTTAAGTCATAGTCCCTTAAAGCTTTTCTTCCCAAGAAGAAAGTCATACAGATGCTATACTTTCCAAATTGTGGATGGCTGGTGAGGGGAGACTCATTTTCAGCTTGATGTAGAAAGCAATTTTAAAGGGATTTACTTGAGATTTAGATTCTCTTAAATCCCAATAGTATGATTCTCAGAGATGTTCTTTCAGTGGCTATTCATGGCATACCATTAGCACTCATAGACTTCTCTTTATCACCAGGTCTTGGATTTGCACTTTGTTACTCTCCAGCTATTGCCATGGTTGGCAAGTATTTCAGCAGACGGAAAGCCCTTGCTTATGGGATCTCCCTGTCAGGAAGTGGCATTGGCATCTTCATCCTGGCTCCTGTGGTTCAGCTCCTTATTGAACAGTTTTCCTGGAGAGGAGCATTACTCATCCTTGGGGGCTTCGTTTTGAATCTCTGTGTCTGCGGTGCCTTGATGCGGCCGATCACCCTTAAAGAGGACCAGACCACTCCAGAGCAGAACCATGTCTGCAGAACTCGGACACAAGACTTGAAGCGGGCATCTTCCTGTTCGACTTGGACTAAAGAATGGGTGCAGACCTGCCTCTGTAGCTCTTTGCAGCAGGAATACAGTTTTCTACTGATGTCAGACTTTGTCGTGTTGGCCATCTCTGTCCTGTTTATGGCTTATGGCTGTAGCCCTCTGTTTGTGTACTTCGTGCCTTATGCATTGAGTGTCGGAGTGACTCATCAGCAAGCTGCTTTTCTTATGTCTATTCTTGGGGTGATTGACATTATTGGCAATATCACGTTTGGATGGCTAACTGACAGAAGGTAAAAATCTGTGAAACCACCGCTGGTTCCCCACAAGGAACTTTAAGCTTTGAGTGTCCTTTCATCACCTTGGGCTTCCCTGATGGCTTAGCTGGTAAAGAATCTACCTGCAACGTAGGAGACCTGGGTTCAATCCCTGGGTTGGGAGGATCCCCTGGAGAAGGGAATGGCTACCCACTCCAGTATTCTGGCCTGGAGAATTCTAGTCCATGGAGTTGCAAAGAGTCAGACATGACTGAATGACTTTAACTTCCCTTTCATCACCTTACCCTCTAGAATACCTAGGTCTAAATAATGTTAACAGCTTTTCAATATCTGAAGGCAACTCCCTTGTTGGTTCTTCTAGTCAGGCGTCGGCAAACTTTTTGTACAGGGATAGACATTAAAGAGATAAAGTCTCATTGACTTTGTAGGTCATATGATCCCAACCACCCAACGCTGCTCTTGTAGCACAAAAGCAGCCGTAGACAATATGTGACCAAAAGAGAGTGGCCATATTCCAATAAGACTTTATTTAAGGGCACTAAAATTTTAGTTTCTCACACAGTGTGTGCATGTCACAACATTTTATTGTTCTTTCGATTTTTTCCAATCATTCAAAAATGAGAAAACCATTCTAAGTTCACAGTCCAAAAAACAAGTGGTGGGCCAGATTTAGCCATAGTTTGCTGACCCCTGATCTAGATCATTTAGAATGATGGGTATGTCTAAATGGCAAAAGCAAAGGATAGTTACGAGTTCTGGTAACAAATTTAATTCCATTCTAAGTCAGGTCAGTCCTCCAGTAAAACAACTTCTGACTGGTCACTGTGGTTTTAGTGTCTTTCGAACCACCCCAGAGACTGGCTGGCAACAGAGAGAGGAATAGGCTGCAGTCTCGGTAGGAGGACCAGGTCAATAATAGCACGTTATCTGTAGCACAACATATTTATGTTTGACAGTGCAAGAAGCAAATAGCTTCATTATAATTTTAGACTTAGAAACCAGTATTTTAAGAAATCTGAGTAGTTTCTTCAGCTAATGCTGATCTAAATTGAAGAGAGCAAACTATTCATATTCTCCTAAATGACAGACTTTTCACACTTGAGCTATGACCTGGGAGAGCTATCATCACGTGGCTTCTTAGCTGTTATGTCTTTGGGAAGTAATCAGGATCCAACTGCCATTCACCAGTATCATGAATACAATATTTAGGGTTAAATATAAAAGCCACACTTTTAATAGCTAAGGAATGTGGGGAAGAGCAAAGGGTATCTTTCTTTACAATCAAATAACCCAACCAGAAGCTGTCTGATACAGATCTGAAAGAGGGATTTCTAGTCTAAGATATAAAAGACCCAAGTTCTTGTCCTGGCTCTGCCCCATATTATCCCTGAGACTTAGAGAAAATCACCCAACTCTCAGATCCTCACGGGTCTTCATCTGTAAAATGGACCAGTTCAATATTTGCCTAAGGACTTTATAGCGTTTTGTGAGGCTCAAATGAGATTACAAGCAGAAAAGCATAAATTGCTTTTCTTACATAATTTATAAAGTGTAAATTGCTGATGCTGATATAATACAGTCTTTGTAATAATTGCTATCATAGATGGGTTTGGATCTACAAAGGGAAAATATTCATGGATGTACCACTGGGGAGATTTGAAATAAGACTTAGCCCTAATACATGACCATCATAATTTCTGGCAAATCATTTTCATTTCTTCATGTCGTGGTTTCCTCTTTGTATACCCCCTTGGGTTATTGAACATATATGAAGAGCTGGAGACTAATGGATGATATATCTGAAAGCATCGAATATGGTAGACTTGTAGAAAATATTAGTCTCCTGACCCTCTATGTGTTATTTCACAAATTTCCTTGATTAACTCTGAGATAGATAACATCTCATTTTATAGCTAAAGGAATTGAGGTTAGAGTTAGGCAGTTAGTAGATGGAGGAGCTGGACTCAAACGTCTATCTTTCTAATTTTAGTGCACGGGTTATTTTCTACCATAATGCTTCCCGGGAAGATCCATTCTTGCATTTGCATATACCAAAAGAAAGATAGGGAGACAACGTAGAAAGCACACAATGGGGAGGCCATCTCTATAAATAAAGCGCTTACCGCTACATGGCCAGGATTCTAGAGCTCTTTGATAGAAGCTGTGTGTCCTGCACTCATTCTTGGTCTTCAAATCCACAGGTGTCTGAAGAACTACCAGTATGTTTGCTACCTCTTTGCCATCGGACTGGATGGGCTCTGCTATCTCTGCCTCCCAATGCTTCAAAGCCTTCCCCTGCTCGTGCCTTTCGCTTGTACTTTTGGCTACTTCGATGGTGCCTATGTGACTTTGATCCCAGTAGTGACCGCAGAAATTGTGGGGACCACCTCTCTGTCATCAGCACTCGGCGTGGTGTACTTCTTGCACGCGGTGCCGTACTTGGTGAGCCCACCCATCGCAGGTAAGTTTCCGGAGGAAACCCCCTGACCCCAGTCAGCTCTTCTCTTTGTCATTTTGATGTAAAAACAGTGGACTCACACAACATACTATGAGAAGTGGAAGTAAGTTGGGAAGAAAGAAAGAGAAAGGAATGGCCGAGCCACCAAAATACCATGGTCTCACCTACTTCCTTTGTTGTATAATCTTCTTCCAACTAATGGAGGACCTTAGTGTACTTGGGGAAAAAGAGTCCCAAATTAGGATCTTGATTCTGTTCCACACAAACGATGCGTGCAATGGAATGAAACAGCTGTTCAGACTTAGATATGAGTTGGGCACTTTCAGAGGGAAGGCTGGCGGGCATAGAGGGTCCCAGTAGAGGTAAGAATGATGAGGTAGGTGGTGAGCTGGAATGTTAATGTACAGGTGTCATAGTGGAGTGTCTCCAGCGCCCGCTAAAGGAGGTGGGGCCCTGTATACTTCAGAGGATATGGGTCTCTAAGTATTACAGCTTTTGTGCAAAGGAGTAATACAGAATGTGTTTTAGGAAGATGATCTAGTACTTTAGTGGAGAAGCAGTTAGAATTTCATTCTGATAGTTCAGGAGCCATCTGATAAAGGCCTGAACTATGGCTTCTGCAGCAGAAATGAGAATGAACTCTGGGGTCAAAGGAGGAAATTTGGGGGGAAAATCAACTGATTTTAGCATGTGGGGGTATGAAGGAGGGAACAAGTCCAATACATCAGGAGATGATGGCATACTTGAAAGAAATAAGGAAGCGGAAGAGAGTAGCTTTGCCAGAAAATAATAAATGTAATATTTAGACATACTCAGATATCTGAAACACCCAATAAGGTATTTAAGGATGAAATCCGAGCATTAGAGGGAGGCCAGATTTGGATACACAGATTTGGGACTCAAGATAAAGCATCTAGAATGTTTTGTAAAATGATAAGACATTAAAAACATGATTAAGTAATTCCACAAATATTCATTGAGTACATTAGATAATTCAAGAAATATGTATTGCATGCCTTAAACAAGTAATTCAACAGATATTTATTGCTGTGTACATCAGCACTGTGTCTGGTGCTGTTGGTGTATCAGCAAACAGGTAAGAACCCATTCCATCTTCTTGGGGTTGTAGTCTAGACCAGTGTCTCTCAGAATGATGTCTTGAGATCACTGCAACAGAATCCCCTGGGACCCTTGTTAGACTGCAGATTCCATGACCCTCCATCTGTGATTTGGATCTTTAGGGGTGAGTTCCAGGAACCTACATTCTTAAGCAGTTTTCTTGTGACTCTCCTGTACACTAAAGAATGAGAATGATTGGTCCAGATTATTGCTTGCCTAGATTAAAACTGAGAGTGAACAAGGTCTCTGAAGACAGGCAAAAGAGAAATGAAGTAAACATTTGCCTAGAAGGAAAGAAGGGGATATTTTGAAGAAGGCAGGATTTCTGCTTTAGCAACTGTTGTAAATAGACAACAGTTCAAGTTATTTCCAAACCCAGCAATTGCTAAAGTGTCAAACCAGGAGAAATTGTGACTGCTTGATGGCTACAGATAAAAACTCCTGGTCAGTTTAAACTCCATGATATAGGATGATATGTTTAGTGCTTCAGTTTTGGAAAATAGCCCCAGGATGTTCTCATATCCTCCCTCCATAGCCAGTTTTTGTATTTACCAACCTTTAGGAACACTGTGATTCTGTTAAACAGTCATGGAACATAAATGAGGATTCCTGGGTCCTTTTGTCAAACCATGGCCTTCATTTGGCATCTGTTCAGTTCAGTTCAGTCACTCAGTCATGTCTGACTCTTTGAGACTCCATGGACTGCAGCACACCAGGCTTCCCTGTCCATCACCAACTCCCGGAGCCTACTCAAACTCATGTCCATTGCGTAGGTGATGCATCCAACCATCTGTCCTCTGTCACCCCCTTCTCCTTCTGCCTTCAATCTTTCCCAGCATCAGGGTATTTTCCAATGAGTCAGTGCATCAGGTGGCTAAAGTACTGGAGCTTCAGCTCCAGCATCAGTCCTTCCAATGAATATTCAGGACGGATTTCCTTTAGGATTGGCTGATTGGATCTCCTTGCAGTCCAGGGGATTCACAAGAGTCTTCTCCAGCATTTGGCATAGCAGATAGTATACTCATTACTAGGTATTAGAGGATCAGTGTGTGAGTTCCTGTTGTAATACTTCTCTTATTTAACGACTTTTAAGATGACAGTTCTTTACGCAGTCTCCTGCTTGCTGCTAAAGAAATGCACAGGTAAATCACATAACTAAAATATTTGAGAGTAACAGTTTGGATTGTAGGCTTCCCTCATAGCTCAGTTGGTAAAGAATCCACGTGCAATGCAGGAGACCCCAGTTCAATTCCTGGGTCAGGAAGATCCACTGGAGAAGGAATAGGCTACCCACTCCAGTATTCTGGCCTGGAGAATTCCATGGACTGTATAGTGCAGGGGGTCACAAAGAGTTGGACATGACTAAGAAACCTTCACTTTCACTTCAGATTGTAGGAAACGTTATGGGGCTTCTCATAATTTTTTCATGCCATTTTTGGCTAATTGTTGAAGTAGATGAGAGCAGAAGTCATATACTTCTGTGTGGATTTTCTTGGCACATAAGTAAAGTTTGGAGGAACTTTAAAAACCTTTTTAATTACAAAATAATTTCCTGCCAATGTCTAATTTTACCCCATTGAGTCCCTGATTATTGGGACTTATATTTTGCATATCATATACTCTGCTTCTCCTCAAAATTTAGAGCGGGAGTTGATATTGTGGTTAATTTGTTGCAACAACAGATAAATTTTAAAAAGCTGTGATTACAGAATTATGCTTCCTGAAACTTGCATTTGAAACTTTAACATGGCCCAACGATCTGACTTTCAAACTGGATAGGGTAAAATGTCTGGATCTGGTAGGAAATTTGGATTCTGCTTTATCTAGGAGCATGTTCTGTTACTCAAGATAGACAGTATATGGGTGCTGGGAACATTACTACTAGGGTTCTGTACAATTATATTCTCTTCACACTCTAGATAAAGAGATAATCCTAAACTCTATAATTTGAATGATGTTTTTATCTTTGCTACCATATTCATGAAATTAATAATGACTAATATTTATTGTGTATTAAGAATACTATTATTCTTAGTATAGAATGTAGTACTTCTAAACACTTTACATAATAACAACAATTTAGGAGTTTCTCTAGAAAATAGAATGCATTTTTCAGTTGTTGCAAAATACTTTTAGATCTGCTTTGTGTGACAATGATAGTGGTGGTGCTAGCAATCTATTGTTATTATCCTCACGAATCATTAGATCTGCGTGAGTAAATAGTCAAATTTTCAACTCAACAATATCATCTCGCTGTTGCTTGTCACAGGATGGCTTGTAGATACGACCGGCAGCTACACTGCAGCGTTCCTTCTCTGTGGATTCTCAATGATATTTAGCTCTTTGCTGCTTGGCTTTGCTAGAGTTGTAAAGAAGATGAAAAAAACCCAGCTGCGGCTCCTTGCCAAAGAATCAGATCCCAAGATGCAGCTATGGACCAATGGCTCGGTGGCTTATTCTGTAGCAAGAGAATTAGATCAGAAAGATGGGGAATCTGCGCTCTAGCAATGCTTGGTTCCAGCCCCACATGACCAATGGCTTTGAGCCTAGGAATTTTCAGGGCTGAGAGAGGTGGGACACCGGATTGTATATGTTTCTGAAGGATTTTATTTTGGCAGAAGCGTTGCCTTCCAAGGAAATTTATTGTTTTATTAATATGTTTGTAGGGGGTTGGGAAATAGCAAATAACAAAGCAAACTGGACCGGCTGAGAGTTTCCCCATTTGGGATTCACAATTGAATTCAAAGAGCATCACACCGTGGAGAATGTTAGGACACAACTGATATAATTTCCTGTAAACAGGGGTAATTTCAACAAATGACTAAAGCAGATAACAGTGGAACAGCTTTGTTTCAAACTGTCTGTCTCTCCACCTTCCTTCTTCAGTTAGAAGGTAAGCCAGAAGCATTGACATGTAGGTTTCTTTATGCTGTTTGGAAAAGGGGGTATCACATTTTAATCACTGCCTTTTGAAGAATCTATTCTTTAAGCACTCTGTTTCACATCCTAATGAGAAGCTCCACTAGGAAGAAGGTTTAGCATCCTCACCTTCCACCACCACTGAAAGCTCATTTCCTCCGGCCAGGTGCTCGCCTCTGTTGCTATCACATATGATACTTTAAATTGATAGAACACGCAAAGTCACGTGGGTGATTCCTAAATCTTACCAGAAATGTTAACACTAACATTTCCCTTTTTTTCTTCAGAAATAGAGCACTTATTTTAACTGTAGACTTCCCTGTTAGGAATGGGAAAATGTTGGCAGCATTCCAGCTGGGCAGGAATTGAATTCTTGAATCAGCAGGTCCCTGGTGAGAGTTTTCTTTTCAGATCAGACATTTAACTTCAGCATTACCCAAAACAAGGTGAGAGTGTTGCCTGAAAAATATTATTCTAGAGATGTTCTGAAAGTGAGGTTCCTTTTTCCCTGTGTCAGTTATTGTTCCAGCGTCCACTGCTCTTCATCTCTTTATAGATAATCATTAGGAACTTGGTGGACCTTTTCTGCTGAATGAGAAGGCTTTGGGAGTTAACCTCAGCACTGTGGCCTTCTCACAAATTATAGCTTTGGCCAGGAGAGAGGAAGGACAAAGTTAAGAAGGCTAGTGGTGTGTTGTTTTATAGTTCATAGAACTCTTTCACACACCTTAAATCACTGGATTAGAATAGTTCTCTCATTTCCAAGTACCCTATCTCCCTATGGTTCGGGTCTTCAGATTGATGAGGGGAGGGCATGGGGAGATAAGAAAGAGGTCAGACCCCCAGCCTGTCCCTAACCATTTTAAGTCCTCTGAACTACAATCCTGAATCCCAAATCATGCTGCACTTATAAAATAGGGGCAAGTTATACATTTGAAAGGAGATTTTAATTAATTAAAACTTTTAAATCTGGGAACTTCCCTGGAGGTGCAGTGGTTAAGACTCCACGCTTCCAATTCAGGGGCCTCAGTTTTGATCCCTGGTTGGGGAGCTCAGATCCCTCGTGCTGAGCCCCATGGCCAAAAAACAAAAAACATTAAGTCTGAACCTCAAGGAAATATTTTGACCCTGAAGGTTATTCAATCCACTGTCCCCAGAGAGGTCTCACAAATGCCTGGACACAGGTACTGAAAGAAAAAACACAGCCATGAGGGGCACCCAGGTTGACCAAGTATATTCAGCATGAGTCTTTGCCTATAACTGGATTATTTTAAATATTACATATTAATACAGTGCTTTCAGAATGAAATGCTGACTTGATTTGATGGCAGAAAGCTAGTATCTCATAGATGTTTTCCAAAGAGAAATTGGAATGTTTCCTGTTATTTTTATACTTAGTTTGAAGATTTAGTTGTGAAACCACTTTCCTTGTCGTTTGCCATTTCAAAGCAATGTTTGGAAACTATCTGTAAACAGTCAAAGTTAAAATGAAGTTGTATGTGTTTGGAATAACACTTTATACTGAATGTCATTTCTTAAATCTTCAAACCTAAAGATTGTTTGAAATATAAAGAGTTATAAGTATTCTTATACGTGTTTTTTCCTATGATGGTCACAGTAAAATTATGTTTATCTTGTTCAGCAATGTAATTTCTCTAAAAGTATTATAAATAATCATGAAAAATGAGCATAGAGATCAGAGCTTTTAAAAATTTGTGTAAAATATTTGGGATATTCTGACTTTATACATGCATACATTTGTATTTTATTTTTCTTTTTGGAGCAGCATTTTTAGAAAACCAGTAAAGAAAATGTAGACTTTAGAGGTTACCATTGTCATCTATACAAGATTTTACTGTTACGTTCCATGTGCCTATACTGTTTATTTTAAAATGGAGGGATTCATGAAAATAATGTGTATGCTTTGTGGAATCAAGAACAAAATTGTGGTGGGATGATTTTATATCTTAAATATTTCTTTATATCACTGCAAGTTCTACTTTGAAATTGAGTAAAAAAAAAAGGCAAAAGAAATATGTAACTTCTGTAGATACACTGTACCAGTTGACTTTTTTTTTCAGATTGTGACTTCACTAATAGATCAGATATTTATGATAATATTTTCTTATTTCAAAAGCATAATAAAATGAGTTTATAGTCATGTTTGGAAAACATTTTTCCACTGCACGAGGGGTTTGATTATGAGTGGGTCTGTCTGGGGTCAAGCCAAGATGTCACTGGCATATAAAGATGTTGTAAGTAATGAAATAATTTACAAAAGCTAAGACCATTTATTGAGTACTTCAATGTGTTAGCTGCTGTGTTAAGCGCTTCCTATTGCAATGTCTTATTATAATCCCCATAATAACCTATCTTTTCACCCTTTCATGAACATGGAACCTGAGGCATCAGGTCCCTTGACTTCTGACTCAGTAGTCACTGCACCATTTGGAAATAAGCTCTTCCTTGGGCAGATAAAATCCTTCAGATTATACTTCAGTCTTCCAGTGAGTATAGATGAGAAGGCCCTGGACTGAAAATTTCCAAGACTTCTAAGAGACTTCTGGTTCTATTAAGACCACTACTTCGGGCTTAGTGGTTTAATTTGCTGTCTGTTGATCCAGACTCCTCTTTGGGAGCATTTGCATGTGGGGGCACATGGAAAGGGTTGGGGAGCACGCTGTGCATGACCAAAGTCATGCTTACTCAGTCAGGAAGTGCGTTCCTTCCGAAATCCCATTGCCCCGTGATGATGAAGACGGTGATATCTATCTGGCTCTCACCTTCCTGGGCACAACAAGATCTAATGCAGAAACTGCTTGTTGACGTGAAATCCTGTGAATTCAAGATAAATATCCGAGTTTCTCATCTCATACTTCAAAGCTGTGAGTCTTTTTAAACCCTGCCAAACCATGCATTTTTGTACCTGTTGCCAGAGCAGCTCCCAGTAAGAGATAACTAGGGTTTTGTCCCATTAGCACAGAGAAACATTTGGTGGGAGCAGTGAGGAAAATAATAAATAATGACATAAAAGAAACGTTTAAAACATTTTTACTAATAATGAAACTTTCCAAAAATAGACAAAACCAAAAAGAAAAGTACAATGTACTTGAGGTACCCATTGTCGCAGCATCTACAGTTCTTTACCTCCACTCCTGATAAAGCCACTTGAGATCATGTTGACAGGACATGTCCTCCTTCAGCTGTCAAGGAATAACTAAATTTGGCAAGAACAATTTGTTCATGCTAGTCGAGGGTACGGGTGGTCAGTGTCCCATATTAAAGGGCCACATCATTACCTACAAGGCTGATGGGGACCCCTTTCTTGCTGTGGACTTCCTTCAGGTGTCTGAATTGCAGGCTAAAACTCTTCCTTTCCTAGCCGCCACGTGATCTATCTACCTGAAGCTTGTGTGCCTACGTGCTAAGGCGCTTCAGTCATGTCTGACTCTTAGCAACACTCTGGGCTGTAGCCCACCAGGCTCCTCTGTCCATGGGATCCTCCAGGCAAGAGTACTGGGGTGGGTAGCCATGCCCTCCTCCAGGGATCTTCACTACCCAGAGACTGAATCTGAATCTCTTACATCGCCTGCACTGGCAGGTGGTTCTTTACCACTAGCACCACCAAGCTTAAGGAAGTGTCAAATAAGTGAAAAGTGCTTCTGAATTCTGGAGAAGAGAGATCGCTATTAACTTGCATTATTACTGTTAATTATTTAAGTGTCAGAGGCCTCTTTGAGGGATCCAGGCTCTAAGATTGGTCTAAAATTAAATACAAACACTTCTATACTTTCCTTAAAAATGTTTTTTGGCCACTTGGTGAGGCTTGTAGGTTCCACAACCAGGGACTGAACCCAGGCACTTGGTAATGAAAGCATGGAGTCCTGACTACTGGACTGCCAGGCAATTCCCTGCTTTTGAGGAGTTAATGAATGTTCCACTGAAGATTTGCATTGACATTCAGTTCAGTTCAGTTCAGTTCAGTCGCTCCGTCGTTTCCGACTGTTTGTGACCCCATGGACATGGCCAGGGCATGCTAGGCCTCCCTGTCAATCACCAGCTCTCAGAGTTTGCTCAAACTCATGGCCATCAAGTCGGTGATGCCATCCAAACATATTTTCTTCTGTCGTCCCCTTCTCCTCCTGCCTTCAATCTTTCCCAGCATCGGGTCTTTTCCAATGAGTCAGTTCTTCGCATCAGGTGGCCAAAGTATTGGAGTTTCAGCTTCAGTATCAGGCCTTCCAGTGAATATTCAGGACTGATTTCCTTTAGGATGGACTGGTTGGATCTCCTTGCAATCCAAGGGACTCTCACGAGTCTTCTCCAACATCACAGTTCAAAAGTATCAATTCTTTGGTGCTCAGCTTCCTTAATAGTCCAACTCTCACATCCATAACTGACTACTACAAAAACACATCGCTTTGACTAGATGGACCTTTGTTGGCAAAGTAATGCATTGAAAATGCATTGACATTAAAAGGCATTAAAATTAGCATTTTGAAGTGCAGCCCTTTTAAAGTTTTCCCATAAAACTGTTACTCCTGTGATGGCAGGTTAGGTCTTTCCCACCCTCCCCACCCCCCGGCACTTGAAATGATGGATGAGTTAGTGGTCCCGACCCTAGGAAAAGTGAAGACATGTTCTCAGTCCCTGTTTTTTCAACAGGGCCCTAAGCAGAGTCTGAGTGTGTATCAGGTGGGAAGCACCGAGGGGGAAGAATTTGGACATCTGACTCAAGTTTCTAAAGGTCAAACAGGGAGGGGTAAAGCCTTTTTTTTTTTCTTTAATTTTTTGGCTGCACCACATGGCACGTGGTATCTTTGTTCCCCAACCAGGGGTCGAACACACCCCCCTGCCTTTGAAGCATGGTATCTTAACCACTAGACTGCCAGGGAAGTCCCAGGGCAAGCCTGTTTCAGAATCACCGACGTTGCACGCTAGAATATGGTCCGTGGTGTCCTGCATGGTGAGCTTCGGCCTCACTGCCAAACCTCCTGCTGGGCTACCCTGTTCTCACCACACTGCAGCGCCCTGTTCTGTTTCCAAGGTCGTTTTGCATATGCCGATCCCTCAGGATATTCACTTCTCACACTTTGGGCCTCAATATAAATGTCACTTCCCTACCCTGATCTGTTGCCTAAATTACTTATTGGGCTTCCCAGGTGATGGCAGAGGTAAAGAATTTGCCTGCCATTGCAGGAGACACAAGAGACGTGGGTTCAATCCCAGGGCCGGAAGAGTCCCTACAGTGGGAAATGGCAGCCCACTCCAGTATTCTTGCCGGGAGAATCCCGAGGGCAAAGTAGCCTGGTGGTCTACAGTCCGGGGGGTCCCCAAAGTGCTGGACACGACTGAGCACGCAGGCACACCAATTGCCTATCACACTATCGCCACCCGCACGACACGTTCTCATGGCACCCTGCTCTTTCACACCAGAGAACGTATTTTAATTATAATTCCATATTCATTTGTGTGTTTATTTTTAAGTGTCATCTTTACAAAATCACAAGCTTTCTGAGGCTAGTGATCATGCTGACTGACTTGCCAGAGTCCAGTGCCTAATCCATAGTCACTCAATAAATACTTGGTGAATGAATGAGTGAAAACAACAAATGGACAAGCAAAGAAGAACAAAGGCAGCAGCTACTAAAGAGAATTATAATGCAGCAAGGGCGGGGCTAGTGAAGGTCAGGCTTGCTTGAAGTTGCGCACTCGGAATGCATAAAGTACGTTGACAGGGCAAGTGTTAGTCGCTCAGTGGCGTCCTGAGCAGCCCCGTGGACTGTAGCCCACCAGGCTTCTCTGTCTGTGGATTCTCCAGGCAAAAATACTGGAGTGGGTTGCCATTCCCTTCTCCAGGGAATCTTCCTGACCCAGGGATCAAACCCGGATCTCCCACACTGCGGCAAAATTCTTTACCGTCAGAGCCGCCAGGGAAGCCCCAAGGTAGGATATGCTGGATGTTCCCAGTTCAGTGGGCCAACATAGGACACCTGATGAGAAGTGTCCTATAAAAGAAGCAGGACCTCCAGAGCATTGCGTATCATGGGGCAGGTTTGGGGAAGGGAATAAAAGTGGCAAAGAGAAGAGCTGGTAGAAATACGCTAAACAGAACTTAGATTGAGGCCTGAAAGTAAAAATGATACGACTATGTTGAACTGAGACTAGTTTAATTAAATAACTGTGTTGTGCTCAAATTAAGCCCAGGGCCAGGCCCAGGCGTGGGGCACTGCCCATGCAAGGAAACCCTAGAAAGTTGAGAAAAAGTGGAGCACATGTGCCTCAAGTGTGAAAAGATGGGGTTTCAGTTACAGGGACCAAACGAGCTGCTTTTACTTGACACAGAAACCTTGTACCAGGATTTGGCCCATAGCAGAAGTTCCCCACTAGAGTCTTAACCTGCTCTGATGGCTGGCTTCTAACTCAACTGGTGTGACTGAAAATCAGATGGCATGCTGACAAACTCTTTAAAGAGCTGGTGAGAGGAGTTAATCAACCACAACTATTTATTAAGCACCTCCTTGGACTCTGGCACCATGTTATATATAGCAGGGAATTCAAAACACACGTACTACCCTGTCCAGTGGTCTCAGGTGTACCGACTAATTGGTAAATTGAAACGAACACAGGTGAGAACAACCACAAGAGGTTTTCAATGCTGACCTCGGGCTAAGGGCACTGCATACGCTGGAGGTTAGGAGAGGAAGAATTCATGAAGGGCCAAAGAAATTTGAGATGATTCTGAGGAACTCTGGTACGGAACAGCCTCTTGTGTTTTCAGGGGAAGAAGCTGGGGAGTAAAGGGAAAGGATGTGGGGAAGCTGCTTTATGCAGCTACCTGGGGCTCTAGTTGATTCCTAGAAGTGAAAGTAGCTCAGTCGTGTCCTACTCTTTGTGACCTGGAATTCTCCAGGCCAGAATACTGGAGTGGGTAGCCTTTCCTCTCTCCAGGGGATCTTCCCAACCCAGGGATCAAACCCAGGTCTCCTGCATTGCAGGGGGATTCTTTACCAACTGAACAAAGGAAGCCAATTCCTGAGGCCAATGCAAAACCGTGCATAAGCTGACAGTAACAAATATCTTGATGAGGGGATCCACAGAGGTGTCTGGAACTTTGGGGACTGCTGGGATTTGGGATTGCATTTGCTGTCTCTAAATTAAAAACTTCCTGGTGGCTCAGATAGTAAAGAACCTGCCTGCAATGCGGGAGACCCAGGTTTGATCCCTGGGTTCAGGAAGATCCCCTGGAGAAGGGAATGGCTCCAGTATTCTTGCCTGGAGAATCCAATGGACAGAGGAGCCTGGCAGGCTACAGTCCATGGGGTCACAAAGAGTCTGACAGGACTGAGTGACTAACACTTTCATATTCACTTCACAAATTAAAAAGAGACTTTCAGAGCATGGGGTTATACTTTAATAATTACTTCTCAACCCTAAAAAGAAATGTTTTGTATGTTTTTTCCTTCTTAAGGGGTCCAGAGGTTCAAGAAGGTTTTTTGGTGGATTTTATTTGTAAATAACTCTAATACCTATTATGCAGCATTGCACTGCCATCTGCTGGAATTATTGAGACCACTTCCCTAAGTTGGTGGCACCTCCAATTACAGCTTAACTAGACCAGACCAGGCTTAGAGGAAACATTAAAATTTGTTATTTCCTTCTCTTCCCTCCCTCATTTCGTACTCGCGACCCATCCCGCATTTATCCTCTTCCTCTTGCAAGTATCAATGCAAATATAGGGATAAAGATGCTGTGTTGTATTTTTCTGTATATATTCTCATTTTCTAGGTCACTTCTCTATTTAGCATATCAAAGTTAATATAAGTGATGATTTTAATTGACCTAACGCAGGATTGTTGCTGTTCAGTTGCCCAGTCATGTCTGAATCTTTGCAACCTCATGGACTGCAGCATGCCATAGGCAAAATTTAATGTGAAAAAGTGTTTTGAGCCCTTTGTGGACTTTTTTGGGAATTCAGATTGCTGTCCTGGTTCCCGTTTTTGGTCCCCTACTATTGTGTTAACTGGTTTGATGTAAGTTGATAAAGGATTAAAGTAAAGTATAAGATAAAGTCTCAAACACATACCAGAAGTCGAATTTGAGAAATGTTGAAACCAAATGAATAGAGGAGTGTATTCTGTGTAATCTGGAAGCATAAAGCATCTTTGTTTTACTGTATACAAATTATGCTAGATTTAGTGATTGAATTTATTTCTAAATGTGTAATTCCTATGAAATTGTAAGGGGCTGCTATTTATTTATTTATAGCAACAACTGCCTTCAAAGGAGAATGTATCATATAAGCATTAAGGACTTTTTGTTGCACTAAGCAAGTTGAATTTGGTTATGCATAAGTGGGTCTGTATATGAGGATGAGAAAACCGAATTATTCTTTTTAAGGAAATCAGTAGAATTGGTTCTTATTTCACAACAGTAGAGATAGGGAAGGAGGTAAGGCCCAGAATCAGGCCAAGAGGTGGAACTATCCAGAAATGGTTGAGGGTGTTTCCTTCTTTCTCATTTCCCTTCAATCCATCTGTCTCTTTTCTTTCTTTCTTTTTTCCCATCTCTGTCTTTCCTTCTATGCTTTCTTCCTTTCTCTTCCTTTAAAAAAGTGATTATCTAATATTAAATTATTACGTTATAGATTCTCTCCTAAACTTCGTCAATAAAATGCTTTTATATACAAATGACCTGTAAGCAGTTTTCATTGTCAGTGTTTGTTTGGTTTTTATGTTTTTTGTTTGTTTTGGTGAGATTGGGGTAAGGTTGCTAGCGTTAAAATGGTATGGAAGAGGGAAAGGATGTGAAGGGAGGTAAAGTGTCTCAAGCTAAATTAATAATCAGTGAAATTAGGGGCTCAGAGCTACTTTCCAAAGTCCATGGCTTAGAGGTTCAAGGCAAGGCTTGCTTTCTTTTTCAAGGGATTTATTCCAAATCTCTGATTTTTAACATCCAACCTGTAAGACGATTGAGTCCCTTGATTTCTTGGGCCATTCTCTCCAGGGGTTTCAGAGCAGTTCTTAATCCCTGTTCCTTTCACAATCCTTCCAGGGGGTTTGGAACTCTCTGTGAAAGTGTTGGGTGGCCTATGACTGTAGAATGCCTGTCTTTCACGTCATTCTCTGTGGCATTCTCCTAAGTTTCTGAAAGATTGGTCCTATCTCCCCACATCCTTCATTCCAAATTTTAGAACTATCTAGAAAATATCGTTCGGTAAATTGTATTCTAGAACCAGACATCCATGGTTTGAATCCTTTTTCTACCTCTCATTAGCTATGTGGCCTTGGGCTTACTTTATATCTCTAAATTTCAGTGTCTTCATATGCAAAAGGAAATAACGAAAATGTTTATCTGTAGGGATTTTGTGAACATTTGATAAGTTTAATACATGCAATACGTTTAGAACAGCGCGTAGTACACGTTGTATTCCATGTAGCTATGAGTGAGCTATGGCTATTCACGTGTCACTAGAGTCTAAAATGGGGCTGAACTAGCATTCTCTCCTTCCCAGGGCTTTGCTCCAGTCTGGTGGTGAGTTAGGAACATGTTTGGAGGCAACTGACCTATAGGCTCACTTCTGAACTCTGGAGGACTCGTCTCTCTCTTTCTTTACCCTCAGCCCATTTTACCCTTTGACGTTGGAAGAAGCTTAGACAGGCATCGCTTTTCCTGAAGGACAGGAAAGGCCAGTGTGATCAGTGTCTTTGGTGTTCAGTCCAAGAGACATCAATCCATGCTTGTCCTTCAGAGTTTAGCCATGAGGCACCTGTGTGTTCCCATGAGAGATGGCTTTCCCAACACGTCACACGTCTCCCCTTCATTATTCTGTTGCTCGCTCTGCCTAGGCCATCATGATAGGAGATACTAAGAAGAAGATTCTAGTTATCACTTACAGAGGACCCCTAAGTTCAGAGCAAATAGAGGAATCTATACATGGTACTTCTGCGCATGTTTCTAGTAATTAGATCTGTTTTTTAATTCACTTGAAGTACAATAAAATGCTTTATGAACACATTTATCTTAGGAAATAAGACACTGCCAGAGAGGGCTGGAGTGGTTTGGGGTGGGATAGGTCTATGTGGCTTGATCACAGGACAAGAGGAAACTAAGACAGAAAAGAAACCACATCTCAGTGATCCTGAGAACTTGGGCTAAGAGGACACCTGCAGAGGAACGAGAAGCTATGGTCCTGGGAGAGAAGTGGGCGAGAGGAGTGGAGAGGTAGGGTCCTCCCCAAATCTCTGATTCTACGTTATCCTTGCTTATTCCTTGCTATTTCCCCTAACCTTGTTATTCCACAGGGTAAAAGTTGTATGCACACTCGGGCTGTTGGTGGGACTTCCCTGGAGGTTGAGTGGTTAAGACTGCACTTCCGCTGCAGGGGGGCATAGGTTTGATCTCTGGTTAGGGAATTAAGATCCTGCACGCATAGCCAAAAATAACCAACCAAGACTTGAGCACTGCTATTAATTCTCACCTACCACATAGTTTCCCTCAGGACTTCTACTTACAAATGGAACATTTAGACAAGGCCTCTCACTGAAGTTATAGTCGTTTCCTTACCTAAATGACTCTCAGAACCATATGGGTGCTTTATAAATATACACGACCCACCCCTGGAGGTTCTAGTTTAGTAGGTCTATAATGGGACCTGGAAATTTGGATTTTTAAAAAACTTCACCAGTGGTTCTAATTTAGGTTTATGTTTATGAACCACTGATGGGTTCCCTAGTGGCTCAGACGGCAAGGAATCTAATTGCAATGCAGGACACCTGGGTTCGATCCTGGGTTGGGAAGATTCCCTGGAGTAGAAAATGGCAACCCACTCCAGTATTCTTGCCTGGAAAATTCCATGGACAGAGGAACCTGGCAGGCTGCAGTCCATGGGATCGCAAAGAGTGGGACATAACTGAGCGACTAACACTTTCACTTTCATGAAGCACTGATAAACTGGAGAGAGAGTGGACTATAAATTAGGTCAGATCCGGTTTTTGCAGAGGAACAGGTGGCTGTGGTCCTGGGAGAGAAGTGGGAGAGAGGAGTGGACAGGTAAGATCCTCCCCTTGTGTGATTCTGATTGTTACTTAACTACTGAGGAGTTGCTTGCTCTATTCATTTGCAGTGTTGATATAGTTAAATAAGGTAACATATTAAAGTACCTTTTAATGAATGCAAAGCAGTTATTTTGATACAGGCCTCTACCATTGCAGACATATATGTTTGCACAAGCTGACCACATGGGTAATCTGTCTTTGGATGTCTGAGTCACACCATGCTCACTTTTAGCACCTCCCTTTGTCACTTTGAATTTGGACTTGTCTGGTTCGGGGCCTGTAGCCCTCATGGCAGCTGCGAGTAAGCTGGCGATGGCTTCTTCTGGAGCTGCTCAGCTCTGTTGGATACAGGTCATTATTTCGGTCATCACAGTCATCTCTGGTACTTCAGGTACATTCGCAAGCTGTAATGCCTCTGGTTATTCTACCTATTTCTGGAAGTCATCTGAATCACAGTTGGTGGCAGTTACTATAATGTGAGTATAACTGCTTCCCTTGGTTCACCTTCCACACACCACTGCCCCTACCAGGCTGCCTTCCATGACGCTGAGAACAGATCTGAAGGGATAAAGAGGAATAAGGGGACCAGACTAAAATCCCAACAGAAAAAGTTTACTGGGGCCTTCATTCTTGACTAGAGTTTGAATGACTAGCTCCTTTTTGAAATACTCTACTTGCTAAATGCATGGAGTGGGGAAGAAGGCACAATTTGAATCTACGTACTTTTGGGATTTTGGGCTGTCAGTGTTCCAATCCTGATTTTCTTGGTATTTCCACCCCTGCCACTTGCAGCCCATATACTTCCAGGGAAGTCAACTTTCTCTTCATTCTGGCTTTCTGGGTCAGCTGTGTGGTCTCTTTCTCTTTGGCCGGGATGACTTATTTGAAAACGGTTATGCAAGGAGATCCAACCAGTCCATTTGAAAGATCAGCCTGGGTTTTCTTTGGAAGGAATGATGCTAAAGCTGAAACTCCAGTACTTTGGCCACCTCAGGCGACGAGTTGACTCATTGGAAAAGACCCTGATGCTGGGAGGGGTTGGGGGCAGGAGGAAAAGGGGACGACAGAGGATGAGATGGCTGGATGACATCACCGACTCGATGGACATGAGTTTGAGTGAACTCTGGGAGTTGGTGATGGACAGGGAGGCCTGGCGTGCTGCAATTCATGGGGTCGCAAAGAGTCGGACACGACTGAGCAACTGAACTGAACTGAACTGATGTAACCCAAGATGGCCCCATCAGAGCAAACCTGGCATTCTCAGATGGTTGTGGGAGGAGATGCACACTTTCCCACTGCATAGAGACGAGAGTGCATGTGGCTCCCATATGAGCACCACAGAGTTATTTTTCTCAGAATGGAGCCAAATTTGATAACTCAGTACTGAGAAGGAGAGACTGCAACTTTGTCTTGATCACACTGTTTTGAGATCAAGCCTTGTTTGAAAACATGATGAACTGGTTTTTTATTAAAGGCAGCTTAACCTGGGGTTTCTATTATCTGTTCTGTTATTTGCAGTGGATAGCATATGAGACACAGACATTTCCTCAACAACTTCTTGAAGAGATACGGATCATCTGAATTGAAGTGCTGAATGCCACCAAGTAACATAAAACACTTTCAGAGCCAAATGCTCAGGGTTAGGATGTGAAAGGCATATCTTAAAACGGCGTGTGTGGAAAGAAATTACATGTAAGTACGTAGTAAGTGTATATTATTTTGCCTAAATTAATATACATATAATCCCTAGAAAAGAAAGACAAGGGATCATTCTACCAGAGTCCTAAAGCCTCATTTTGGGTATGAAGTTAAACCCAGAAAGGATAAGGACAATTTGGAGAGAATTCAAAATAACCATGATGAGGAAGAGATTTCAATATGTCTTACGAGCGTGGGTGGAAGAAAACTGCATGTCTAACTTGAAGAAGTTTCAGGGACACATGGCAATAGTCTTCAATTACTTTAAGGTATATGTAGCAGACGTTTGGTTTTTGGCTATTCAGCACTGACTTCCAACAACAGCCATTATGTATTTGGTGATTTATTTGTCTCTTCAAATTTATCTGAAATTAGTGCTGTCCCTGGACTATTAAATTGGCCACTATATTCTCATTTTTGCTTAGGTCATTTTAGCTGAGTTTTCTGATTTGCAATCAAGAGTTTTAACTAATGCAAAATGTCATCTCTAGGAAGGCTTAGATCTCTGAGGTCCCTATAGACCAAAATGTGTAGGCTACAGGCTAGACGTCTTCTGTTAAATGGAAGAAACAAATTTCAAAGAATAAGGACTATCTGAAGATGAAATTATCATTTAGGAAGATAATTCAGTATTCAAAATTTGATGGTTAATTAATAAAGGTGAAGTTTGAGGTCTTTTTTTAAAAGTAAGAGTCTGAAAGTATCTCTAAATACTTATAAATTTTAAGTAGGCAAGCACAATTATTGACAAAATTTAAACTTAATTAATTTGATTAATAGTTGTATTTTTCATATGATTTTACACTGATTTTATGCTTTCTTAGTATGTTATGCTTCTTATATATTTCAAAATTTTTGTATATAGTGGATTTTAAAGTCACTTAATAGACTTAAAAGTCTAATGTTTAAATATAGAGGTTTGTAGTTGTATCTTTGTTTTGATATCACAACTGTAATTTTATTGACTGTGAAGTCTCTACTTGGGAACACAGCCTTAATCACAGTATTATTCTCAATGGGAAAACTGACTTACTGCAAAATAAAATATTTGCTACAAAACAGGCCAAATATTTCTACTGATAGGTTAGGACTTCAGTCCTAAATTATTGAAATACATAAAATCATTCCTTGCCTATTCTTCCTTCTTGAATAAACAAATGAAAACAGAAAAATAAACAAAAACAGCAGGGACATAAGTAAAACAAACATTAAAAAATTTAATTTATGAGATACACTGAAGTATTTAGGTGTGTTTGAATATGCATAGAAAAAATATCTGGAGGGATACATATCAGATTATTAACAGTTTACCTTGGGCATGTGGAATTGGGATAGGGTGAAGGCAGTGCTCTTATTTTTAAATTCTTACACTTCTGTATTTTGTGAAATTTTACAATGAGCATTTATTACTTTTATAATAATGAAAACCATAATAGAAATTTAAAAAATAAACATAGTAAGAAAAAGTGAAAAACACACATATATACAGTAGTTTTAAGAGCTTCATTGGAGGTACAGAGAATTAAATCATATGGCACATTTTCCCACTAATACTGTGGTGGTAAATATAACTGCATACTTTTAGCAACATCTCAATTTTAAAAGTCCTCTGGGATAAGAGCCCTTAAGCAGTGACCCTTCAAGGTGAATATTAAAACTGAAAACAGGGTTTAACTGTTTCTAGAGGATCTACAGGAAAACATGTCAATCTGAAAACTTCAGACAAAAGGAAAAGCTTCACAGAAGTAACTCGAGAATACTAAAACAGCTAACCAAAGGCCAGAAATGACCCAGTTCAGACCCAAAACTAAATCACTGAAATCTTGGTAATCTAGGGAAACAGGTTAGGGGTATCTATTTTACCCATTTGTTTATTATCTCTCCCAAATTTTCAATTGGTCTGCTTTTTAATCTCAATGATTTTACCCTAAAAATACTGCAATTTTAATGGGAAGGAATTAAATTAGTTCCATCTAATTAGCTTTAGGTTTATTCTTCCAGTTAAAACAACTAGAGAAAACTGAGACTAATGATTTTCCCATCCTTGTTTTTTCCTCATCACTATTTCTAGCCACTTGATGAACATTCTGGGAGTTAATACTTTGGATTTCTCATGAGTCCCTGAAGTTCTGTATTTGGGAAGATATTTTCTCTTATGTTCTAACTTTTCCTCCTTTTATTGAAGTCATCAGGGATGACAAACTTATTATTATAAACTTTTTTCTTCCAACACAGAGGATTCTTTAGATAACTATCAGGCTTGTGGTTAAATATCCTCATCAAAGTCAGAACATCTGTAACTTGGAAGTTTCCATCTTTGCAAGCTACAAGTTAAGTGCTTAACTGATATAATTTTGCACTCCTGAAAGAGTGCTCATGACTTAGGTGTCAAAAGCTTGTGTAGGATTAAACTTAAGGCATAAATAATATGCAAAATTTGACAAAACAATCAGAAATTATTATAATAGCACAGATAAAGGATATAAAGTCATAATGACCATATGATTTTTAAAAGCTACAACAGCTGAAATTTTGCTGTTTCTCAATGGAAAATTTTTTTAAAAACAAAAGATTCATAATAATGTATATAAAGTATTTAGCATGATGCCAGGTACACAGTAACCATTCAATAAAAGTTAGGTATAAATGAACAATGGATTAAAGCAATAAACAAAAATATAAGAACCCAAAAAGGAGAGAAAAGCTTAGAACTAATTTCCTAGAGTGTGTACTTAAATGGAAAGTCGAAGCTCACAGAGAGCAGTAAGAAATTCTGCATTTTCTGGATCTATCTTTTGGGCCCTTTCATAGTACTCAGCTGCTTGCCTCTTTTCTCCCTCTAGCTTGTAAACAAACCCTAGGGCACTTAAACTCTGCACATCTGAAGCGTTGTACCCAAGTCTCTTAGTAGCCAATTTCTTCAGAGCACTTGTCAGTTTAGGACGCAGAGATGACCTGTCTTTGACCTTTAAGGCTTCTAAATAATGGTGGATGGCAGTATTTTCTGATTTACGGTGAAATTCCTGAAAGCGGCCATAGTGGTAGTGGATCTGATGTTTGTGATCATCAGTTATGTTCTCCAGACGAAGAGCTTTCTGGAAAATGTCTTCAGCATTGCTATACTGGCCACCCTCGGCATACATGTTGGCCAGGTCCGTGTACGCAAATGCAAACATCGAGTCTCGCTCCACAGCTGCTTTGAAATGAGAAATCGCCGAGGTAATCAGCTCCTCAACTTTCAGTTTATCCTTTCCTTTAGGTCTGTTGCGAGTGGCCTTCTTGATTTGGATCATTTGTGCCCTGTAGCAAAGTCCCATTTGGTGATGCAAGAAAGAAGAGGTTGGTGTCACCTCCAAGGCCTTTTTCAAAAGTTCTAGAGCTTTGTCCCAGGAATTTTTTCTCCTATAGAATTTGGCTGCATAACGAAGGACATAAGGTTGGGCTGATATCTGGTCCAGGATTTCTTCAATATACTTTTCCCCCTCAGCTTCTGCATGTACATCTTGAAGCTTCAGTGCAAGAAAAACCTTAATATAGGAATTATCTGGGTTCAGGGTGACAGCTTTCCTCAGGGGGCCCAGAGAAAAGCTTTTTATAGACCCTTCTCTGTCAGAATCATCCAGCCGATACACTGTGATGGCATAGCCGATGTTAAATTCTGGATTGTCTGGTTCTGCTTCCAGAGCCTTCTCAAAAGCGGCTTTAGCCTTTTGGTAATATTTTCCTCCAAATTTCAAGAGTGCCCATCCTTTCTCACAGTCAATCTCTGGACGCTCCAACTTGTAGTTAGAAGGACTAGACAATTTCTTGCAGACGTCCCCTATCTTGTCTATATACTTGTGAGCTTCTTTAAGCTGATCCATGTAATAATAAACCCAGGCATAGTTTCCCCAAGTGACCAGACTTCGTACTTCTTCTTTGTCTGAGTGCTCTCGCTGTATAATCTCTTCTGCTTGTTTCAAGCACTTTAGCGCATCTTCATTTTGGCCTTTTAGGTGTTTCACATACGCCAATAGGTTATAAAGAGTAAGTCTGGATTTTGTGGTAAGAAATTCAAGCTGTTGCCCGATAGTATCTTCTACATCAAACAGATCAATGTCTTCCTTAAGTAAATTCCATGTGAAGTGACATTCTAACTCCAAAAGAATGGTCTTCAAGCAGTCCTTAGGAATTTCACTGTTAAAGATAAAAACACTTTTTAATTTCTGAAGAAATAAAGAAAATAATAAATTTTAAAATCTTAAATATAGTTCTTTGCTTCACAACCTATTTTATCTACTTGACTTCACAGTTAAAGCACTAGGCTTCTGTAAGTTTATACTAGTTTCCTCTGTGTATAGGTATGTTCTAGAACTATTCCATTAAATTCACACTATTTATTGCAAAGCCAATTCTGGAGAGAACAGCATTTTCTATTTTACAAGGTATCTATTTCCTTTAGGCAGTCACTAACCCACAAGGAACACCTGTTTTTATAGAGGGGAATTTAAATTATTTTATTTACTAGCTTTGAAAATTAAGAATAATAGATATATACAAAACAAATAACCTAAAAATTTCATTTCTGTATTATGAATAGTGAAGGAAAAGAGGAGAAAGTGAAAAATAAGAAAAAGAAAAAGACTGAAGGAGAGAGAGAAACCACATGAATACATAATTTTTGCAGACAAAGAAAGGGAACTCCACACAGAAAAAAAGCAGAGTCAGACAGGAACAGGTACACCAAGAGATGGGAAGAAGTATACATTTGAGAAATAACAAAGATTTAGAGAAAACGCGGCAAAGGCAAAAGGAGGCTTAGCAGGTTTTAGTGTTAAGTGCCACATCCTTCTGACCTTTAGGGTTGTGGGCAACAATAAAGACTTGTCACCTATTACTGCCCTTACAGTTCACGTCACAAATAGTTGTTAAACTCCCTTTGTGAAGCACAGTGTAATTTCTTCAGGGCCTAGTTTCATCTCTGAAACCAGGAAGATGAAGAGGAAGGAGGGGTTAGGAAATATCTACTCATTACCGGTAGGCTTCTATGTGCAAGATCTTCTGAATAACCCTGGAGGTGTAACTGTGAATAAGACACAGGCCTACTTATACAGAGCTTCTAAGTACACAGCCAATTACAAATCAGCATTCCAATACAGTGGCATGGAAGTGACTCGGGAAAGGCACACAGTCCAGTGTTGTAGACATCTGCGGCTTTCATTTGGCGGAGCAACATCTCCCCCTCGTCTCAATCCATGTGATTTGAGACACGCTGCCTACACTTCCTCCAGCGTGTGAAGGCAGCAATATTCCAGCCATTCCCTGGCCTCAGTGATTTATTCAGATTTATTCAATTAAAACATAATTTTGCTGAAATGGGGCTTTGCTGGAACTCTCTCTCTTCCAAAAATTTTAAGCTGGTAGAATATAAGCTGGAGTTGCTGGTGGCCATCTTTCCAAATCCTTGGGACAGCCTGCCTAAGAGAGACTCAAACACAGAGAAAAGCAGAGCTTAGGAATAAAGACAGATTGCTTGTGATGCTTACTAAATTCCTGAAACCAGGTATTGCCCAGATCACCCTGTCAATCCCTGTACTACTACCTTCTTAAGGAAATAATCTCTCTTTTCTTAAGCCAGTATGAACTGGATTTCTCCTGTCTGAAGCTGACAAATTCCTGATTGATATACCTAATTTTGTTTGTTTTGCTTATGGTAGTGGTGAGGCAGTCAGGAAAGACTTTCTAAATCTAGTATTGGGCATAATTAAGGGTCACAAGAAATTTAGAGAACAAAGCTGCTTAAGGCTTCTCTCCAAGAAGGAAATGTTCTAATTATTGGATGAACAGTATGTGTGTATTTATTTCCCTTTCTGCTGCACACAGGACTCTTTCTCTTATATGTACGTATGCATATTTGTATAAATGTTTATGAGAACTATAGTAATATTTCTATCAAGAAACATTTATTGATCACCTCATGTCATACATGCCAGGCAATATGCTAGCTGTAGTCGATATAGTAATGAGCAAGATAGAAAAAGGCCTTTTCTTCATGGTAATTCCATTACAGGAGAGGAAGGAACAACAGGGGTTGACAGAAAATAAACATGTAAACAAATCAATGGACACCATAATTCCAGATTTTAATAAGCGTTAAGAAAAAAATCAGAGTAATGGGATTATGTGGTGGTTTACTTTAATACACTTTTTATTCTCTCACTCTGTGAACTTTTCCTAGGAGAGTACTGTGCTTAGTTGCTCAGAGGTGTCCGCCTCTTTGCGACCCTATGGACGTGTAGCCCGCCAGACTCCTTTATCATGGAGATTCTCCAGCTAAGAATACTGGAGTGGGCTGCCATGCCCTCCTCCAAGGGATCTTCTCAACCCAGGGATCGAACTCAGGTCTCCTGCACTGCAGGCGGATTCCGTACCATCTGGGCCACCAGGGAAGCCCTGGCAAAGTAGAGGGCTCACTTATTCTCACAATTCTGGCCTTGGCTTAAATCTCAGCTCTTCAAAGAAGCTGACCCCTGACCACCATAGGCTAAACTGCATCTCCACTTTGCCTGCCATCCTAAAGTCTAGTCTATCACATTTTCCTGCTCTCCATGGCACTTTTATCAATATTTTCTGGGAGCTGGAGAGGAAGGGGAGCGGGCTTTGAATCAAAGTGAGATTGAGGCTTTCAAATGGATTGGGCTGAGTTTCAGGAACTGGAAAGAAGCTGTCCTAATAGCCAAAAGTGGCCGAAGGGTTAGAGAATTGGATTAATTAACAGAATTAGTAGTAGTGATCAGAAAAATAAAACCACTTCATATTTATAACCTAATAGTATACTTCATGAAATGTTTCCCGATTTTTATAAATACTCAATTTAAACATTAATAGCTTACTTAATAATATATTTAGATATTTAGTAGACATGTTCACTTATATTATTAACTTCATAATTTTTTCTTATTTATCCTCTTTCTTTTATCATCTATGTATACATATAAACACATATGTACAGGTCCTACATTTTAGCGATTGCAGGTTCTAGACCAGAGCTTTCCAACAGAACTTCCTGCCAAGATGGAAATGTTCTTATCTGTGCTATACAGTATGGTAGCCACTTGCCACATATGACCACTGATCACTTGAAATGGTGGCTAGTACAACTATGAACTAAATTTTATATTTTATCTACTTTTAGTTAATTTAAATATTATATGACTAGTGGTTATTGTATGTGACAGGAAGTTGAAGACACTGGGCCTATGGAGCTTAATGTATAAGAAAACCTTAAGCTCAATAGGTTAGACTTCTCCTTTAACTTGAGATTTTCCCTGTTTTATTTAAGGTGAAGAGCTAAATTAAATGGCAAACAGGGATATACCTGAGAAGAAAACTTTATGCATATGACCTAGGTTCACTACAGATTCAACTCAATAGTACAAATGTTACACATGTAACGTCTACTTCCAGAATCAGATGAGAGCTCAAAAAAAAAAAAAAAACAGAAAAAACTCAAAACATCCCCCCAAACCATTCACTTGCCACACTACCCAAGCCAGGCAGAGTGCCAAGCAATTTACACAAATTATATTTACTTTTATAACATCTTATTATTTTTACAATTTTATAAATGAGGACTGGGAAATAGAGTTTAAATTACATATCCAAGGCTATATACTATAAAGTGGCCAAGCACAGGTTCAAAGTTACTTATGACTAATTCAAACAAAAGCTTATGCCTTTTAACCATAATGCTGTACGACATCTTTCATATAAAAATTGGAGTTCTTGTTAAAGAATGATTTGCTTTAAAATACAGGCTATGTCTAATGTATGTAAAGTTCACTTTGCCTGGGAAGGACTTAAAAGAAAAATATAGAGATTTCAGAGCAGCTTAAAGAGCGGGTAGAGGTTGTGTAACTGCTCATTGAGAAAGACATGCCAGACAGTTAAAAGTATGGGGATAAGAAAACAATGGTTTCAAACATAAGCCCTCAATCTGAAGTCACAGCATTCTACATTGTTGGAGTTATTTTGAGATGGAGCTCACTAGGACACGCTGCGGAGTGACAGAGAGGATTGATTATTTCAAACAATAAAGGATCTGAGTAGAAATGTGTGAAAACTGATCTGAAGAAAGATTAAAAATCTTAGTTATCAAAGATATAATTATCATCATTATTAATGTAAGGAAATTAAAACCTCTTTTTTCCCCATAAACCAGTTAAAAGATATAGTACATGCTGATGATTTCCCAAGGTATGTCCTCTATCTCTGCTTCCTCCTGAATTCCAGACTTCTAGTTTTTAGTTTAAATCTTCAATTAGAAGTTCAGTTGGGATCTCAAGTAAATATATTCATTACAGAAATCTGGGTTCCTTGAATCTGTTCATACCTTAGTTTTCCCCACCTTTTTTTGGTACCTCTTAGTCCCACAGGCCAAATAACCTAGAAGTAATCTCTTGATTCCTCTTCTCTCAACCCCTCATCTAATCCAATGGGAAATTCTGTTAATTCTACCACCCAGATATATCAAATCCATCCACTTTCTTTCCCCCCATTTCCACTGCAATATTTGCTAGTCTAAAAGACTATTTCCTTTAAAAATCTGGTCTCCCAGTTTTTACTCTTAGTCCCCATATAATATTAGTGAACTTCTGAAAATGTAAACCAGGTTATGTCAGTCTTTTGATTTAAAATCTTCCACTAGCTTCGAAACACCCTTAATCTAGCCTCTGCCATGTCTTAAAAGCCTCTAAAGATGCTGGACCTGTGTACCCACCCAACATTCTCTCCTTTCCTCCTGTTTATCGTGTTTTAGACATACTGACCTTCTTCCTAACTTGAACATGTCAAGTTCAAAGACTTTTACACTTGTTTTTACTCTACTTGAAAAGCTCTGTTCCCAAATCCTTGTATGACTAGCTCCTTCCTTTAATTGGCTCAAAAATTCCCTATCTAAGAGGCCATCTGTGGCAAAGGTATCTAAAATAATCCCCCCTATTCTTTGTCACTCTCTTAGCCCACTACACTATTTTATTTTCCTTATAGCTCTTACCACCTTCTGAATTATGTTATTTATTCATTCATTTTTGGTTATTTACCCACTTATTTTTGGTTGTCTATTTCCCCCATTTAAATGAGAATAGGGACTTTGTTCTGGTTTGATTTTTTTCACCCGTGTGTCCCCAGAATCTATGATTTCAGTATATAAGAGGAGCTCAATAATAAATAGTTGCAGAGTGAATGAATGAATGCAGTTATATACTGGTACCTTCTGGCATTTTCAACCCAGAGGCATGAGCCTAGCATTAAAAAAAAAAAAAAGCACCTGAATTTCTGATGAGGGAATTCCTGCTAGTTCTTTCCATTCTGCTACTGGTTCCAAACTTTCTGCCATTTCAGTCTTCCCTATCCTATTTGTTTTTCCATCTTGGCATGCTGTCTGGCTCTGTTTACATTTTGAAAGTAGGTTTTGGACTAAGGTCCTAAGGTCCTGACTGGGAAACATGGTATGACTGTCCCTTGGTGGTTCCTTTCTCTGGTGTAAATGCACCAAAATCATAGGCAAGACATGCCACGCCCTTAATAGCCTGCTCAGATCCACAATATGGGCTTACCAGCCTCTGCCCATCCAGAGTGAAATGAACATCTGCCTCTGCCCAAGGCGGATGAGGAGGGAGGGCTGCCCAGGGCTTGTCATGTGGCTGAGATCTCCAGGGGACATTCAGTCAGCCATGGAAGTGCCTTGCCTACACTCTGGAATTTATGCACAACCGGGCACTATGACAAATTTTACTTTTTCAACTCTACTTACTGTTTTAACTTTGTCTCTGGGAAGCTGGGGAGAGAGGCTATTGTGTCTGAAGGAGCAACATTTATCTTTAGGCAATTTTGTGTGTGTGTGGTGGGGAGTTGTTTTATTGTGTTTGTTTTTTTGCCAGGGAGGAGCAGTCTTTCCTTTTCCTTGGTAGACAGACAGTGCCCAGTGGGGTTCACCCCTCTTCTACCCATCCACCAGACACTCGCAGGGCACCACCGGCCTTTTCCTCCCTATACCTCCCACATCCCTCCTTTCTTACAAAGGGCAGAAGTAAGGCATTTATTAAACATTTTTAAACGTAACAAAAGTCAACATCTGCAAATATATGAGCTGGGCATTCAGCAACAACCGTTTCCACAGTCCTAAGAGATGGATGCCATCACTTTTTACAGACAAGAAACAGCCTCACCGAGTTGAAGAAACTTTGCTTTGGGTTACCCAACTAGTAGGTGGTCCGAGTCAGGATTTAGAACAAAAGGCTGTAAGGCCTGCAGGAGCCCACCATCTGAACCTCCTCAGGCCTCAGCTTCCTAAATGCAGACCGTTCACCATCCCCGTGCAGGGTAGGGGACCAGATGAAAAGGGGTCAGCCAAGGACCCCCACCACAGGCCAGTCTCGGAAACGGAGAAAGCAAGCCCCACAAAACGGGGGATGGGGTGGAGCCGGAACAATGTGTCCACGGTACAAAGGAGGGGGGAGAAGTCAGACCCAAGAATCAAAAAGGCAAAATGGCAGAAGCGGACGCGTGTGACGCGGGGGCTGCGGCCTGCGGGGACCTGCACCGCAGAAGCTCCCGCACCGGCCCGGGGGCGGCGGCGACCGGAGCCGCAGGGAAGTGACAAGTCCCCGGGGCGCATCGCCCCTGCCCCCCCGCCCCCCGACTCGGCCCGAGAGTCCGATCGCGGATGCCTGGGACGTGCCGGAAGGCTCCACTCGGCCACCCTCCCCGGCAGGCCCACCTTCAGCCGCCCCGGACCCGGACCGGGCTCCCAGGCGGGGAGCGCCCCCAAAGCCGACGCCCGGCGGCCGGGCTCTGGGGCTCGGCTCAAGGGCCGCAGCGCTGCCCTGCAAACGGAACACGAGAGAAAGGCGTGTAAAACAAAGGCCACAGGCAGCTGGGGAGGGGGCGGGGAGAAGCCCTTACCTCATGGCGGCAGGGCTCTGCTGCGGTTCCGGGAGGTGCAGGTCCCTTCGGGCTTTCTCCTCGCCCTCCGCTCCTTTGCGGCTGAGCGGCGGCGCGCGGGCGCGGGCGTGGGCGCGCGGGCGCGCGGGCGAGGTGACCGCAGCGCGAGGCCCGCGCACGGGGGCGGCCGTCTTTGTTAAAGGGCGGACGGGAGCGGGAAAGGGAAACTAGAAAGTGAATCTGATCCCCGACTAGGCGGAGTCCAGCTCCGGGAAACAGAAACTTCTGGAAGAGCTGAGTGGGGGCGCCCCCCGGCCGGGCTGAGGAACCGCTGTGAGAGGTTTGCGCAGCGCGGGGACATCTGGGTGGAATTTGCAGCTGGGCCTTAAGACCTTGGCCTTGGCTGCTCAGCTGCCTTTTTGAGTCCACGTGCCTTAGCTTTTTGTGGGGTGGTTTTTATTTGTTGGATTTTTTTTTTCCCTTAGCTAAGATGACTGGAGATATTTCAGCGTTATTTTTGTTGGGTGGCACCCGATGCGCTTTATAGCTTTGTGCATCCTAGGCTAAAACTCAAGTCTTGACTCAACAAACACAAGTGCAGTGCCATGCACTTGTGCCGTGATTTTCACTGGGTAAACCTAGAGAAATTTGGGGGCCAAAACGTGTATATATTCAAAATTTTGGTAGCTATTCCAGGTTCGCTTTGCAAAGAGGTTTTTACACCCCACCCACAATTCTATGAAAATTCCCTTCCCTTCCATGCCCTTGACAACTGAGCTTCCTATAATAAGGTCCTATAATACTATTATAATAATATGTAGTAAGGTCCCATCTTTATGATGGGGTTGGCTTTCCCTGGTAGCTTAGATGGTAAAGAATCTGGCTTCAATACAGGAGACCTGGGTTCGATTCCTGGGTAGGGAGGATCCCCAGGCGAAGGGAATGGCAACTCACTGCAGTATTCTTGCCTGGAGAATCCCCCTGGACAGAGGAGCCTGGCGGGCTATGGCTATAGTCCATGGGGTCACAAAGAGTCAGCCAGGACTGAGCGACTAACACACACCCCCCCACAAAGATGGGGTGGTTTGGAACCTAAGCAGAAAATATCAAATGCTCATACACTTTGCCCCCGTCAAATTCAGCTATTCCTTCTTTCAACACGTTTTTTTTTTTTTGGCTGCACTGGGTCTTAGTTGCAGCATTTAGGATCTTCAGTTGCAGGATGCAAACTCTCAGTTTCAGCATGTGGGATTGAGTTCCCTTACCAAGGATCAAACCCGGGTCATCTGTGTTAGGAGTGTAGAGTCTTAGCCACTGGACTACCAGGGAAGGCCCCTCAATAGATTTTATTAAACGACTGCTAAGAGCTAGACATTGTTCAAGGCCCTGTCAGTATAGCCTGGAATAAATCAGACAAGGGACAAGCCCTCCCCCCACCTCCCCCCTCACACTGTCTGATGCATTTTGTTCCTGATTATGCACAGGGTGGAGATAATTCTCAAACTTTGAGAAAAGTGTTCATCGTCACAGAGTTTAAAAGGCACAAGTTTATCACTTTTATGCCTTGGCAAAATGCCATGCTAGGCACTTTGTTTTTCAAATGGATGGACAACAATGTACAGTTTTTGCTAGGTGTCTATTAGTTTAAATAATGCTGACTTTGGCTTTGCAAGGAAAGGGGCCTTATACCTAAAGCCAGTTCTTGCTCCTTCAGAATTAAGTTAAGTGTGGCTAACTAACAGTGTCGGTCCAGAACTGCAGTTCGCTGTGCATTTGTGATTTTGTTACACTTGTTTGTTTGGAGTTAATTTCTAGTGTGAGAGGTGAAGGTAAATAACAGATAGAATATTTTATGTCAGATTGTGCTATGGAGAAAAAGCAGAGAGAGGGTTGGTGTTTTGCTGTTATGAATATATTGGGGAGGAAAGGTTTGAGGTGGGGGAAGAAGTGAGCACTGTGGATATGGGGTCAGGGAAGAGCCTTCCAGACTGGGGGAATGGTAACTGCAAAGGCGTAGGGATGGAAGCATACTTGGCATGCACAGATGGTGTGGTTGGAGTGGAGAGGGCAGGGAAGAAGTCCTAAGAAATGGGGTTGGGGAGGTAATGTGGATGTGGTGGGTCTGTAGGCTATGGTAACCTTTAAGTGGGAAACCACATTTTAGAAAAAGTACTGAATGGCTTATTTGGAGGTACAAAGATATGCCCAGAATTTCCTCCTTCCTGAAGATTTGCAATATTTAATAGAGCTCTGTTTGAAAAAATTTCCAGTGTGTTGATGGTGCTTTTTTCTTCCTCGTTCCTATTTCTTTCCTTTCTCATCGCTGTAGCTGGGCCGAGAGATAGTCTTTGGTTACCAAGGCTTGAATGAACAGCAACTAAGCAGTAAGTGATAAAAGTCAAAAGAGGAAAAAAATCCTGACTAGCAGCTCATATTGTTTAGGATTTCAGATTCAGAAAGACTAAAACGATCTGTAAAAAGTTTAAAGGAATATGCATGATCAGGATTGAGAAGAAGAAAAGACCCAGCTGTTGAGTAGGTGTTGAACATGCTGAATTTATTAGATGGAATTTGAATATCAGTATTTTTTTCATAACTTGTCAGATTGGGTAAATTCATGGGAAAATTAGCAGTGTATTGTCTTCTGAATTCTTATCAACTTGTAAAACACAGCAACTGGAGAAAAAGAGAAATAGAACATGAAAAATGGCAACTAATAGAAAGTCTGCTTGGGAAACTGAAAACTTAGAAACTCTTCCAAGGTACAGATCTAAGCCGGAGTTTCTCAACCTTGATGCTATTGACATTTGGGTTGTGGGAAGCTGTGCAGTGCATTTTAGGATGTTTAAGCAGCAATCTTGCACCTATCCACTAGATGTCAGTAGCACGCTGCAGTTATGAAAAACGAAATTAACTCCAGAGATTGCCAAACCCAACTTTTTTTTTTTTTTGCCTTCGGGGCAAAATCTTCCTCCTTTCTCTTCCCCACAATTGAGAATCATGTAACACCCTCATGTATATACTTAATTTATTTGAATTAGTCTTCACAGCCCAGGCTGCAAGAGATAAAAGATGGACTTTAGGTAGGAGAGGAAAAGTTGAAATTAGATCACAGAAAGTCAAGGGTGGTACTGGAGTTCAGGAAGTGGCCTGGGTGAAAGAGTTGATATCCAGGGCAATAACAGAGAAGGCTTACTCCCTTAAGCACTGGCTCCAAAGTAGACGTGGCTGGGTCTGACTGGGGGCAAGATCCAGAGCTATGGACACCGACTGAAGGGTGGGAAGTTCAGGCTGGGGCATGCTGCAGGGTGGAGGCTCTTAGCCCCTATGCAGTCCCCGTTCTGGCAGCCTCAGGAGAATGGAGACATTGGTTTCAGGATGGTCCCCAAGTGGGTGGATCCTGTGGTGGTGTGTAGACAGTGGTTATCAAGGACCTAGACTGGGGCACTTACAATAGTAGTGAATGGCCTGAGCTAAGGTTTGGCCTGATTTAGGGTACATGAGAGACATTCCCTGGGCACTCAGGGAATTCTAAATAAGGACAGTGAATGACTGAGGTCTGTCAGTCATTTACATGGGAGTAACAAGCTCCTAAAATTCAGCTGTCAATTTAAAGACTTCTTGGTAATGCCTGGAGATACTCATTTGTAAATTCGGCGATAGTATTTTCAATACCAGAGAGCATCTCTTTTCCTGGATTCACTGCTTGCTTTTCTCTGCAGACGTCCAGGCTGTCCCACATTTTAGTTTTACTGAACTCCCCAAAGGGCAGAGATGTCTTCCAGAGTTGGGAAAGATGGGAGAGCGAGATGATTGTTAGGTTGTTAAACACAATAAGTACATGTGATCTTTGAAGCTTATCAAACACATATCACACAAACACATTGCATAATCCAGAGATTTATTTTGCCTTAAAGAGCTCTGCTTTCTGGGTACAGATGATGTATAACAATATTGGGGAAGAGTTACCTAATCAAAAATTGACACTTTTCCAATAACTATTTGATTTTCATATTTCTGACCTGGGGGAGTTGGCAGTGGGTAGACTTATTTTAGTACCTTTAGAGCCTCCTTCCTCAAACACAAGCACTTTGAGTCGTGTTTCTGTTAATAAACCTGTTGTTTTAGTGATACGGAAATTGTGAAGATGGCTTCTGTGTAACGCTCATGCCTGCTCCTGATACAGACCTTACTCACTTCAGTTCTTATAGAATTTCAGTAATAATTTCCTATAGAAATCCAAAGCCTTGTTCACTATTTCTGTGAATTCCTTGGGGACTTGTCTTTTCTGTGGATTTAGGGTTCCCACCAGGTAATACAGGCAGCCTCTAGAATGTGGAAAAGGTACCAAAAGAATTGTCTCCTAGGGCCTCCAGAAGGGATTTGGATGTGCCAACACCTTCATTTCAGGCCAGTGAAACCCATTTCAGGCTTCTAACCTCTAGAACTGTAAGATAATAAATGAGTGTGATTTTAAGCCACCCAGTTCATGGTAATTTATTAGCCACAATAGGAAATGCATACATCTTCCCCCCAAACACATACAAGAATGAAAAAACAATGACATTGTTTCCTTAATTTTCCTTTTAGAAATGTTATTTGTTGGGCATTTAATAAAATGTTATCAAATGTTTTAATAAAATGTTATAATCAAAGGGGATTGCTACAGATGGTCTCTCAGACTCTTTAACATCCTTTTCCTATTTATTCATCTAACTAAATCTGTGCTAGCAAATGACTGAATCAGTAGTGCTTCAAACAAAATGGCATAAAACAACAGAAATTGTTTGGAACAACGAATTAAATTTCAAATATCTTCATGGAGAAAATTGACCTTTAATTGACTGTGTACTTGTTTTCCTGTCTGTCTCTCTCACTAGCTGCTTGAGGTTTGGGGGGAAATGTCTGCTTTGTTCACTGAGGGGTAGCAGAATACGCCATCCCCAAATATGCCACCTTGCCATAAGGATTATTTTGAGCTGAAGGCAATTGAAAAGAAGAAGATAGAAGAAGAGCTCTCTATTCTCCCCCATCTGCCTGAAAAATAATGTCTCTCCTCTCTCTACCAGGAAGGACAGAAGTTAATCACCTGAGACAGCCCTAGTCCCTAAACAGCCCAGAGACACTGACAGAAAGATATATGTAACACACCTTATAAGCAAACTCTTACCTTCTATTAGTTTCCCCCAGATGTTTGCCTTCATACAATTTGCTCTTTAGAAATTTGAAGTTCTTTGCCTTTGCCTTATCATTTCTCTAAAAATGTATCATTTGGTTCTTAGGATGCTATATAAGCCCACCTTCTGGTCACCGCTTTGAGTTACTCATCACTGGGTACTCAGGTGTATGCCTGATGCATGTGTTAATACACTTGTTTTTCCTCTTGTTAATCTGTCTTTTGTCAGTTTAATTTAAGGCTCTAGCCAATGAACCTAAGATGGGTAGAGGTGAAAGAACCTTCCCTTCGCTCCTTCACCCTAGTACTTTTGATATCTAGCGCTGAAAGCTATTTATTGATAAAATGAATGAATTGAACATTTTATTTTATGTAAGTCCAGTGTTTGGTGGTTTTTTTTTGCCTTAAATCTACTCAACAAACTACTAATTTTTTTCTCCTTTTTTCCCTACTGTATAACATTCACAGAGAAATGGTTCTTTCTCTTCTCTCTCTCTCACATATAGAGGCATGTATGTTCTGTTTGACTATTTCCTTTTTTTTAAAAAAAGACAATTCACGGTACACATTTTATTTACAGTTTTAATGAGTGGGATCGCTTTTCTCCTTGAGCCAATTTTTTAACCAAAGCAAAATAACCTAAGTAATACAAAGTGTTAAAGTACAGCATAAAGATACAAAGACGGACATACTAATTCTAATTAGGAATGTAATTATGGTACTACATTTTTTATAATACACAACTAAGTTTAGGAAATCACACAAACATAGATCAGTGATTTGAATGAAAAGCATAAATTTGTAGCAAAGCATTGTAGTTACGAAAAAAAATTACCAAAAAAGGCACAAAATTAATGTTTATTCTACCTTTATGTCATATTCCTAGATTCTTCACCAATGTTACATGAGAAAGAAAAACTAAAGCAAAACACGTGAAAAACTGAAATCAGAGTCACTAATGTTATCAAACAGGGAAACAAATAAAATCTAGCAGCCATCAGCAAGAGTACAGCACAGAGAATGCTGTGAAAAGAAACAAAATTGCCAGAAAGCTATGCATCATACTCTTTCAAACCAGTAAAATACGCTCCTTCATACAATGGAATGGAAACAAAATCCTTCTCTTGTAAGGTATAGAAATGCAAGTTCTTTTTTTTAATGCTGTAGATGGGTCAAATGTTTTTGTAATGGTTAATTCTATTTTATAGAGTGGGCCAGGAGCACATTTATGGATTCTGGGGATGATATGATGTGTACTGTAATACTTTGATTGGGATAATGGACACTCTAGCTAAAAAAAAAATATATATATATATATGAATACAGAAGTATAAGACAAAGGCTAATGAAACTTCCTTATATCTTAGCAACATTTAGAAGGAACTCAAATTTAAATGCAGTCCATCCTGCTTTTGAAGAGGCTTTCCTTCAGCTCCCAAATCTTGATTGCTTGAGGCAGTTGCCTATGGGAAACAACAGACCTGTTTTTAGTGGTGGAGCTGCTCTTAGTAGCTGTGTCTGCATGGGACTGATAACCAGTCACTATCTTTGGAGGAAGTCCTAACTCTTCCTTGTATACCCTCCCTATATGTGTAACAGTTTCGCTGTGTTCACATTCAGTAGTCCATATTGCTATTTCATCACCTTTCAGTTCAGTTCAGTTGCTTAGTCATGTCCGACTCTTTGCAACACCATGGACTGCGGCACACCAGGCCTCCCTGTCCATCACCAACTTGCAGAGTTTACTCAAGCTCGTGTCCTTGTCTTGTCACCTTTAGCTCTAACATTAACAACAGCTCCACATACATCATCATTGTAGTCATCAAAAGATTCGCCAATAAGTCACAGCAGTATCTCTAGCCAAAAAACATCGAGGTCACTTCATCTCTGCTGTTTGTTCAGTATAATTAGCCATTGTCCTCCTCGTTTGTTTTTCTCATCTTCTCACATAGGCTCAACACCATCCTTAAAAAGTGAGTAGTCACAGCCAGACATTAAATTACTAGATAACTGGATATGGTTGTACAGAGCCCAAAAGTTCTCAACAGTGTCGAACTTAGAGATAAATCAAAGGTTTTGCTTTTATCATCTTTAAAAAACCAGAGTGCCCATCTGTTCTGTAAAGGTTGTTTATTTAATGCAGTGTTCTGGGTTAGCAACCTCCTGATTAGATTCTGTTTTCTCTTCTTCTGTAGGCAGGGGATTGGGAATAGGGGTGGTTTCTGGTTCCATAGTTGCCATCTCACAACCACTCTTGAAGGCTGTTTGACTATTTTCTGAATACAGCTAATGTTTTATCAGGTTTGAGTAACTGTTCAAAGATTACATCACTGTGGTGAGTTACATAATGTGTTTCTGAAAGTCACAAGCAGAAAAGATGGTTAGTATATTGGGACAGCAGCCCATATTTCAGTGCCTGGGGGTCACAGCAGAGTTCTCCAAGTCAGGAGCCAGCCTCAGGGCCCTCTCATAATACTCCAGGGCTTCATTCATTTCTCCTTTTACTTTGTGGATTAACCCAAGGATACTCAAGCTTTCTATATCTGATGGATTTTTCCGGAGTTTCTTTGAAGCCAATTTTGTCAAATAATTGATGCTTTTATCCCTATCTATGGATGTGCTTTCTATTTTTATTGCTTTTAAATAATGGCTAATTGCATCAACTTCAGATTTTTTGTGAAGTTCCAGAAATCGGCCGTAGTGGACATGTATGTGTTGCAGCATATCTTTGTTGAGTGATTTCAAGCAGAACGCTTTTTGAAAAGTATCATCAGCTTTTCTGTGCTCACCCGCTTCTGCGTACATTTCTGCCAGGCTTGTGTAAGCGTACTCAAATGTGGGCTTTAGTTGCACAGCACGTTTGAAATGTTGTAAGGCTAATAATACCATTCTGTTGATGTTTTCTTTATCCTGTCCTTTAGGCTGACAGTTTGTAGTTTTCTTTATTTGGATTATTTGTGACTTGTAGCAAAGCCCTATCTGGTGATGCTGGAAAGCAGAGAAGGGGGTTTCCGCCAAGGCCAATTTTGAGAGCCGAAGAGCTTCATCCAGAACGCCTTTTCTTCGGTAAAACTTGGCAGCATACCGAAAGACATAAATCTTAGAGGACTCATTGGTCAGTGCTTCTTTGATGTACTTTTCTCCTTCAGCTTCTTGCTCTACATCTTGAAGCTTCAGGCCGAGAAGAGCCTTAATGTACGCGTCGTTTGGATTTAGCCTGACAGCCTGTTTCAGGAGGTTCAGACAAAATTCCGTACCACTCTGTGGTCCTTTGTTAAAGCCCTCCAGGCGATAGATGACGATCGCATACCCAGTGATGAATTCAGGGTTTTCAGGGTCCTCTTCCAGAGCCTTTTCAAAGCAGACTTTGGCCTGTTCATAATTCTTTCCTCCGCATTTCAGCAAGGCCCATCCTTCCTCACAGTCCATCTGAGGACACTCCATTCTATAGCTGGAAGACTTCCCAAGGTTCCTGCAAGTGTTCTTCACCTTGTCCAGGTAAATCTGGGCTTTTGCCTGTTGGCCCATATGGTAATACAGCCAGGCATAGTTGCCCCAGGTAACCAGACTTCTCACTTCTGATTGGTTGGCCTGTTCTGGCTGGGTTAAGTCTTTAGCTTTTTGTAAACTCTTCAGGGCTTCTTCATTCTGGCCTTTCAGGTGCTTCACATAGGCCAGTAAGTTGTATATTCCCACGTTGTATTTGATGTCCAGGAACATAATCTCCTCCAAGACCCTGTTTTCTAAATCTGGTATTTCTGTCTCTTCAATGATCAACTCCCATGTAAAGTGACATCTCAACTGTTGCAGCTTATCCTTGATCTGATCCTCATCAGCATTATAACTGTAAAAACAAAAGCAGATTTTCGTTGTTAGGTGACAAACAGCCAATAGAAATAAGCCAGGTAAAACACTTCCTATTTAGAGCCTAGCCTTGAAAAGGGCATGCCTGCTTTGATCTTCCTCGAGTTCCTGTATTTCTAAGATCCATGTGGCCTCTGAATGCAGCTTGCTTGGCTCCATACACTGACTCCAGCATTTTCTAGCCATGAAACTTCTCTGTGCTTCAGAACCTCCTTTGTAAAGCACAGAAGATAAATTTATCACACTGGATTTGGTGAGAATTAATAAGCCTATCTATGTAAAACACTCAGAGCATGCATATTTCATGCTATATAAGAGTTTTCTGTTTCCCTATTGCTGTATTTAAGGTAGAGACCAGTAAGAAACGCAAAGCCTTAGGAAATATTATTGACATCAGGACCTTAGTCTACAGATTGTGTAACAAATAAGACATCTAAAATGTGATCATATTTGACCCATTTATTTTAGTTGGATTTATTTGTGGGAAATATTTATTTATTTATATATATTCACAAAAATTTGCAAAGATAGTACATAAGGCAGTTCTCCCAAAGATTATATTTTATCCAACTATAGTACAACGTCAAAATTAGGAAACTGGCCGTGGAACAATATGCACACTGTTCAGTTTTCATTCCTACTAGTAATGTATGCTTCTCTGGTGGCTCAAACGGTAAAGAATTCGCTTGCAATGCTGGAGACCCAGGTTCAGTCCCTGGGTTGGGAAGATCCCCCGGAGAAGGGAATGGCAGTCCACTCCAGTATTCTTGCCTGGAAAATTCCATGAATAGTGGAGCCTGGTAGGCTACAGTCCATGGGGTCGCAAAGAATCAGAAGCAACTGAGTAACTGACACACATACAGAGTAATGTATGAATGATCTAGTTCTTTGTATTCTTACCAGAATTTTATATTTCCACTTAAAAAAAATGTTATTAGCTCTTTTAATAGATGTAGAGGTAGCTCTTTGTGGTCTTACTTTGCATTTCCCTAATGCTAGTAATGGTGAATCAGAGAAGGCAATGGCACCCCACTCCAGTACTCTTGCCTGGAAAATCCCATGGACGGAGGAGCCTGGTGGGCTGCAGTCCATGGGGTCGCTAAGAGTCGGACATGACTGAGCGACTCCACTTTCACTTGAAGAGCAAAAGTTTTTACTTTTAAAAAAAAATTTTTCTGGTCCTGAGAAACGGCATGTGGGCTCTTGGTTTCCTGACCAGGGATCAAACCCATATCTCCTTCATTGGAAACACAGAATCTTTTTTTTTTCCTTTTTTAAAAAAATTATTATTTTTAATTGGATGATAATTGCTTTATAATATTGTATTGGTTTCTGCCATACATCAACATGAATCAGCCATGGGTGGACATATGTCCCCTCTCTCTTGAGCTTCCCTCCCACCTCCCACCCCACCCCTCTAGGTTGTTATAGAGTACCAGATTTGAGCTCCTTGCATTATATAGCATATTCCAACTGGCCATCTAGGTTTTTTTTCATCCTTTTTTTTTTTTTTTAAATTATTTTTGAGACTTCCCTGGTGCTCCAGTGGCTAAGACTCTGAGCTCCCAATGTAGGGGGTCTGGGCTTAATCACTGGTCAGGGAACTAGATCCCACATGTGGTTTGCACAACTAAAGATCTCTCGGGAAACAACCAAGACCTAGCAGCCAAATTAATTAATTAATTAAAAATTATTTTTAATTAAAGAAAAAATTGCTTTACAATATTGTATTGGTTTCTGCTGTATGTCAACATAAAGCAGCCATAGGCATATAGTGTCCCCTCCCTTCTGAACCTTGCGTCTCCCACTGCATGCCACCCCTCTCGGTTGTCTGGGTCTGAGCTCCCTAGTCATACGGCAGATTCCCACTATCTGTTTCACATATGGTGATGTATATGTTTCAATGCTACTCTCTCAATTGGAAGTGCAGAGTCTTAACCACTGGACCATCAGGGAAGTCCCCAAAGTTTCTACTTTTGATGAGGTTTAATTTATTGATTTTTTTTTTCTCTTAATGGATCATGTGTTTGGTGTCATGTCTAGGAACTCTTCACCAGGCCCTAAGTCCTGAAGGTTTTCTCCTGTGTTTTCTTCTACAAGTTCGATCATTTAACATTTAAATCTGTGATCCATTTTGAGTTGCTTTTGCGTAATGTATGGAGGTTAGATCAGTGGCTCATTTTTCAGCCTGTGGATACCCAGTTGTTCCAGCACCATTTGTTGAAGCCTGTTCATCCTCCATTGAACTGAATTTGCAACTTTGTCAAAAATCAGTTGGCTCTGCTTGTGTGGGATTATTTCTGGGTTCTTTATTCCATTCCACTGATCTCTGTGTTTATTCTTCCACCAATACCAACCATCTTGCTTACAGTATATAAACAGTCTGAAAATTGGGTAGGGTGATTCCTCTCTATTCTTCTTTTTTTCAAAATTGTTTTTCTAGTTCCTTTGCGCTCCAGGAGTTCCTTTGCATTTCCATATAAATTTTTGATTAATATTTCCTGAGTCTATAAAAGTCTTGCTGGAGTTTGATAGGAAGGTTTTTGTCAACTGTGGAAAATAGACATTTTTACTATGCTGAATCTTCTAATCCATGAACATGCTGTATCTATTTATGTAGCTAAAAATCCCATGGATGGAGGAGCCTGTTAGGCTGCAGTCCATGGGGTCGCTAAGAGTCAGATACGACTGAGCGACTTCACTTTCGCTTTTCACTCTCATGCATTGGAGAAGGAAATGGCAACCCACTCCAGTGTTCTTCACTGGAGAATCCCAGGGACAGGGGAGCCTGGTGGGCTGCCGTCTATGGGGTCGCACAGAGTCGGACACGACTGAAATGACTTAGCAGTAGCAGTACTATGCTGAATCTTCTAATCCATGAACATGCTGTATCTATTTGTGTAGCTATTCTTTGATTTATTTCATCAGCATTTGTAGTTTTGGGCATTCAAAACTACATGTTATGAATGTTATGTTATGTTTACACTTGTTATGTTACGCATGTTATGTTAGGTTTACACTTAAGTACACGTATGTGTGAGGTGAGTTGGGGAGACTGGCCTTACTACCTCTTTATGGTGGTGAAAATCCTGAACTCCACTAGCCCTCTCTGTTGCCATCTCAGTGGGGAGTGGGAAGGCACCTAATTACCACCAGAGGGGGACTGATATCCGCATTGCCTTTATGGTCTTCACCCCCCCCACTGCAAAGAGAGGGACCCTTGTTGCTACCCAGGTGGGGATGAAAATCTTTGCATTCCATTCGGCCTTCTCTGGCATCATCCATTGGAGAGGGAGAGGCAGAGTCCAGATGCCTAGCTCATAGCCTGGTGAGAATAGAAGTCTGGGCTACCCACTCAGCCTTTACTAGCAGAGTTTGGAATGGGGCCTTAGTTTTTGTTTGACTTTTCCTGTGGTATTTGGCTGGAGTAGTGGTTGTTTATAAATTTTTTGTTTTGCTAGACTGTCTCCTTTCTGGGCCTTTTGGCTAGAGAGAGCAGGTTTTTCATGATACTTTTCTAGTCACACCTACTGGCATTTCTAGGTTTCTGGCTTCTCCAGCCCTCAGTCTGGGATATATGCAGAAAAAAGGAATATCCATATACAAAAGATTGAAGTTGGACCCCTTCCATATACTATATACAAAAAATGAATTCAAAATGTGTCAAAGATCTAAATGTAACACCTAAAGCTATAAAAATCTAGAAACAAAACAGGGAAAAACTCCATGACATTGGATTTAGCAACAGTTTCCTGGATATGCTAAACACAAAGGTAACAAAAGTAAAAATAAACAAATTGAGCTTTAGCAAAACTTAAAAGTTTTGTGCATCAAAGGGCAGTATCAGTAGAGTGAAAAGATATCCCACAGAATGGGAGAAAATGTTTGCAAATCATGTACCTGATAAGGGATTAATATTTAGACTAATAAGCAGCTCCTATAACTCAATAACAGAAAATCAAATAACTGATTAAAAGAATGGGCAAAGGACTTCAACAGACATTTCCCTAAAGAAAATATACAGATGGCCAGTAAGTACATGAAAAGATGCTCAACATCACCAATCATTAATGAAATGTGAATCAAAACCATAATAAAATACCTCTACACATCCATTAGGATGGCTATTTACCAAAAACATAGAAAATATCAAATGTTGTCAAGGATGTGGAGAAATTAGGACCCTTGTGCATTGCTAGGGAGAATGTAAAATCAGGCAGCTGCTGTGGAAAATGATGATTCCTCAAAAAATTAAATATAGAATTATCATATAATTCATTAATTCCACTTCTGGTAGATACCCAAAATAAATGAAAGCAAACACTTGAATAGATATTTGTGTACTTATATTCATAGCAGCATTATTCACAGTAGTCAAAAGGTGGGAGAATCCTAAGTGTTCTCCAGTGGATGAATGGATAAACAAAATGTAGTCAGTGCATACAAAGGAATATTATTCAGCTTTAAAATGGAAGTGCATTCTAATACATGCGTCAGTATGGATGAACCTTGAAGGCATTATGTTAAGTTAACTAAGTCAGTCACAAAAGGCTGTGTGTTGTATGCTTCCATATATATGAAATATCCACAATAGACAAATCTATAGAGACAGAAAGCAGATTAATGGTTACCAGGTCTTGGAGTGAAGGATGAGAGGTGAGTGACTGCTCAGAGTGACGAAATTTTCTTAAACTAGATGGTTGCACTACGTTGTTGTACTAAATACTACAAAATTGTATACTTAAAATAGTTAAAGCTATGGTTTTTCTAGTAGTCATGTATGGATGTGAGAGTTGGACTTATAAAGAAAGCAGAGCGCCAAAGAATTGATGCTTTTGAACTGTGGTGTTGGAGAAGACTCTTTAGAGTCCCTTGGACTGCAAGGAGATCAAACCAGTCACTTGTAAAGGAAATCAGTCCTGAATATTCATTGGAAAGACTGATGCTGAAGCTGAAACTCCAATACTTTGGCCACCTGATGTGGAGAACTGACTCATTGGAAAAGACCCTGATACTGGGAAAGATTGAAGGCAGGAGGAGAAGGGGATGACAGAGGATGAGATGGTTGGATGGCATCACCGACTTGATGGCCATGAGTTTGAACAAGCTCCAGGAGTTGGTGATGGACAGGGAAGCCTGGCATGCTGCAGTCCTTGGGGTCACAAAGAGTCAGACACGACTGAACGACTGAACTCAACTGAACTGAAAATAGTTAAAATGGTAAATTTCATCATATGTATATTTTATCATACATGTATCAAACATGTATGTATCACTATAAAAATTCATGTTACTAGCCTGAGTAGAAATTCTGCAAATTATATATGTAAATATGCATGTGTGCATGCTAAGTTGCTTCAGTTGTGTCTAACTCTTTGCAACCCCATGGACCACCAGGCTCCTCTGTCCATGGGATTCTCCAGGCAAAAATACTGGGGTGGGTTGCCATACCTTCCTCTAGGGGATCTTACTTTAAAATATAAAAGTTAATTACTATGCCATCTGAAATGATCTCATGAACCTCCATTGGCAACTTTTAAGAAACATCAGTTTAAAGATTAAATAAGGTATCATTGAATAGAGACTCTGGTTCATGTCTAGCTCTATCACTTATTATCTGTGTAGTCTTAGCTTTTTAATTTAAAATTCATTGTTGGCAAAAATAAGTATAATAGGAGTACTTGCCTCATAAGTTTCTTTTGTAAATGTAATAATGTAAATGTAATAATTTACATAATACTTTGGAAGTCAGGCTGGCACTTGATAAGCATCCAGGACAAATCTACTTTTCTATTATTATGATGATGATTTTTGTTACTGTTATTATTTTCTTATCGGTGATAATCCACTCTTATTTGTCTGTGAGCCGAAGGAGGGGAGAAGGGTTCACAATAGGTCTGTAATTATGCATTTTCTGAAACTGGTGCCCCTTCAAGGTTTTGTACACTAGAACACTGAGGGCGAATTTGCAGGCCAATATTAATGTTTTTTTGATCTGATAAGATCCAAGGTTTTTTGAATCAAGATTCAGTTTAGATAATACAGTTTACAGTAGGCCCTTTAGCTAAGGAAGATGTGGGAGTTCCCAGGCACAGAACTCTAGCCAAGTCCTGTGGACGGGAGGCTGTCAAGGATCGGCAGGCCACCCGGCTTCCCCAGAGGACAGTTAACCTGCTAATCTTAGATCCAGTCAGACTGACAAAGCCTGACTGGAACCCGGCAGTGCAGATATGAGACCAGATGCCAGCAGAGAAAAGTCTTGTTCTCTAAGCAGTGAGCATCTCTCCCTCATCCACCACAATATTTCTCTCAAGATAGCTGAGAGACCCCACTGCTGTGGCTCACACAGCTGTGTGCATTCTACTTTCTTCCTCCTGTCGAGGAGCCAGAAAGCAACATCTGTATCCAGATTAACTGTCCATTCCCCCTCTAGGTCAGACAGAAATGAGATTGGTGGAAAATTGTTTCAGAGACTGGGATTGTTTTCTCCCTCTCACCCTTCTTGTTTCCCGCCCTTTCTTTTGGTTTTAGCAAATTCCTAGATGCTAGCAAAAAAGGAAAGTGAGCTGATCAAACAGTTTATGGGCATGTACGAATGTGCATGTGTGTGAGTGCACACTCACGTATACATTCAGTCCGAGACAGTTGGTCAAATAGAAAAATAAGGAAATGACATCACTGAGACTAAGTCTGTTGATATAGTATGGTTAAAATTTTTTTCCAGAAACGTTATACAGAAAGGCAGAGAAGCAGAGAAATGCTTACCTCATGGTTGCTGTGAATTAGGCAGCAGTTCTACAGTGTCTTGTCTAGCTGGGTGGTCTTTCTGAGGTCGGTTCTGTCCCTCTTAGGGATTTTCAGATAAATTTATGCCCCAGGTCAGGGCTATATAAGGGAGATGAACAGCAGCTAATGATGTAACTTGTGGGTGTGGTTTTGCAACGATAAGTTGGAAACCGAAAGTAGAAAGTGAAATTGAAGTGGGCAGAATTGCAGAAAATGAAACTTAAACAGCTAATGCTTCCTTTGTTCTGTTTTGAAAATGGATTGAGAAAAGGCTGGTGGAAAGCAGGTTTTTTGATGTGCTGATTCCTCTCTTCGGGAATTAGCAAGCCCTGGGAGCAAGCTCCTGCAGATGGTGAAGGACAGGGAAGCCTGGGGTGCTGTCTATAGTTGATGGGGTCTCAAAGAGTCAGACATGACTGAGCAACTGAACGACAGCAAATTCCTCTCTCAGAATTTGTAGGGCCTTTTAGAAACCCTGGAACTAGGAGATGCCAGTAATGTAGAGTCCACTGAACCTATAGCCAGGGAGTCCTGTGAAAATCGGCTCTGTGAACTTGCCAATGTCATGCCCTCAATCTGTGACTTCGTTTGCTCATCTGGAAACAGACATTGTTCTTTATATGGTATAAAAGTCTGCAAGTCAGTAAACCGGAGCCTTAACTCAAATTTGTCTCTATTCTCTGAGAGATCCGTCTTACTAATTATTTTGTGCCTTTGCATACCCTTCTTTCTGGAGAATGATCAGTGATTAAAAAAAGAGTCCTAAAACTTCTTTATTCATGGGAACCAAGAAAATCTGCTAGAATCTTGAGACTTCAAATAAAACATGTTGGGCCTGAATGAAAATATTTCCTTATTTATAATGCTCTCTATTGTAGCCATCTAAAGTGTTCGTATTCACTAGACATGATTATCATATCTGTGTAAGAGTATTATCCTCTTGGTGCCCATGGCATCCACTTTTGGCCTGCCTCAACCTGGCCTGTGTAATCTTGTATAGTCATGGTGCTTGTGGTAAGAGGTTCAGAAGAGTAAGTGCTGATATAATGGAAAAACCTGAATGAATTTTTGGTTAGTCCAGTACTTAGCAACTACTTGGCGCATAAAAGCTTGCAAATAAAAGGTGACTATTGATGATGATGGTAATAATAGTAGTAGTAGTAGTGGTATTTTCTGTCATCAAATTTAAATAGTGCTTTCTTAAAAAAAAACTCACCTATATTCTTTCTTTTAAATAAGAATCAGAAAAGGAGGAGCTCTAAGAATGTGTTCCTCTTAGAAACACTTAAACACACTGCCAAATCTAAACCATTCCTGCTTAATCCCTCCTACCCAGCTCATCTGCCATGTCATCCTGAACTAGTTAGAAAGTGCTACACAAATAAACATTTCTGAATAAGTTGTATTCTAATAAATGTTCAGGTGATAAGCAGATGCCAAGATAAATTAATTAGAGAGCCAACCTCTCTTTGCAGGGGCGTGAGGTGTCTTTGGAATTCTGGTGAAGAAAAACAGCTGGGTTTGTAATTTTCCAATGCACTAGATAGAATGCAGAGAAGCACACGAAACATTTATCGCGCCGTTGCCATGAATTTGGCAGCGGTCCTGGGTCTATGGGACTGTGGCTTGGACTGACTAGATATTCAGAATCCTGCCCGGTGTCTCTGTGGAATAAATAGACCTTCGAGCAACACAAGGCAGAGGAGTAGAGAAGAAAACAGCCCCCAAAATGTCTGTGTGTGTGTGTCCAGGAGAGCACTTACAGCCAGTAACAGGAAACAAGAAGTGGAGAAAATGAGACTCGCAGAAATGAAGTTTCAGCACAATGCTGGAAGTCCATTCGAGGAGTATCGCATCAGCTGGCTCCCTGAGTGACTGGCCAGCTGTGATAAAGTACTTCATCTCTATGAGCCTCAGTTTCCTCAACTTACGCAAAAGTGATTGGGAATAGATTATTGAATTTCAATCATCATAGCACACCAGAATCATCTAGGGAGGCTTCAGAATAATGCTAATTCGGCCCCACCTGGGACCAATTGAATACATCCCTGGGAATGCCCCCCTCCCCATCTCAGAATTAAAAGGAAATGCCCAGGTGATTTTGATGTACACCTGGGCTAGAACAAGGCCCTGTTTTCTGTTGTATGATGGAAATTCTCCGACGGAGTGATGTGGGCCTCAGTCCCTGAGCCTCCTTCCCTTCTGTGAGGCCCAGGTTCAGCCCCTTCGTGCCTCTCTGCCTGATTTCCACACCTGCACAGTGGGCAACGAAGTCCTCAGTTTCCTCCTGATTCGCAGGATGGCGTGGAAGAAGAATGGGATTCTCTATGTTTTGACCTCTACTAGAGGGAAACGGATGGGAGAGGGCAACATGGTTAAGGGGGGCAACTCTGTGGTGACAGGTGGAAAGTAAACATTTGGTGGTTAGCGCGCTGTAGTGTGTACAGAAGTTGAAATATAGTGTTGTACGTATAAAACTTATAGAATGTGATAAACCAGCGAAAAGAGTATGTTCCTGGCTTTTGAGATTATTTCTGAATACTTCCCTTCACATCCATGGTGAAGAACTCAGAGACATCAGAAGTCTTTTGTTGTGAATGTTCTGATGATTTTCACATACTTCTCATGGGTTTTCAGGGGCCCATTCAGCCCACTGTGACCCTCAGTACAGTCAAGTACAAACTGAGCTTGTACCGTTTCCGTCTTTACATTTCAGGCTTCTCTTGAAATAGACTCACAGGGAGTTGTAGGAAGAATCTTGAGCCACCAGCCCCTGACCAGCCCCCCTCCCACCACCACCAACAGCAGCATCTTGTGTAACTGTAGTGCAGTATCAAAACCAGGAAAATGATATTGGTACTGTGTGTATATTTTAAAGAGGGAGGTACAATCATGAGCGATGCTCCTGAAAGTTACTTTGGGAAGTCTCAGAAAACTACATGGGGGTCTGTTAGAAGCCTAGCTCAGTATCCTTTGTTAAGAATTTGAAAGTTAGTCAGTCAGTCAGTCATGTCCGACTCTTTGTGACCCCATGGACTATAGCCCGCCAGGCTCCTCTGTCCATGGAATTCTCCAGGCAAAATTGGAGTGGGTGATTATTATTCATATTATTATTATGAATATTGGAGAATTCCCTTCTCCGGGTGATCTTCGCAACCCAGGGATCGAACCCAGGTTTCCCACAGATTCTTTACCATTTGAACTACCCGGAAAGCCCCGTATATATTTCAAAGATAAAATATATTGTGACTTCATCTTACAAATTCAAATTTACCAAAATTCTACTTAGCCTAATCGACCCTACATCTCTGTTTCTCTTCTCCTGAATTGACTGTCTCGTTTCCAAGTGACACCAGTGCACGTATGCTCTATTCCACAATGCGCTAAGAAGTCTCAGAATAACAAAGCAATTCGGAATGACTGCTTACTTGCCGTTCTTTTGTCCACAAGATACATCCTTTCAAAAAGTTGAATTACAATGTGTTAAAAAAAAAATCACTTGCAATACTTCTCTATGTGGTTTTGGCCTTTATCCCATGTGTGTGTGTGTGTGTGTGTGTGTGTGTGTGTGTATATATGTTCATTTTCCTTGTTTCGATTTACTTTAAATACTTCTTTTTTTTTTTTTTGGCTTTTTTATCCTAACATTTTATTATGAACATCATTAAACACAGAGTTCAGAGAATTTTCCAACAAATGCTAATGTACTCACCACCTAGATTCTACAGTTAACGTTTTGCTGTGGTTGCTTTGTCACATATTCAGCTGTCAGCTTCTGGATCTACCCATCAGTGTATCTTACTTTGTTGTTGTTGTGTAAGAAGATAATCAGTACGATTAACTGATAAAACGTTTCAGCATATGTATTGTTTTAACTTAGTCAGACCTTGTTTACAAGGAAAAGATGGTATTCCTGCTCCAGTAGTTTTCTTCTGTCTAGATCTAATAAATCTGCTCTGTTTGGTATCCACAAAGTTGAAATGGTATTCCTTAGGTATTCTCTAGGTGTCATCTGAATGACCTACCCAGATGCCTTAACCCTCTGCCACTGGTCAATTCCAGCTCTCAGAAATCAAGATAGCATGACAACCTTTTAATTCCATGGGCCTATAGAAGTAAACCCCGCCCTGTCCCACAATATTTTTAAAAAATTCTTGGTAGGGTTTATATTCCCTTGGCTTCCTTGCCTCACACCTTCTACTGCTGTATAAGTTACCTCTGTGTTTTTCTGAAATGAAAAAAAAAGTGTTAGTTGCCCTGTTGTGTCCAACTCTTTGTGACCCCATGGACTGTAGCCTGCCAGGCTTCTCTACCCATGGGATTCTCCAGGCAAGAATACTAGAGTGGGTAGCCATTCCCTTCTCCAGGGGATCTTCCTGACCTAGGGATTGAGCCCTTGTCTCCTGTATTGCAGTCTGATTCTTTACCATCTGAGCCACCAGGGAAGCCTGAGGTTTTTTTTTTTTTTTTTTTTTTTTTATCTCCATTAAAACAGAATATATGAAAAACATAGAATCTGAATTTCAGCCTTCAGTGACCCTACAGAGAACTTCAAATGCATATCTGCCTTACAGGGCTGCCGTGCCAATCTGCCATAAGAGAATTCTTGCTCTTATACATAGTGATTCGTCAACATGTGTCATCTTTCACCTGTTCTTGCCTTATGCTTGGGGAAAACTATGGAGTAGAATGTCATCACAGAGGTCTCCTCACTGTCTGAGATAAGAATGCAGAGAATTTAAAGGCCTCCTGTTCTTAGTGAGTGCACACAGTGTACTGTTAATAGTCACGTAAGTATTATTACATGGAGGAAAACAATAGGATGTGAAAGACTAGAGATCTCTTCAAGAAAATTAGAGATTACCAAGGGAACATTTCATGCAAAGATGGGCTCAATAAAGGACAGAAATGGTATGGACCTAACAGAAGCAGAAGATATTCAGAAGAGGTGGCAAGAATACACAGAACTGTACAGAAAAAATCTTCAAGACCCAGATAATCATGATGGTGTGGTCACTCACCTAGACATCCTGTTAAAGTCAAATGGGCCTTAGAAAGCATCACTACGAACAAAGCTAGTGGAGGTGATGGAATTCCAGTGGAGCTATTTCAAATCCTGAAAGATGATGCTATGAAAGTGCTGCACTCAATATGCCAGCAAATTTGGAAAACTCAGCAGTGGCCACAGGACTGGAAAAGGTCAGTTTCCATTTCAATCTCAAAGAAAGGCAATGCCAAAGAATGTTCAGACTACCGCACAATTCCACTCATCTCACATGCTAGTAAAGTAATGCTCAAAATTCTCCAAGACAGACTTCAACAGTACATGAACTGTGAACTTCCAGATGTTCAAGCTGGTTTTAGAAAAGGCAGAGGAACCAGACATCAACTAGCCAACATCTGCTGGATCATGGAAAAAGCAAGAGAGTTCCAGAAAAACATCTATTTCTGCTTTATTGACTATGCGAAAGCCTTTGACTGTGTGGATCACAATAAACTGAAAATTCTGAAAGCGATGGGAATACCAGACCACCTCACCTGCCTCTTGAGAAACCTATATGCAGGTCAGGAAGTAACAGTTAGAACTGGACAACAACAGACTGGTTCCACATAGGAAAAGGAGTACGTCAAGGCTGTATATTGCCACCCTGCTTATTTAACTTACATTCAGAGTACATCATGAGAAACGCTGGGCTGGAAGAAACACAAACTAGAATCAAGATTGCTGGGAGAAATAGCAATAACCTCAGATATGCAGATGACACCACCCTTATGGCAGAAAGTGAAGAGGAACTAAAGATCCTCTTGATGAAAGTGAAAGAGGAGAGTGAAAAAGTTGGCTTAAAGCTCAACATTCAGAAAACTAAGATCATGGCATCCAGTCCTATCACTTCATGGCAAATGGGGAAACAGTGGAAACAGTGTCAGACTTTATTTGGGGGGGCTCCAAAATCACTACAGATGGTGACTGCAGCCATGAAATTAAAAGATGCTTAGTCCTTGGAAGGAAAGTTATGACCAACCTAGACAGCATATTAAAAAGCAGACATTACTTTGTCAACAAAGGTCTGTGTAGTCAAGGCTATGGTTTTCCAGTAGTCATGTTTGAATATGAGAGTTGGACTATGAAGAAAGCTGAGTGCTGAAGAATTGATGCTTTTGAACTGCAGTGTGGGAGAAGACTCTTGAGAGTCCCTTGGACTGCAAGGAGATCCAACCAGTCCTTCCTAAAGGAGATCAGTCCTGGGTGTTCATTGGAAGGACTGATGTTGAAGCTGAAACTCCAGTACTTTGGCCACCTGAGGCGAAGAGCTGACTCATTTGAAAAGACCCTGAAGCTGTGAAAGATTGAAGGCAGGAGGAGAAGGGGACGACAGAGGATGAGATGGTTGGATGGCATCACCGACTCAATGGACATGAGTTTGCATGAACTCTGGGAGTTGGTGATGGACAGGGAGGCCTGGCGTGCTGCGGTTCATGTGGTCGCAAAGAGTTGGAAACGACTGAGCGACTGAACTGAACTGAAAGTATTATTATGAAGTTGTAAGTGCATACATGTGTGTGGTGACCCTGTGTATTTGACAGAAATATGTTACTGATAGTTGTCAAAGATTACCCTGGATCCTTTTCCCTTCAGCTGTTTAGATCCGTGACCGTGAGTGGAAGGAGGAGCTCAGTCTGCTTCTCCATCCCTGTTCCACTGGGATCACGTGTGTTTTCATGTGGGTTTTATTCATTCCAGGATGGTTCAGAGCCCATTCAGTCTGCCTAAGATCAGGAAGGTTTGCAAGCATAATTATGGCCCACTGCAAAGTCTCTTGGGGGCCTTGTTAAGGGCTGGGGGAGCAGGAGGGCTTGCTTCCTGTTAGCCTCCATGCAGATATCACTAATATCATTTCATGACCAGCAATCTGTTATATTACAAAGAGGGACCTGGACACTTCTGTGCTGACTTCCATTGCAGACCCTCCTTGCAGCCTCCTCTCGAGACAAGGTAGAGATGTGCCCTAGAAGAGGAATCCTGCTGCAGGTGCTGTTTTACTGGAAGCCCTGCCTCTCCCACGGACTGCCATGTCAGATGGGAGGACTCTAGTAGACAAGAACACTTCTGAGCAGAAGATATTTTCTGCTGTTTCCCAGTTCTAACCAAACCAAGAAAGAGAGAGTCGTATCAAAGGCATCACAACTCCAATAAGATTTCGTATTTTCTAACATCTAGTAGACTGGCTTCTCGTGATCACCAGGAAGACCTGTAGCACAGATTGATGGACCCCACTCCGGAGTGTGAGTCAGTAGGTCTAGGGTAGGGCCTGAGAATCTCTGCTTTTAATAAGTTCCTTGGTGATGCTGATGCTCCTGATCAGGAGACCACACGTTGAGAACAGTTGATTTAGTGAAAAGCAAATTTCGTAGTGAAAAAATTACCCCTAGACTTTAAATCAATAACAGAAAAATGACCACTTTTGAAAATAGCTGCTGCTTCTTACCATTTGGATTTAATTAATATAGCCTGAAAGGATCTAAGACTAGTTCGATGCCTATTTCCCCTCCTGACCCGGGTCTGTGTTCTCTGGTAAACAGTCTGTAAGTGTCCCCTGGGAAATTGCCACTGCATTAGAAAGTGCTACACAAGTTTTATCTCCTTTGGAATTAAGACAGCTTTCCCATTCATTGTTTTAAGAGCACTGCTGCTCTTCCTAAGCAAGCCTTGTAATAGGACATTTTAAGAATGTGCTTCTTAGGAAAGATGCACAATATCACTAATTATTAGAGAAGTGCAAATCAAAACTACAGCGAGGTACCACCTCACACCACTTGGAATGGCCGTCATTAAAACGTCTGCAAAGGACAAATGCTGGAGACAATGTGAGGAAAAGGGAGCCCTCCTGCACTGTTAGTGGGAATGCAAGCTGGCACAGCCACCGTGGAGGACGGTATGGAGGTGCCCTAGGAAACTCAAAAACAGAGTCACCCTATGGTCCAGCAATCCCCCTCCTGGGAATACAGCTGGAAAACTATAATCCAAAAAGATACTTACACCCCTGTGGCCATAGCCACAGTATTCACAATAGCCAAAACGTGGAAGCAACCTAAATGTCCATCAAAAGATGAATGGATAAGAATGTGACACATATGCAATGGAATACTACTCAGTCATAAAAAAGGATGAAATAATGCCACTTATAGCAACACGAGTGCAACTAGAGACGATCATACCAAGTGAAGCAAGTCAGAAAGAGAGATGCAGATACCATATGGTACCAGTTACATGTGGAATCTGAAATCCAGATGAACCTATCGACAAAACAGAAACGAGCACACAGACAGGGAGAACAGATCTGTGGTTGCCAAGGGTGGGGGAGCAGAGGAAGAGGGATGGACTGGGATTTGGGGGTTGGTAGATGCAAAATTTTACATTCAGAATGGATAGACAACTAAGTCCTACTGCATAGAACAGGGAACTATGTTGAATATCCTATGATACACCATAATGGAAAAGAATATATAAAAAAGCATATGTATACGTATAACTGCGTCACTGTGCTGTATAGAAGACACGGGCACAGCATTGTGGATCAACTACAGTTTAAAAAAAGAAAAGAAATGTGCCTCTGCATATTGTCTTTTTAAATGAAGTATAGTTGATTTACAGTTTGTGTTAATTTCAGGTATATAGCAAATTGATTCAATTATATATATATATATATTTCCATGTAAATAGCTATATTCTTTTTAAAATTCTTTTCCATTATAGTTTGTTACAAGATATTGAATTATAGGTCCCTGAGCTGCACAGTAAATTCTTGTTTTTATCTATTTTATGTGGTAATGTGTGTCTGTTAATCCCATATTCCCAATTTATCCCACCCTCCTGCCCCTTTGGTAACCATAAGTTTGTTTTCTATGTCTGTTAGTGTGTTGGTTTTGTAAAGAAGTTCATCTGTACTATTTGGTAGATTCCGCATATAAGTGATGTGATATATAATCAATCATGCCTGTGTAATGTAAATGTTCATAAAAATCCCTGCACAGTGGGGTTTGGAGAGGCTTCAGATGAGGCAGTGTGGGAAGAGGGTATACCAGGAGAGAGTGTGCAATCTCCGTGCCACTCTCCCCCGCACATTGACCTGTGCGTCTTTTCCATTTGGCTTTTCCGGAGCCGCATCCTTTATAACAAACTGGCAGTAATAAGTAAAACACTTTCCTGGCTTCTGTGAGTGGTTCTAGTGAATTATCAAAACTGTGCAAGGGTTTATGGGAATGTGTAGCTAAGTCAGACAGAAGTAAAAATAACTTGGGGTCTGACTACTTGTAAGTGGTGACTAAAGAGAGCACAATCTAATTGGATTACACCCTAGACTTGTGGGGACTGATGCTAACTCCAGGTAGTTAGCATTAGAACAGAGTAGAATTGTTGGACAACCAGTTGGTATTCAGAGAATCTGAGAGATGTAGAGTTAGTGTCAGATTTGATTGATCTGATGGGGAAAAGACCTATAACAACTGCAGGAATATTGTAACCAAAAAAGGAAACAAATGTGGCAGGGAGATGCCAATTTGAAGGAAATGAAACAGAAACTTTAAACTCTCTGAGAGGGAAGCTGTGAGTTGCAGCTCTTTCATGCTACCTCCCTGTGGGGTCAAAGTGGCCTACTGGAACAGTACTGGAGCTTAGAACATGCAGCACTGTGGAATGAGGACTGGACCTACAGCTAGGTGGCCTGTGCAAGTAGGCTATGTAGTGACCCACTTGCTCTCATCCTGAGAGCTTACAATTAGAGTTTACAATTCCTGAAAATATAACCTGGAACTGTATTTGTAGCCCTGACGCTGAAAGGCCTTGCTTTGGAAACTTCATTTTCTTTGGCCTTTTTTGCCCGCATCAAGAGAATGGACAGGACCTCTGTCCTCTTTCTAAAGCACAGCAGAGACGGTGCATACAGCAGTGTCCGTGTTCTTCTACAAATATGAAGCTGCCTTCACGTGCCTTTTTCTTATTTCCTAGTGTTTCTTACTCAAGAAGAGCTAAAATTTCCTCGTTCATCAGAAAAGTTTCAGTTGCCTAATGGCCCACTGATCCTCATCTCTGCTTGAGAAAACTGGCTAAGCCTCAGCCCCTTAACCTGTTGGATAACATACAAGAGTTCCTGCCAGATTCATGAGCCTCTTCTTTTATTAAAGATCACACATATGATTCTACACTCTTTGTCTTCAGCGTCAACTTAAAAGATAATCACAACCTAAAAGTTGAGAGTTATGTTTTACTCGGTAGGAATTTTTTAGGACATCAAGACTGGGAGATAGCATCTCAAGTAACCCTGAGAGAACTGCTCCAAGGAGGCGGGGGTGGGGAGTCAGGTTATATAGACGTTTGCAACAAAGGGGCAAGTAGTCTGAACATCAAAAGATTATTGTTAATTAAGGAAAACCAGATAGATCAGGCTCCCTGGTGATTCAGTTGGTAAAGGGTCTCCCTGCAGTGTGCAGGTTTAATCCCTGGATGGGGAAGATCCCCTGGAGAAGGAAATGGCAACCCACTCCAGTATTTTTGCCTGGAGAATTCCATGGTCAGAGGAGCCTGGTGGGTTACAGTCCATGGGGTCACACAACTGAGGGACTAACACTCTCACTTTCAGATAGCTCAAGTTAAGGAATTTAGTGCTTTTCTATGTATGGGAAGGTGCAGGAGTCTGGGCTCACTGAAATTACTCCTTTCATACGCATCTCAGCTACCTGGGGCCAGTTTCCTGTGTGTTTTTTTTCACAGCTTGAGTTCCTCAGTGCTCACCATAGGGAGTGGCTGCAGCCTGCTGGCTGCTGTATTGGGCAGGTGTTGTTCTCCTTCCCGATTGTGGATTGTGCCCAGGGCTCAGAAATTTACATTTTGAGGGCAGGTATCACTGATGACTGTGACATACTTGTTTACTGAAGTATGGCAGGAAATACTCCATTTCTCATCAAAAACTTAAAGCACCCATTCTATGCTTTGAACAAAAAATGCCATTTTTATCAGATCAATTAATATTTTCATTTTTAATCATATATGTTTTCTCTGCATTTAAACAGTGTGTATATAATCTGTAGTTACTGAATACCTTGACTTTTGGAGAATGATTACAGAAAATTTTCCCAGATCCCCAAATACCATTCTGTCACAAAATTTATAATGCATGTCAGTGGCCCTCAATCTTTTGGCAGCAGAGACCAGTGGAAGAAAAGTTTTCCATGGATGGAGGGGGCAGGATGGTTCAGGCGGTAATGCAAGTGATGGTGAGCTGCTCACCTTCTGCTGTGGGGCCCAATTCCTAATGTACGTGATGAAAAGGAGAGAGACTTGTTCATGCTGGGGCTTGAGCTGGGAACTAGGCTCATGTTCGTGATGGCATCTTGTTGTCTCTCCAACTACTCCACATTCATGTAGATTTCTAAGAAGCTCTGAGTAGGTCTTGATCATCTGGCTGCCCCTTCCCTGGGGAATTTGAAATTAAGATCTAAGTACTTCAACTCAACTATCTCCTTGGAGATACACGTCTGTGCAGAAAAGAGTTAACAGGCTTGAGACTGTTTTTAGAAAAGGCTACTTGATAGCTGGTTTCTGGCAACACTATTTTCTGATACAAACAGCTTCACTGTGCTGAACTTGTACACACAGTATGGTTTATGGTAACTTCGTGCTATCCTCCTGAGAGCCTGGAATTTGGGTACATACTGGATAGATGGTGCCTGTGTGGCCAACCTCCTTGAGAAGCCTTGGGTGCTAGGTCTCTAGTGAGCTTTTCTGGTAGACAAGAACTTGACATGTGTGGTCATAATTTGATGCGAGGAATTAAGCACATCTTGTGTGACTCCACTGGGACAGATTCAGGGAAAATCATACTTGGTTTTCTTCACATGCCTTTCTCTTGCTGATTTAGCTTTGTATCCTTTTGTTGTTGAAGACGGTCAGAGTATCCTACCCCAGAATATGTCATTCAAGCATAAAGATTATATGGAGCTGAAATCAGCTAAGAAGCAGCAGACACAAGAAAAGCTGTTTGCCTTCCTATTTCCTGTACCAAGAAGAAGGTGGCAACCTTATTACCAGAGATTAGATGGCACTCAGAGAGTCTATGCAGACAAACCCTGCTAGGGTAACTCTTATCTTCTTCCACTGCGTGTGTGCTCAGCCGTCCATTTGTGGCCGACTCTTGGTGACCCTACAGACTGAGGCGCGCCAGGCTGCTTTGTCCGTGGGATTTCGCAGGTGAGAATACTAGAGCAGGTTGCGGTTTTCTACTTTAGGGCTTCTTCCCAGTCTAGGGGTTGAACCCCCATCTCTGGTGTCTCCTGCACTGGCGTGTGGATTCTCTACCACCGCACCACCTGGGAAGCCCTATCTCCCATTAGTTTTCCCCTATATTTACCTTCCCACAGTTGACTGCCCCTAAGAACATAAAACCCTTTTCCTTTGTCTCATTATTTTTCTGCAAATTTATTGATCTTCTATTACAGTGTTATTGAAGGGTAACAGAATGTGCCACCCTAAAATATGCTTCTTCGGCATATGGATTATTTTTGGGCTAAAGACAGTTGAGAGTCAGTTCAGTTCAGTTCAGTCGCTCAGTTGTGTCCATCTCTTTGCGACCCCATGAATCGCAGCACGCCAGGCCTCCCTGTCCATCACCATCTCCCGGAGTTCACTCAGACTCACGTCCATCGAGTCCATGATGCCATACAGCCATCTCATCCTCAGTCATCCCCTTCTCCTCCTGCCCCCAATCCCTCCCAGCATCACAGTCTTTTCCAATGAGACAACACTTCTCATGAGGTGGCCAAAGTACTGGAGTTTCAGCTTCAGCATCATTCCTTCCAAAGAAATCCCAGAGTTGATCTCCTTCAGAATGGACTGGTTGGAATTCCTTGCAGTCCAAGAGACTCTCAAGAGTCTTCTCCAACACCACAGTTCAAAAGCATCAATTCTTCAGCGCTCAGCCTTCTTCACAGTTCAACTCTCACATCCATACATGACCACAGGAAAAACCAGAGCCTTGACTAGCCGGACCTTAGTCGGCAAAGTAATGTCTCTGCTTTTGAATATGCTATCTAGGTTGGTCATAACTTTTCTTCCAAGGAATAAGCGTCTTTTAATTTCATGGCTGCAATCACCATCTGCAGTGATTTTGGAGCCCCCCAAAATAAAGTCTGACACTGTTTCCACTGTTTCCCCATCTATTTCCCATGAAGTGATAGGATTGGATGCCATGATCTTCGTTTTCTGGATGTTGAGCTTTAAAGCCAACTTTTTCGCTCTCCTCTTTCACTTTCATCAAGAGGCTTTTTAGCTCCTCTTCACTTTCTGCCATAAGGATGGTGTCATCTGCATATCTGAGGTTATTGATATTTCTCCCGGCAATCTTGATTTCAGCTTGTGCTTCTTCCAGCCCAGTGTTTCTCGTGATGTACTCTGCATAGAAGTTAAATAAGCAGGGTGACAATATACAGTCTTGATGTACTCCTTTTCCTATTTGGAAGCAGTCTGTTGTTCCATGTCCAGATCTAACTGTTGCTTCCTGACCTGCATACAGATTTCTCAAGAGGCAGGTGAGGTGGTCTGGTATTCCTATCTCTTTCAGAATTTTCCACAGTTTATTGTGATCCACACAGTCAAAGGCTTTGGCATAGTCAATAAAGCAGAAATAGATGTTTTTCTGGAACTCTCTTGCTTTTTCGATGATCCAGCGAATATTGGCAATTTGGTCTCTGATTCCTCTGCCTTTTCTAAAACCAGCTTGAACATCAGGGAGTTCACGGTTCACGTATTGCTGAAGCCTGGCTTGGAGAATTTTGAGCATTACTTTACTAGCATGTGAGATGAGTGCAATTGTGTGGTAGTTTGAGCATTCTTTTGCATCTCCTTTCTTTGGAATTGGAATGAAAACTGCCCTTTTCCAGTCCCTTGGCCACTGCTGAGTTTTCCAAATTTGCTGGCATATTGAGTGCAGCACTTTGACAGCATTATCTTTCAGGATTTGAAATAGCTCAACTGGAATTCTATCACCTCCACTAGCAACAGTTAGAAATGAACATGGAACAACAGACTGGTTCCAAATAGGAAAAGGAATATGTCCAGGCTGTATATTGTCACCCTGCTTATTTAACTTATATGCAGAGTACGTCATGAGAAACGCTGGGCTGGAAGAAGCACAAGCTGAAATCAAGATTGCCGGGAAAAATATCAATAACCTCAGATATGCAGATGACACCACCCTTATGGCACAAATTGAAGAGGAACTATAAAGCCTCTTGATGAAAGTGAAAGAGTAGAGTAAAAAAGTTGGCTTAAAGCTCAACATTCAGAAAACAAAGATCATGGCATCCAGTTCCATCACTTCATGGGAAATAGATGGGGAAACAGTGGAAACAGTGTCAGACTTTATTTTGGGGGGCTCCAAAATCACTGCAGATGGTGATTGCAGCCATGAAATTAAAAGACGCTTATTCCTTGGAAGAAAAGTTATGACCAACCTAGATAGCATATTCAAAAGCAGAGACATTGCTTTGCCAACAAAGGTCTGTCTAGCCAAGGCTCTGGTTTTTCCAGTGGTCATGTATGGATGTGAGAGTTGGACTGTGAAGAAGGCTGAGCGCCGAAGAATTGATGCTTTTGAACTGTGGTGTTGGAGAAGGCTCTTGAGAGTCCCTTGGACTGCAAGGAGATCCAACCAGTCCATTCTAAAGGAGATCAGTCCTGGGTGTTCTTTGGAAGGACTGATGCTAAAGCTGAAACTCCAATGCTTTGGCCACCTGATGTGAAGCATTGACTCATTGGAAAAGACTGTGATGCTGGGAGGGATTGGGGGCAGGAGGAGAAGGGGACAACTGAGGATGAGATGGCTGAATGGCATCACCGACTTGATGGACATGAATTTGGGTAAACTCCGGGAGTTGGTGATGGCCAGGGAGGTCTGGCGTGCTGCAATACATGGGGTCGCAAAGAGTCGGACATAACTGAGCAACTGACCTGAACTGAACTGATGTGTTCTTGGACAAAGGTAGATTGTTGCTGTGCAGGCATCCGTTCAATAACATTACCCAGGTGAAAAATAAATCACAGCCCATTTTGTAAGTCAGGACCAGTCAGCTGCCTTTTCTGGGAAGCCTCAGCACCATCTGGAGGGTGACTGAGACTCCCCCCGAGTGCAGAGGGACAGCGCTGGGCAGTGGTCATGATCCTTCTGTGAGTCAGCTGCCTATATAGTCTGAGGATGGGACTAGGTACCCCTGTTGGTGTAGCCGTGCAGAAAGCCTCCAATTTTCCCTGAGTATCCAAGCTCTTTGTGTCCTTGAGTATATGTGTTGACACAAAGATAGGTAATTCTTCACCTACCCCAGAGCTCTAGCTGTCTTTGAGGGCAAGAAATAGCCAGTCCCTGCCTTCATCCCAAATCACCCTTATGCCTCAATCAGGCTTTCAGTGTTAGTCTCCATGGTCATATCCCTCACAGGGGCCCGGTGTCCCCTCTGGAACTAGTCACACGAGACAGTGCTGCTCCAGGTCAAGGCTGGCCTGGAGTCAAGAGTTCACTGCTGCACACCTAATGGCGCCCCAGCCTTGCTGGAGCCAGCAGATAACTCAGGGGTGGGCGACACCCTTGCCGGAGTCTGCTGCTGCCGCAGCCAGTGTAGCTGACTAAATAGCTTTTCAGGATTCCTCTGCTGCATGACAAAGATTCAACTTTCTGGCTTTCTACTCACGGTCCCAGTGGGAATGCCAGTTCTTCTGTCTTCTCTGGGATCTGGTATATTAATTTAACAATTTTCCTCTGCACACAGTCAGTCAGAGGATATCACTGGAAAAGTTTATGAACGCCAGCCCTTTAGTGGCTTGAGCGGAGGTTGATAGGGCTCTTGGTCCATCACTGGGTTGCACAAAGCAAACCACCCTTGTGGATTTCCCAGCTGAGAGGAGAATACTTGAATGGTTTCATTCACCGTGGAGGTTGAAGATCTTTGCCCAGCCTAGTCTTGGTACCCTTTACACTCTGGTGCACCATGGTCAACAGCAGTAGATGCTACCTGGGCACTGGGCTCAGCTGAGGCCCCTGGGCTGGAGTGAGAGTCGCCGTTCCCAGAGCCCACAGATGGCCTGGCTGCAGGCTGAGGGTGTTAGTGCCAAGGAGAAGCTAAAATGGGTGTGTTGAGAATAGCCTGGATGCCTGAGGCAATTACTTACCATCCATTGCGAGAGAAAGTTTGAGGATTGATGTCACTCTGAGTCGCACACAAACGCACACACAAACTATACGATTAAATCTGTCTCCAAAACTTATTATAGTGTTACTATCAAGATTGTGGGTTTCTTAGTTGGTTCAGTGGTAAAGAATCCGCCTGCAATGCAGGAGACATGGGTTCTATCTCTGGGTTGGAAAGATTCCCCTGGAGGAGGGAATGGCAACCCACTCCAGTACTCTCGCCTGGGAAATCCCATGAACAGAGGAGCCGGGTGGGGCTGCAGTCCATGGGCTCACAAGAGTTGGACAGTGAGTAAACAACAACAAATCAAGAATATATATTTATTGTAGTATCACTAACAAAAGTAATATATAGCTGAAGCCAAGAGAAAGACATAAGGAGCATTCCAGGGTTGTCAAAAGCGAGTCTTCCAGGGGGCCCAGAAGCCTGGATAATAATGGGACGAAGGACATGAGATTCTGTTGATAGTGGCCAGCTACGACCCTGGCAAGAGGGGCAGACACAGGGCTGTCTGGAGAACGGAATGCCTCGTGCAGGCCTGAAGCACTGTTTCTGCTGGCAGTTTAAGATGTGCAGACCAGAGAACTGTGTGTAGCTGGTATGGACAGGGGAGACAGTCGTGAGCAAGCCACGCTCTAGAAACATGCCTTAAAGCGATAAGCAGGACCATCTTGCTCAGTAAGCTCAGACTGGGGATCTGCTTTCCCACCCGTCCCCCCTACAATGCCAGTCTTTCCGCTCCCTGACTCTCTCTTCCTTTTCTTCCTCTCTGTCTCAGCTCAGGGGTCGGGAAGCTCTCTGAGTCTAGAGCTGTCTGCATCCTGCTCCATTTCCTCACTGCCTTCTTCATGCTCAGTTGCTGGCAGGAAAATGCTGCCTATGCCTGAAGGGCGGTTCCTTAGGAGGTGATCCAGTGCCTTCTCATAGCATTCAGCCGCCTGCAGCAGCTCTCCATTCATCTTGTGAATTAAGCCTTGGAGAGACCAAGAGTATGGTCCATTCTGTGGTAGCTGGTTTTTAGCTACATTCTGTAGCTGAAATATCATCTTTTCTTTCTCAGTTGATTTTGTGCTTATGGATAAACCGTCTAAAGAACACTGGACTTCAGTGTCTTCAGATATCTCGTGATCCTCCTGAGGACTGCAATCATGCTGATGGAGCTCTTGTCCCTTGGTGCTGGGGAGCTCCTTACTGAAAGCTGTCTGATAACATTCTTTGCTTTCCAGGAACTCATCAGCATAGGCATGCAGAGGGTTTAGTCCCTTCTCAATCGCTTTACTCACATAGTTTCTAGCATGTTTCCTTAGTTCTTCAATCTTCTCTCCTTTCTGACTAGCTTCAGATGCTCCTGTGTGTTGAATTTGTTTGACTTTTGCCTCATAGCAGCATGCTATCTGGTGATAGAGGTAGGCATTGTTTGGTATGGATTCCAGTGCCCTTAGCAACAGTTCAATTGTTTTGTCTAGATCACCTTTTCCTTGGTAAAATTTGGCTGCACTGCAAAGGACATCTGTTTGACAAGATTTTCCCAGAGCCTCGACAACCAGCTGTTCCCCTTCAGCTTGTTCGTTCATCTTCTGCAGCGTCAGGGCCAGGAGAACTTTGATGTACTGATCGTCGGGACTCAGCTCAACGGCCTGCCTCAGAATTTCCACAGGGGACTGGTGCTCTGGCCTCTCATCCAGGTAGTACATTGCGATGGCCAGTCCAGAGGAGAATTCTGGGTTGTTGGGTTTCTCTTCCAGAGCCTTCTGAAAATACACCTTTGCTGTTTCAATTTTTTTCCCACCACACTTGACCAGTGTCCACCCTTCCTCACAGTCCAGCTCAGGACATTCAATACTGTAAGGATTTGAGAACTTCTGGCAGACTTGTTTCACCTTGTCAGCATAAAGCTGAGCTTCTGCGAATCTTCCCAGGTGATAGTAGACCCAGGCGTAGTTTCCCCAGGTGACCAGGCTTCTGAGCTCTGCCTGGTCAGCGTGCTCTCGCCGGATGCACTCTTCGGCTTGCTGTAAGCATTGCAGGGCTGCTTTGTTTTGACCCTTTAAGTGGTTTATGTAGGCCAACAAGTTGTACTTTGTAGCTTTGAACTCAGAGTTTAAAAATTCAGTCTGGTTACACACTCTTTCTTCGAGGTCATGAGGGACACTTTCTTCCTTAAATAAGTTCCACGTGAAATGGCATCTCAGCTGCGGAAGGATTTGCTCCAGAGAATTCTTGTTGTCCTCACTGTGGAGAAAGTAAACATAGTCACTGTGATGTGCAGCTGCCGAGTATGGTGCCCTGTGATGCAAGTACGGGTTATTTCGTGTGTCAACCTGACTGCGCCCCGGGGTGTCCAGCCTATCCAGTTAAACATTAGTTCTGGTCGTGTCTGCCAGGATGTTCCCAGAAGAGAAGAGCATTTGAGTCAGTTGGCTAAGTAAAGCAGATTACCCTCCCCAGTGTGGCTGGACCTCGTCCAATCTGTTGGAGGCCTGAGTAGAACAAAAAGGCACAGGACGGGTCCCTTTGGTCTCTCTGCCTGTCTGCGTGAGCTGGGACTTTGGTCTTCTCCTCCCTTCTGACTGTGACTTACACTGTCAGCCCTCCAGTTTTCAAGTCTTTGGACTCAAGACTGGATTTATGCCACTGGCTTCCCTGGGTCTGCAGGTCACAGACAGGGGATCATGCATTGTCTCAGCCTTCATAATCACTTGAGCCAGTTCCTTAGAGTAAATCTCTCTCTCTGTTGCCCTCATGCTCTCTCTATAATTATATGTGTGTATGTGTGTGTGTATGTTAACCAGCATTAGCTGAGAATCTTTATTTGAACAAATAAGTAGAGTATAAAAAATTTGTCCTGAAAAGTTTTTTTTTTAAGCTGGTAAAATAAATATGTTTAAAAATTATTGGGCTTCCCTGGTGGCCCAATGCATTGGCTGTTAACGCGGGAGACACGGGTTCTATCCTTCATCCGGGAAGGTCCCGCATGCCGAGGAGCACCGAAGCCGCTGCACCACAGCTGTTGGACCTGTGCTCTAGACCCTAGGAGCCACAGCTGCTAAAGCGCACGTGCCCTAGAGCCCACGCTCCTCAACAAGAGCAGCCAACGCTCTGAGAAGCCCGAGCACCACAGCTGGAAAGGAGCCCCCACACCCGGCAACTAGAGAAAAGCCTCCACGGCAGCGAAGATTCAGCACAGCCATACATAAATAAAAATTTTTAAAAAATTATTGTAGCAGTCATACAAATACAGGTTAAAATTCTCAATGAGGGTAAACCAAAACATGTCCAATTATATAAAACTTCTTCCTTTACAAGGAACAGGAATAAAGCTGAAGATCCATGTTGGTTTCACTGCTGAAAACCATACAGAATAACATGGAAAAACCAGTTTTGAGCTCAAAATTCACGAAGGTCTTCTTTTTCTTTAGCTTTTACATCCTTAATGTAGGATGGATTCCTGGGACGGAGAATTCTTGGTTGCCCACCTACCAGCTTTGCCTTGCACGGTGGTCATCAGCTTTCCTCAGAGCTCAAGTGGAAAGGTACCAGGAATGGGCTTACACATTTGATTTCAACTGGTTTTCCTATGTTATTCTGTATGTTTTTCAGCAGTGAAACCAGAGTGGACCTTCAGCTTTATCCCTGATTGAATGGATTCCCACCGTTGCAGTGCTCAAAATAGTTTACTTCTTGGGCAGCAGACACATGGGAGAGCCTGGAACAACAGCATTTAGCAAATGCCTTCTGCCTATGTCCAGCCTTCATGAGTTGGGGCTGACAGCAACCTGCAGTCTGTGTGTGTGTAGCTCGCACTAATCCATACCTCTAAGTTTTCCAAGACAGAGGAGACGGTACTTTCTCTTGCTTCCTAGATTTACCTTTCTGCATCTATGGTCTATGCAGGAAACCCGCAAAGCCCATCCCTTTTATCGTGTGAGCAGCTACGTAGGAGGTAAGGTTAAGGTGGAGAAGAGGAGAGCGCCACAGTTGGAGGAACTGAGGTCTCTCTTGCCTGTTTCAGTTACGAAGCCAGATTTATTTAGCCATCCAGTGACCCTTCACAAGGCTACCTCTTTGTGTCACTTTGCTAGTGTTTAGGGATGCTGAGAAAAATGAAGGTAATCTCTGACCCTCAGAGCTCACAGTCTGGTTAGGAACCACGTAAAGAAAGAAACGAAAGCCCAGGGATGTTTGCCACTGTGTTACACGATTTTGTTCTTTTCCACACCTCCCTACAGTGACACAGAGACCCATGAAGGCCTGGTTTCAGTTTGACTGAAGCAGTCACTCTAAATAGGCCAGATCCCCAGAGGGGATAAATTTGTTTTGAAAAATGACAAACAAAATGGACATATCTGTGTTTTGTAGTTGGAAGATACCAAGGGAAATCATTTGCCTTAATTAGTTAAATAAATTACCTAAGTTCTCAAAATGTGTTCTCATGTCTATATTTTCCTGGGGCTTGGGGTATAGTTAATGGATTTTGTACTCTTCCTTTTTTCTCAGTAGATTCTTAGCACCATAAAATTGGAAAGAACCTCCAGAATCATTAAACCCACCATTGTCCACAATTTTGGATTTCACAGACTAGCACAGTTTCAGAAAATCGTTATGAAACAAACAGGGCTGCCAACCTTTTGGCAACACTGACATGGGGAGAAAATTCATCAAAAGGAACCAACCATCTGTGTTTAGTAAAATTTTATTTAAATAAGAGAAAAAGAGAGAAAGGAAGCACTTTTCTTATCACCTAAAGATAAAGATAATCACTGGACAAATCTGTCTATAGCTGTTATGCAACTAAAGCATTATAAAGGCATTTCAGTATTTCAACACATGTTAACTTTGCCAACTGCCCAATTAGGAAGTTTAGAGAAAAAAAAAGCATGAGTTTCAGATCAATAAAATGTGTCTGCAGATTTGTAGGTGTTATCTAGGTGCCTGAGAACAACAGCTAAATACTCTAAGGATTAATAGAGGATATACATCCAACTTCTCAGTGAGTCTGCAGAAAGACAGGTGACCTTGGATGTTTTCATTTCAGCAGAACCAGAAATCACCCTGCCAGTCTGATAACACTTTTTCCCCCCAAGGGTAGTAGTGGGGGTGCATTGTAGGGGCAGACAGCAGGCTTTGATGTATCAGTGAACCAGAGGGATCTTTGCAAATCAAATTTAAAAGCACTTATTGATAAATATTCTTCTTCCAAGATGAAACATATTCCAATCTTGTCATAAACTTCAGAAGATCTCAACTGCTCAAGAAAGTAGGGCAAGCAGAAAAGCTCACTCAACATTCCTAAACCTGTGAGGAGCCTGGAGTATGGAACTCCTGGGGATATTCCATCCATCCCACCAGTTCACCAGTGCTAAAGCAGGCCATGTTAAGAAATGTGTGGTAATGCCGAACAGTTTATTCAGGAGGATAGCCAGCTATGTATGTGGCTTCATGACTACAAAACCTATTGAATGTTGGAAATCAGGTCTGTTGGTTTTCCCTAAGCCTTCCACCCTAGGTTGCCAGTTTGCTTAGATATTTGATACCTGATCTCCCTGGGAAGTATGATGTAGAGCAGAGTATACTGGGTTGGGAGTCCTGAGATCTGGAGAAGAAGAAACATGTAACCCAGAGCCAGGGTCCAGGGGTTAGCATTAAAATACTGTTGCCTTAGTGGGTGAATCGTTTGAGAATCTAGTGATTAAAAGGAAAAAGTTTTAAAAATAACTATAACTACAGTAATGTGTTAATGTACACACTAGGTAAAAATATACAGATTGTGCCAACAAAAATATAAACTATGGGAGGAGGAGAGAGTTAAAAAGGTAGAGTTTTTGAACTGGTGTTTGAACTTGTTATCAGCTTAAAATAGACTATTATAAGATGTTTGTAAAAAGCCTCACAGTAACCACAAAGCAAAAATTTATGATAAATATATAAAAGAAATAGAGGGAAATAAGGAGAGGTTTGTGCAAGAATACAAACTTTCAGTTATAAGATGAATATGGTTGGAGGAGCTAATGAGAAACATGGTGAGCCCACTTGATAACGCTGTTGTATAACTGAAATCTGCTAAGAGAGCAGAATTTAAATGGTCTCACCCCCCCAAAAAATATATGAGGTGATGGATATGTTAATTAACTAGATGGGGGAATCCTTTCACAATGTATACATATATCAAATCTCTACAGTGTGTACTTCCTATATCTAACAGCTTATATATCAATCATAAACATTTTAAAAGAGAATTATCTTAGACATTCTGGTCACTTTCATATAGTTTAGGTACATGAAATACTCAGTTCCCCCCAAAACCTTTTGTATTTTTATTACCTATTACCTGTGTGTTAGTTGATATGTTTACGTGTATCATATGTAATTGATGTTTATGAAAATGTTAACATATTTGAGTAGATCAAAATAAAACATTTGAAGATAATTCTGATTTAATAAAAAAAAATACTGTTGTCTTTTCAAAAACCGATACTCCATTTGCCAAGGTATCCTCAGTTACTAATTTAGCTCATATATTTTTTCAAGTTGCTTTAAATACTTTCTCTCTCTCTATATATATATATACATATATATACACACACACAGATATATATATATATATATACACACACATATATAGTTGTTGTTTAGTCGCTAAGTCGTGTCTCTGAGACACTTACTCCCTGTCTAGCAGGTCAGTAAGAAGACCGTTCAGAGAGATATTCCCCAGTCCTGAAAGGGCAGATTTCAAGGCAAAAACAATCTCGTCATGTAGTTTTACAGCACTGAACTAATCCTTAGCACATTTGCTGAGAAGGAAATGCTTTAAAAATGACCAGGATAGCCACAACAAAACACACACACCTCTGATTTAGTCCTTTCAAATATAAGAAACAAAAGAAGAACAAGACACCCCTAGCAGCTTTCCTCCAGGCCCCAGCTCCCATGGACCAGATTTTCTGCTGAAGCGATCTGAGCACGCCCTCCTAGGCTGTCTTAACAGCCCCCATTCCTTCCAGCCGCCGGCTGCTAGCTCTGCTGGGAGGAAGTTCTTAGCGCCTCACTCTGTACAGGAAGAGCCACAGAAATAAAAGTGCGTGAGTCGGTAACAGATTTACGATCAAATGCGTGCAGTGCGTCTTAATCTATTAGCAAACACTGGATCAGCATACTTCAGGACATCGCACTCAAGAACAAGATTTGGACGAGATTCTCAACTTCCTATCAGAGAAGCAGAGAGTATTTACCTCATGATGGCTGTTTTCCCTGCCATTCTGAAAAGCTGGGGTTCAGGCAGATTTTATTTTCTGCTTTTGGATCACAAGCAAGTGCAGAGGAGGTTCCCACTCAGGATGCTAGCTGCGAGGTCTGTGCTTTTGTAAAACAGGAAAGGAAAACAAAACCTAGGCAGTGCTAGTGAGATTCCTGCTGAGGAGAAACTGAAACTGAATGTGCAGAGCTGGGAGTGCCCTTCTACACAGCTTCTGTATCTGCTCGCGAGTTTCAAAGAAGGCATTGTGGATGCTGAGCGTATTACAGGCTCTCTTTCCAGAGATTCAGATGCAGCCTGGAGGTGGACCTGGGCTCAGCACTCTGCATTTTAACAGGCATCCTGGAAGTTCTGTTACAGGAGTCCCTGTATCACATTTTGTGGAGCACAGTCCTGGAGCGCCTTTATTTTGTTTTGGTTTGGTGTCTTTGGCTGTGTGGCCTGTGGGATCTTAGTTCCTTGACCAGGGGATCAAACCCATGCTCCCTGCAGTGGAAGTGTGGCGTCTTACCCACTGGACCACCCCGGAAGTCCCTGGAGGTATTTTGAAAATTTTTCCATTTACTTATGAGAGATCGTGTAATGTATAAAACAGTGAGTCAGACAATCTGGAAGAGAGGAAAATAACCCCAGAAATCCTGGACTTCAGTCTTCTCTTTGACCAGCCTCTGGGAAAGTCCTTGAATCACATCACTTAGCCTCATTTCCTCAGCTCCCATGCCTTCCCAGCTACCAGCTGTTGGCTCTGCTGGGAGGACGTCCTCAGCACCTGACTCTGTAGATCAGAGAGCCACAGAAATGAAAATGCATGAACTGGTAAGAAGGATTGACAAATTATGAAATACATATTTAATCTATTAGCAAACACTGAATCAGAAAAATTATAAGTTATTCCAGGCCATTTTAGAAGATATCTTCTAAATTACCTTTTTTTTTCTTAACAACCAAGTGATAGGAGACTGTGCCCTAGGGAGGTCCACTTTTACCCTTATCTAAGGCATGGTTCTGAGCACCGTAAGGAATAGTCCTCCCTCTCCAACTGGGGACCCCAAGGGCCTAGACCTGCCAGTCCCTGCCCCTCCTCTCTAACATAAGCATAATGAAGACATTTTGCCCTAATGACCAGAGCCAGAAGATGCTTGGCACTGGAGTGTGGCTCCTGAATAATGACCATGCTCTGACACCTGCTTTTTATGTGACCTCTTGGCCAAGTAATTTGCCCTCTGAGACCCATTTTCTCATCTACAAAATGAGGCTAGTGAGAAATGATAGGCTCCCTTCATGGGGCTATGGGTAGGATGCTATAAGGCATGTAGACCTCTTGGCAACTACTGATCGCAGGAAAACGGTCACTGCCATGGTGCAGTGGTGCATCAGTGTTACCATTTTAAGTGAGTTCTGAGTGTGCGAGGGGCCAGCAGAGTTCCACAGTGGACTGGGCAGAGGAAGGCTCTCACCAGCCAGACCCCAGGTAGGTGTTTCCCCGGGGAGCTTCCCTGTTCGGCAGTTTCTAGCACAGCCTCTGGGGACAGGGCTTCCCTGGTGGCTCAGTGGTAAAGAACCCACCTGCCCAGCAAGAGACTCGGGCTCCATCCTTGGGTCGGGAAGATCCCCTGGAGAAGAAAATGGCAACCCAGTCCAGTATTCTTGCCTGGGAAAATTCCATGGACGGAGGAGTCTGATAGGCTGTAGTCCACAGTCCATGGGTCACAAAAGAGTAGGACATGACTGAGCGCTTAAACAACAACTGGGAACAGGCACCTTGATGTGGACTTCAGTCCACCATAGCCCAGAGAGCCTCTCTCAGACTTCCTTGGATCAGTGGCTTTGGACATACCCCAGCACAGGTCACTACCAAGCTTCTCAGGCAGATGGGATACCAAGACACTGGGCAGAGCTAGGTTTTTCTGGTCAACTCACTTATGCAGACACAGTTCACATACTCATGTCTGGGAGCCCATTGTATAGGAAAGGTGATCTGAGGCATTTGGCAGTAAATGCCTCTAACCACCCATCCCCGGATACAAGCCTGCAGAGCATCTGGGAGCCCTTGGGGCTCCTTGTACTCACTCCCTAAATGATCACTAGGATGCCCCCTCCCCAGTCAATCAGCTTCTCAATTCCTTCCCATTGTTGTTTGATGGGAAAGTTTTCCCTTTTTTTGGCTGTATCTTCCCTGAGGCTCTATCTGATGGTAGAACTCAAGCAGATCTATGCACATCTTTTAAAATCAAGTTTACCAAGATTACACTTTACATATACTGAAATGTACCCACTTAAAGTATAGTTTGATGAATTCTGACAGATGGATATACCCATGCAACCACCACCACTACCTTCTTTTGTATCATCCCTGGTGTGCCCTGCTAGTCAAGCCCAATCCCACCCTCCACCATCCCCAGGCAATCATTGCTCTGCTTTCATTCATTAGAAATTAGATCAGTACTAGGAGAGAAATTGGGATACCTGGGTTCAATCCCTGAGTTGGGAAGAGGCCCTGGAGGAGGACATGGCAACCCACTTTAATATTCTTGCCTGGAGAATGTCCTCCATGGACAGAGGAGCCTGGTGGGCTATAGTCCACGGGGTTGCAAAGAGTCAGACACAGCTGAACAACTAAGCACACACACAGGAAAGCAATTACGTCCTTATGTTTTGAAGAAAAATTATTTTCTGTTGCTCACAAGCTCTCATTACAGCAATAAAAATAAACTCTAAGCTTCGGGTTTGTTTTTGTATAAGAAATGGAAAAAAGATGTCCGTTTGTAAGGATTGTTTTTTCCACTTCCCATCTTGAAGTGATCATATTTTCAGGGCAGAATTCCCAGTGTGACTTGGCTTTGTACTACCAACTCCATCTTTAATAACATCTGCTGAAAAGAAATGCTTCCTTTTAGAATGACGAAAGGAAAGCCTCTTAATTCTTTTAAAGGAAACAACAGAAGAGCGCCCACAGAGTAATTTGCTTAGATCCAAATTTGAATCTGCAAATTTAGTGCCTGATTGGATTTAATCACTCCTGCCAAACCTCCCTCTCATCCAGCTCCCTGCTCCCAGCTCCTCCCTGTGAAGCTTAGAGAGTGTGAGTGCACACACCAGGAAAGTCACAGAAATAAAATGTGCCCATACTGATACAGGAACTTCAGTCCACAAGCACAGGACAAACTCCGGAATTTGCCTGCACTCGAGAAGCTCGGCTTACAGTTTGCATTCAAGATCGAGGCTGCCTGCGCCTTAACTCACCTCATTATGGCGATCTGCTCTCTGCTGTTCTGAATAGGTTGGGGTCCAAGCTGGTTTGCTTTTCAGAACTCTTCTGAGTCTGCCTCAAGTAAAGACTGAAGGAGCTATCAAAAGGGACATGGAGTGGGGAGAATGTGTCAGCTGATGCTTTCTCTCAGTTTCTGAGTGATTGCCTTTATGAAACAGAAGAAGAAATGGAAAGTGAAGCTTATTAACATCAAGGCGAGGAAAAGGAAACAAGGTTGAAATCTATCATGACTCAGTAGAAGCCACTCCTTCAAAATCATGACTCTGAGAACTTTCCTGGCAGTCCGGTGGTTAAGACTCCCACTTCCACTTGGGAGTGGGGGTTGGGGTGATGCAGGTTCCATACCTGGTGGCGACCTAAGACCTCACAAGAGGTGTGTAGCGGCAAATAAATAAATAAATAAAAATCGCGATTTCAGAAATCCAACCCTAATGCTAAGGTGCGTCCCAGGAAACTGCATTTTTTAATAGTATGTAGGAGTCGGATATGACTGAAGCGACGCAGCAGCAGCAGGAGAAGGGAAGGCTTCCTTGGTAGCTCAGCTGGTAAACAGTCCGGCAGCAACGCAGGAGACTCCAGCTTCATTCCTGAGTCAGGAAGATCCCCTGGAGAAGGGACTGGCAACCCACTCCAGTATTCTTGCCTGGAGAATTCCGTGGACAAAGGAGCCTGGCTGGCTACAGTTCATGGTGTTGCAAAGGGTGGGACAGGACTGAGTGATTAACACTTTCACTTTTTTTTCAGGAGATTCTTATGAAAGTGTTTCTGGGAGCACATGGTGTGAAAGACTGCTCAAGAAGTACTGTTGTAAAAAGTAGCTTAGACAAGTCAGCTTACTTGTGGGAGACAATTGGCACCTTGATGTATGTGGCTCAGGCGCCGTCTCTCAGTCGTGTTCGGCTCTTTGTGACCCCATGAACCATAGTCCACCAGACTCCTCTGTCCATGAGAATTCTCCAGGCAAGAATACTGGAGTGGGTTGCCATTCCCTTCTCCAGGGGATTTTCCCCACCCCTGGATGGAGCCCAGGTCTCCTGCACTGCATGCAAATTCTTTATCATCTGAGCCACCTGGATTTAATTCAATGTGTTATTTACTATCTCTGGGATTATCCATGAATCAAATCACTGAGCCTGAGTCCCCCCCCGCCCCCCCCCCCAACCCCCATGCTAAATATAAGAAGCCAAGCCCTGGAATAAACCCTGGGCACTTAGGATCTCTGAGATCCAAAGCAATCATTCAGTTTTCCCAGCTATAAACTGGGAAATAGTAACACATGTAATATTGTTGGGTGAGCTGCCTAGCTGATAAATTTAGATATTTATGCTTTGAGCTCTGAAGGAGTGATAATACCCTGAGAGATTTTTTTTTTAAGTAGAATTTCCTATGATGTAAATATTCATGAAAATAGAGGGAGGATAGTTCTCAAGGCTGATTTGAAGATCAAGAAACGTCAGTTGCCTAGAAGAAAGACTCCCTCTGTTCTGAAGCTGCGAAAAGCAGAGGTTCTTGTGTAGCAAGACTGACACTTATTTGTTTTTTCCCAACAGTGGGAGCATCATAGAATACTTCAAGTTCAGAGACTGTATTATATCCAGCCAAAGTAACCTGCACCTGGGAAAGTATGTGATTTTGTTGGTTGTCTTACTTAACAATATGTTACGCTGGTAGTGATAAAGTAACATACCTTTCTATCTTTACAGTGTCACCCAGGTAAAAGGGGCTCCTGCATTTGGCCCCATGCTTTAGAGGGCCCTACACACCACAGACACATAAAATGTAAATTTTTATCTATTTGCTTTTTTGACTGCGCCACACAACTGGACCGCCAGGGAATTCCCAACAAAATGTACATTTCAAAGATAACTCATGGTGTCTCTGTTACTGAGAACCTGCTGCTTAATCCTGGCATAGCCAGACATGAATCCCTAAACATCCAGCCCAGGGAAAATGTGTCTCTATCTTTTGCCTTCTTTGCTCAGAGAGAAAGGAAGTTGTGTCGTGAAGGTTTCTGTGTTGTGAGGGTGCTGATTTTAGGGATAGACACTATTTTGAAAGGTAAAAGTGATCAGAGTGGTTAGATCAGAGAAGAGGCAAATTTATTGAACTGGCCAAAGGCTTCCTCTCATCCCAACTGCAATCTTACAGTATGAAGTTATTTTCCAGAGTAGTTGTATCAGCTGCCCATTTCTTGTTTCTCTTCTTGTTCTTATCTCTGGCTTATGAAGTGCTCATGAATAAGCATGGTATTTGCAACAGCTGCATATGGTAGTTAAATAATATTATGCCTGTTAAGAAATTCATAGTGTACTTAGACTTGTACACATGTAGATTTAGACTTAGACATTGAGTCAGATTTTCTTCTGCTTTTAAACTCTTCCTTGGTGCCAACTTGCTGATGAATGGTTCCTGAGAATGGATGTTTAAAAATAAAATCAAGTGGGACCAGATTTTCATACCCATACCCTATCTAGAAAATAGAATATAGAATTTCTCCAACATGTCTCTTGAGTGCAAAAGTAATGATGGTAGTTAAAATTTGAATAATAAGGGCACGACACAGTGCCAACAAATTTAGAGGTTAAAAATAAAAGATGTTGAAAGAAAAGCTTGCCTTCTTTATGTACATTTATAACAAGGATGGCTTCCCTAGTGGCTCAGATGGTAAAAGGATCTGCCTGCAGTGCAGGAGACTCGAGTTCAGTCCTTGGTTTGGGAAAATCCCCTGGAGAAGGGAATGGTTACCTACTCTAGTATTCTTGCCTGGAGAATCCCATGGACAGAGGAACCTGGCGGGCTGCAGTCCATGGGGTCAGAAAAGAATTGGACACGGCTGAGCAACTAACACTAACTAACAACAAGGATACTCATTCTTTTTTTAAACAGTCATACTGAAATATAATTCACATACCATACAATTCACCCATTTTGGAGAAGACTCTTAACAGTCCCTTGAACTGCAGGGAGATCCAACCAGTCCATCCTAAAATAAATCAGTCCTGAATATTCGTTGCAAGGACTGATGCTGAAGCTGAAACTCCAATATTGTGGCCACCTGATGCGAAGAACTGACTCATTGGAAAAGACCCTCATGCTGGGAAAGACCAAAGGCAGGAGGAGAAGGGGACGACAGAGGATAAGATGGCTTGATAGCATCACCGACTCAATGGACATGAGTTTGAGTAGACTCCGGGAGTTGGCGATGGACAGGGAGGCCTGGTGTGCTGCAAAGATGGGGTTGCAAAGACGGACACGACTGAGAGACTGAACTGAAACTATACAATTCAGTATTTCACAGAGCTGTACAACCATCACCATAGTCAATTTTAGAGCATTCTCATTACCCCAGAAAGGAGACCTACACTTCCTTGCTATCACCTCCAGTCTTCCTGGGTTTCCCTGATAGCTCAGATGGTAAAGACTCCTCCTGCAATGCGGGAGACCTGGGTTCAATCCCCGGGTTGGGAAGACCCCTTGGAGGAGGGCATTCTTGTTTTCCTACCTGGAGAATTTCCATGGACAGAGGAGACTGGTACAAAGAGTCAGCCATGACTGAGTGACAAAGCACAGCAACCGATCCTCCTAGCCCTAGACAATCTACTTCTATCTCTTCACTAATCTGCTTTCTCTCTCTGATAAATTTGCTGACACTGGACATTTCATATAAATAGAATCATACAATATGTGACCTTTTGTGAATGGCTTCTTTCATTTTCAAATTTCATCTATATCGTAGCATGTACAGTACTTTATTTTTTATTGATGAATAATATTTCACTGTAAAGATATACTTTAAATAATACATCAGTTCATCTGTTGATGGATCCACCTTTTGGCTGTGGTGAATAACATTGATATAAACATTCATGTTCAGGTTTATGTATGAATGTATGTTTTCATTTCTCTTTATATGCCTAGGAATAAAATGGCTAGGTCATGTGCTAACTCTGTGTTTAACCAACTGATGGGCTACTAAACTGTATTTCCAAAGGCACTGTACCATTTTTACTGTAAAGGTTTTAGCCAGACTCCCTCTTTGTTGCCTCCTAAGAAGGTGTAGACTGCCAGCAATGAGGCAGCTGTGCTGTAAGTCATAAGGAAAATTTGCAATTAGACAAATCAAGTTACCTCCTTTCCCCAAAGAGATGATGGGAGAAGTGGTGGAGGAAGGGAGAAGACAGGAGCATTGGGTCTCTGGCTGGAACCCACATTTTTCAGGTTGGGATCCCAGGTTGACTGTGCATATAGTAGGGATCCTGACACGGTCCTGTTTATCTTCAGGATTCTCACACTTCCACGCTTCCAGTTGCACTGGACACACGAATTGTGCAGGTCCGTGGACGTGATGGGGAAAGAAAGAGGAAAGCTCTGTGAAGAAGGCGGCTGGGGACAGAGGCCGATCAGTCTTTTGCTGAGAAGTAGTTGGCATGGCTAAGAACCCCGACCAGGATAAGAGACATTCTCCCCAGTCCTTGGTGCTGGAGGGAGATGCGCTGAGAGCTGTGGTCAAGAGCCAGGGAATTAAAGTAATTCCAATTAACGTGTTTCTGTTTGTTATTCCTGGATAGTGAGATTTCAAGAAACATGAATTATACACATAATTTTCTTGATTGTTTTCCGATCGTTTCTGTCAGCTTTAAGTCCTCAAATAAATATTAAGTGTACCGTGACATATGTCTCTTCTCCACCCTTTCTTCCTTTTTTCTTTTGGGGCTTCTGTTCTAGCAAAGGTTTTGGTGGCATGACTTGCAAGGACGAGGTTACAGATACCCGGGGTGCCTTCTTTAGTACTATACAGGTGCCAGGGTTCCTCTCTCAAGGTTAGTGTGCCTGCCTGTCTTACCTTCCACTAAGAACACTCCCAGTTTTTCTCCCCAGACACCATCTCTGATAATAAGTTACTCAGGCCAAGTAAGCTAAAACCTTCTTTTGAAATGGTTATTTGTCCAGTCAGTCCAATGGAATGAGTTTACCTTTGCAGCTGATGTGAATTGCATTTTCCATCAGAAGCCTCTTGACAAACAAAGACTTCATGTTTCTTTCTATTCTTTACTTAACAGGAAAAATTCTCAAAAAAAAAAAAAAAAATTCTCCCACATGTGTTTAGATTGCCTCCAGGATGGGGCCTAAAACAGAACTGGAGATACTTCCTCATTTCTCCTAGTGGACATCAGAAAGGGAGAGAGAACATGGATGGAAGCACAAGATGTAACAAGATCTGCTTCTGTGGAGGGCAGGGGTAGGGTGTTTCTGTACACAAAGGTACCTGATGGTGGTGTCAGAATGTTAAGATAAAGCCCTGGACTCTAAAAGCTGTAGAAAAATCTGTTTGTTCTATTCAGTGAAAAGGTTGTTGAAAGGTTGCTGCTGCGAGCTATGTGTTACTCTGGGATTCGTGATCTCCAGAGGATTTCCATCTGGGGTCAGAGATGAGGCTTGACTACTTGGAGCTTTTTGTGTAGCAAAGTTTTATTAAAATATAATAGAGATAGGGAAAGCTTCTGAGATAGACATCAGAAGGGGAAAAAAAGAGTGCCCCTTTGCTAGTTTTTAGCAAGGTGTTTTATGTCTGTTAGAAAACTATTAATCAGATAAGAGAGACACCTCAAGGCTGAGGGAGTTTCACCAGGCCCCCTCCCACAATATGCATTTTGAGATAGGATGGCACAAGGTGTGTATCCCCGGCCATAAAAAAATTGACAGGAATACTGGTTTGTTAAGCTATTAACAGCCCAAGGTGTGAGAAGAGAAAAAAAGTTAGTCTTAGGTGGAACCATTTTGCAGAAAGGCGAATTCCAAAACAAATACATGGTTTCATTAACATAGTTTAAGAAAAACCTTTCCATAAGAAAAATGCATTGGTTAGCTCAAGGCAGAACCAAGTGTTGTCAACACAGAATTGAAAGAGCTACCACTTGGGGACCTCTGTCCTTCCTGCCTGTCATGCTCCCAATGTTAGACCAGTCTGTGTTAGTTGGAACCAGTGCATGCCCAGTGTAACATGCTTTTTCCAGCAGCTGAGCCTGGAAGATTTAAGGTACAACAAAACTGCAGAAAACCCAGAACACACCTTTATGTTTGATCACATCTAAGTTATTTATTAATTAGTGATTTTTCAGGCATCCACACTATGTATACTGATGATCTCAGGGGACACTACACTATTTTTAATACAAAAGATATTCACTATACTGTGCATAAAATCTCCAAGACTTATTTATCTACTTGTTGTAAGTTTATGCCTTTAAATTACATCTCTCCTATTCCCCCACATCCCAGCCCCTGATAACTACCATCTAAATTTAATTCCAACAGGCAATCGTTTTGCAACCCAGAGGGTGATTGATGGTCTCTTGCTGGGTCACCTGACTGTTTTGGTTCACACCAACCTTCACGTCTGTCCCTAGTCTCTCAGTATTTACCCAGAAAATCCCAACTGCCCCAGGCATACCATGACTTTCATGTTTCCCTAAAAATGAAGTTTTATATCACCTAATACACAATATTTCTAATGGGAGGAACCTCCATTATTGATGACATTTCCCAGAAATGTGTACTAGGTCCTTAATCACCAAACAATTCCCCTGTCCTGCTGCTTTCCTATCATTTTGAATCTGGGCTCATCAAAGCAACTGAGTTCATCAAAGCAAGTCTTTGTGTTGCAAAGAAATTTTCTCCGTATGATTATAATCTACAATGACAAAGCAGCATTCTTCTCTCCTTCCCTTTCGCCTACTCTTTCCCTCTCCCGACTGGTAAGACAGCTTTCCATACACATTTTTTCCCCTTTCTTTTTATTCAAACCTCCATGGGCAAATTTAAGAGTCAGAATTTTTTCTCGTTTTTATTTTTTTAATTATGAAAGATTATAACACATCTATAGGAGACTTGGAAAATACAGAACAAGATTACATATAGTTCCACTATATATTACAATTATTTTTCAAGCAGGTAAATTAAGATTTTTGAGTTGGAGTGTCAATATCAAATTCTCAAAAATTAAAAAGAATGAATATACAGAGAAGTAGAAGCATATAGTAGACCTGAAGAGCACTATAAACCAATTCAAGATATTGTAAAGAAAAGCATTATGTTGGTTTTTAGCATATTGTACAGAATCTACCTTTTTACCCTCACTTGCTGTGTTGTGGTTATAGGGAGGACAGAGAAGAGGCAAAACCTCCCTGCCTGCTTCCTGAAATACTTGTACTGTGGTCACTTGACCCCACTTCTTCTAGCTATATTCCTTGCAGATTTGACCTGTTCTCTGCTCTTTTTTCTTTTTTTTTTAAAAAAAGAAAAACAAAAACCTCTTTCCTCCCTTCAGTTAAAGGGATGCTTGAACTCACGTTGTATAGAGTTTGTATAAACAGTCCTAGATTAAGACTTGTCTGGGGAGGCGAGGCAGAAGGAAGGGAGAGAGGACCCCCAGGCCTCCCTAGGCTTCGATCCCCCAGCCTTTGGATGGACACAGCACATTAGTGTCTGTGCAGGGTTTTGGGAAGGAGAAATTTCTGCTTACCCTTCAGGGTTCTTCTGGCTGATCTAATAATTAAATCGATGCAAGACAAATTAACAGGAGAAAATCTAAGTTAATTTCATACATATGGAGGTCTCCTAGTCTACAGCCTAAGAAGTGACCAAAGCTGGCAGCTCTTATACCTTTTTGACAAAGAAGTAATAAATTCATGAGAAACTGGCATGGCAAAGAAACTTGGGCTTGGGTACTAATCAGTGGAGAGTCTAAGCAGAGCTGGTTTATGTAGCCTTCCCAGCCCTCAGTTCCCTACCGCCAGTGACAAGGATGCCTCTCTGCCTCCTGGCATAGTGAAGGTACCTTTCTCATGGGAGATTTATTTCCTGCTCTGAGAGGAGGGTCAGAGCATCCTCCTTGCACTGGCTGTTTTCTCAAGTAGTAACTTCAAAATAATCAATATTCCATTCCAAAATAATCAATATTCCATTTTGGCATCTTTGAGGGAAGCCTGCCCTGGACTGTATCACAGGACCAACCTGTACAGGATCTAAAATGACTCCAAAGATGGAAAAATATTGCTGAAAGGGACCACAGTGTTACAGGTATGAGACATCTGAGTACTTTATAGAAATATAGCCGTGACATCACCCCACAGAGGGAATGCCAACTGTTCCCAAGATGTCAGTTGGGAAATAGCCCCTTTACTGAGGCCCCGGACCTGCCCCCAGTCCAGTCCCCCTTCCAGAACTCAATTCAGATGTTAACACTGGCCCAGCAAAGTTCCTCCCTAACCTTGATCAAGTACTGTGTGGCCAGGGTCTAAGTCCATGCCTGTGCCAATTTTTAAATATTTTGGTGGAGGGGTTTCAGCTCCCTTCTAGCAGTAGCCCTGTGGGTTCCACATTCCAGTTCCTCATTCCTCAGCTAAAGATGCTGAAGGGATGTGGTTTCCAGAATCCAAACACCTCTCAGAGTATTCAGCGGCTGGCTGCATGTCTTCATTCAGTTCCTGAAGGAACGCCAAGAGATGCAAAGCCTTAGGATCCGCTCTGTTTTTCGAGAGCTTGATATTGGCAAGTCTTTGCAGTTTGTTTCTCATTTTTTCTCCCTCCTTTGATCCCTGGTTTATTTTCACACCCTCTATGAAATGGTGGATGGCCTTGTCTTCACACTTCCTCTGGAACAGCTGAAAGTTGCCATATCGCAGGTGGAGCACTTGTTTGGCTACAGGAGAAAGCTCTTTGCTGAATTCTTTTTGAAAGTAATACTCTGCTTCTTCATACTGACCGACTTGTGCATAGAGGCAGGCGAGATAGGAGCTGATACGGAAGAAATTTCCATTACTCTCATCAGCTCTCTTTAAATGATCTATAGCGTGTCTTATTAGTCTCTGTAATTCCTCCCTCTCCCCGCCCATTTTCTCCACGTCCAGGACTTTGGCCCTATAGCAGCACCCAATATGGCAATGCAGGTAGATGTTGTTGGGCATGCATTGTAGAGCCTTTCTCAGGAGTTCTATAGCTTGGTCCAAGTCACCTGTTCTTCGATACAGCTTTGCTGCCCCTCGAATCACATCCGTGGCCAATGGGGCTTTTTCCAAAGCTTCTTCAACTAATCTCTCTCCTTCATCTTTTTTATTCATCTTTTGAAGTTTCAGGGCCAGGAGGACTTTGACATACTGGTTGTCAGGATTCAGCCGAATGGCTTCCCTCAAAGGGTTAACGGGATCCTGAGATGGTGGCTTGTTATCCAGCCGGTAGCTCGCGATGGCCAGTCCAGAGGCGAACTCTGGGTTCTTGGGGTTCTTCTGCAGAGCCTTCTCAAAACACACCTTGGCCCTTTCATTTTGGTTTCCTCCACACTTTAACCGTGTCCACCCTTCCTCACAGTCCAGCTCAGGACTCTCAATTCTGTAGGGGCTGGAAAACTTCTGGCAGACTTGTTTTACTTTGTCTACATAAAGCTGAGCTTCTGCAAATCTTCCCAGGTGATAGTAAACCCAGGCGTAGTTTCCCCAGGTGACCAGGCTTCTGACCTCTGCCTGGTCAGCGTGCTCTCGCCGGATGAACTCTTCGGCTTGCCGCAAGCATCCGAGGGCTGCTTCATGCTGGCCTCTGCGGTGCTTTATGTAGGCCTGGATGTTGCACATCGTGGCTTTGAATTCGCTGTTCTGAAACTCAGTCTCGTTACACACTCTGTCTTCAAAATCATCCAAAGAATGTTCTCCCTCTACCAAGTTCCAGGTGAAATGGCTCTTGAGCTGCTGTAGACTACGCTCCAAGGAGTTCTTTGTGGTCTCACTGTGAAAAACAGAAATGAACATTCTAAGACATAGCACAGATTCGCCCACGAGAAAAGGGGAGCATGACAAGCAGGATTCTCCTTCTCCTTAACAGTGTTAACTCCAATAGAAAAAGAAGAGTATCCTTTCCTGGGACTTCACTGGTGGTCCAGTGGTAAGCCTCCACACTTCTCCTGCAGGGGCATCTGCAGCTTGATCCCCAGTCAGGGAACTAATCCCATGTTGTGTGTAGCGCAGCCAAAAAAAAAAAAAGAATATCCTTTCCTTTTTATTTTTCCCCAGTCTTGGTATATGTGTGAAATACACAGGGAAGCAGAAATGGGGTGATCACGGGCAGCAGAAAAATTAGGAAGGGACTTCCCCGATGGTCCAGTGGTTAAGAATCTGCCTTCCAATGCAGGGGACACAGGTTTGATCCCTGGTCAGGGAACTAAGATCCCATGTGCCCTGGGGCAACACAGAGCCCTCAAGTCACAATTAGAGAGAAGCCTGCATTCTGCATGAAGAGCCCTCCCAACACAGTCAACAGTAAAATAAATAAATATTTTAAAAAAAAAAAGGATTAGGGAGAGGGCAGTGGGCAGGAATCTGAGCCTGAGGCTAGTCTTTCCTGAATAAGGGAATTTTTGTTAGGAATGCTGGCTCTTGGCTTTCTGCGAGGGTCTCTACGTGTATGTGTGCGTCCTAAGTCATTTTGACTCTTTGTGACCCTATGGACGGTAGCTCACCAGACTTCTCTGTCCATGGGATTCTCCAGGCAAGAAACTGGAGTCGGTTGCCATGCCCTCCTCTAGGGGATCTTCCTGACCCAGGGACTGAACCTGCGTCTCTTTCATCTCTTGCATTGGCAGGCAGGTTCTTTACCACTAGTGACATCTGGGAAGCCCGAGGGTCTCTACAGGAGCAGCCAAATCCTTGGTAACTGATTTCAGGTTTGATTTTATGTAGCTTTAAAGAAGTAATAATCAAAATAGAAAACTTCAGAAAAAAAGAGAATATAGACTGTCAAAATAATAAAAGAACCAAACAAAACCAATTTGATAAAAGCTCCAAAAATTTGGCTAGACAAAGAAAATTAGTTATGGATTTACAACAAACTCACATAATTAGACAGGAAACATGAAGTAATAAAAATAAAAAAAGACAAAGTAAGGAGAACTAAAGAATTTAAAACATCAAAGAGAAAATAGAGTTGAAGTTCAGAAGCGTGATAAGGATGTCCTTATCAAAACAATAAAAAAGTATAAAATTATACAGTTGAAATTTCAAAATACAAAAGTAAATGCTAGGTAAGAAGGAAATACAGAAACGAAGAACCATTCAATGTGTTACTTCTTTGGCAATTCCTCTTCTTAAAATGTTTCACTGATTTGATCTATTAATAATTTTGTACTTGTTTTAATTTTCCTTTGCAATTTAACTTTGACCCTCCTATTGTTTGCTTTTGAAGGAGTTTAGAACAAGTCTTCCCAAAATGTGCCATCTTGGCAACTGGACTGTTTCGAGTGGAAAGCAATCAAGACCCAGTAGATTCAGTGCAGGAGACCTATGAGACACAGGTTCGATCCTGGGTCAGGAAGATCCCCTGAATGAGAGCGTGGCAACCCACTCCGATATTCTTGCTTGGAGAATCCCATCATGAACAGAGGAGCCTGGTGGGTTACAGGCCACAGGGTTGCAAAGAGACACACTACTGAAGCAACTATGCGTGGATACACACTTTCGTAAAAGAGAGCAAGCAGGGGGCTACAGGAGTGGCATGGGCAGCTAGCATCTTTCGTTATGGGAAATGCTCTTTCTCCTTGAGTGTGCCTTTGCAGCTCTTCTGGAAAGATTTTTTTTTAATTCCTTTGTGTTAGTCCACTAAATAAACAAACAAGTCAATAAACAAGCAAAAACCAACCAACAGAAACAGCAATCAAATAAAACCCCTATCTTGAATAAATTTGGAAAAGAGTAGGTTAAAAATCATTCATGACCTAAAATTGTTTTCAATGTTGTCTATGTATCAGGGTCCCTGAAATGTTTATTCTCACTTAAGATTTTTTTCCATGATATACATTAATCAGTTCTCTTATCAGAAGCTGATATTCTATACATTATGGATTCTGACATAGACAACCAATAGAAATCTGGGAAGGCTTGTTATGTGGCAAGGATCACTTTTGAAATGATCGTCTAAGTGGAAGATTATATTCCTTCATTTTTTTCCTACTCTGTATCTTTCACTTTTTATACCTCCCCTCAATTTGATTAGACCAGGGCCGGGTACCCAGATTCAAGTGGAAGCTGGAAATGGAGCTGAGAGGGAGTCAGTGAGTCTTCATGAGTCTTCGTATGTTAAGAGCGCTGTGCACGCTGGGGTTGGATGGTGGACATGTTTTGTACAACCTGCTGCAGAGACAATGACCCAGATACACATGGAGAAGGCTCAGTGACTGGGTCCCTCAAGCTCGCCAGTGTCCTATTCTAGCCCTCCTGGGGTCATTACCTTCCTGCGCATGGCTTCTGTGGGCCATTCTAGGAACTTTAAATCAGTTCCTGCTCATTTCTGTTACTTGTAACAAATGGAGCTATAATTGCCCAAGCAGAATAAACAAAAAATAGGAGGGAAAAGGGGTAGGAGTTACTGCTTAGGGAAAAACTCTTGTCTTTTCAAAGCCTTCTGTCCATGAGATTCTCCAGGCAAGAATACTGGAGTAGGTTGCCGTGCCCTCCTCCAGGGGATCTTCTCGAACCAGGGATCAGGAAGATCTTAGTGAAGATCAAGGCTGTCTGAGGCTCTTGATGTAACACAGGGAATGTGAGCCGGGAGAAAGCCTCGCTTGCTATCTGATCTTGTAATGACACCAGCCTCTCCTTGAAAAGTTTATGTCCCATCTGGTCTCTCTTCCTTCTTAGTGAGGTTATGGGAAGATTCTCTTACTTAGCACATGTGTTCTTTAGCTCCTTTCTCATTGTGTACACGGAGCGGGGAGAGTGAATACAGTTGAGATTATCTCTCACATACAATACATATAGTCAACTCTATATTTACAAGATAAATACATTTAATATATACATGTATATTAAATTCTTTTGAGTAGTCATTCAATAGGCATCCAATTTTATTGTGTGGTTTTGAGTTTTTATTTCTACTGGTAAATCAGAAGCTGGTCCCAGATCCTTGCATCCTAACTCAGACTTGTGAGATTTGTGCCCCTGATGCCCCTAGAAATTCCAGGTATTTACACTGCAAACAATTTCTCCCCTTGCTTCTTGTCTGGATGAGAGCCACAGTCCCACTGTCTGCCAGGCTCAGAGCCAGTGATGCCCCCACATTGTCTTAGAGCAGTAGCAGCACCACCAGGGTGGGGCTGGGGTTGGGAGAGCCTATTAGAAATGCACAGGCTTGGATCCCAAGCCAGACCTACCAAATCAGAGTCTTGGGGTTTGGGAAGGTTAGTATTTGAGCTCAAGTATCAGTCTTTAACAAGCTTTCTGTGACTCTTACACAGGCTCAAGTTTGAGGACCATTTTCTTAGACCACAGGAGCAATGCCCAATGACAATCCCTATAGCTAAAGAATCAAAGGAAATGAGAAGATGAACTGACGGGTCAGTACTATTATGGGAAAGATTCTAAGAGAAGGACATACTAAAATTCTAAGAAACAGGAAGAAAGTTTCTAAAGATTCTGAATTACTATAGAAACAGACATCTGGAAGTATCTCAAATTATTATTTTCTTCCTATCAGGCAGAGGTGCAAACTAGCAGAAAAAATATATTTCCTCTAGGAAGTAAGTACCAGGGCTGGTATCCCTAGATTCTGGAGCTCCTAGGACTGAGGCTTAGCTATCCAGTCTGACTTCTTGACCCTTAAACTGGAGAAAATAGAATAGAAAGCTTTCTTCCTACTCACTGTGTGAACTCTTTCTCCCGAGGGAAATCTGATGTTTCTGAAATATGAGATTTTGTGGGGACTGTTTTCTCCAAGCAGTTCATCTCCAATTCTTATGTCAGGTAGGAGGATGCTAGCCATTCAGTAGAATTTTGGGGTGAAAATATTTGTTATTTTGCCAGGCTGAATGCAAATCTGAGATACATGAACACATTAAAAATGTTCCACCTTAGCATGAAGTGAGGTTGCTACCCTGAATACATTTTTAACAATATCTGCTAAAAAGAGACATGTCTCATTGTGGTTATATATATGTTTTCTTTTCCCTTATATTTCTTCTGATTTTTGCTTCATGTATCTTTTTTTCTTTGTTGTTAGGTATCTAATGGTTTATGATTATCTATCTTCTTTGTGAATTGTACCTTTTGTCATTAAAAATATTCATTTTTTATGAAACAAAGTTTCATTTAAAATAAATGAAAAATATTTAGATCATTAAAAAAACAATTTTATTAAAAGCCCCTCACTTATTCCTTTGGATAAGAAACACAGGGCAATTTACAGGAGCAATTTGTCTAGATTCCTCTTTAAGTGAAGCACCCGCCTGCTTTAATCTCTTCCTTCTGCCCCTCCCTTCCCGCCTCATTGTTCTCCAGCCTCAATTCTCAGCTTCCCGGTGAGAGGTCCCTGTAGGAAACTTGACAGGGTGAGGCAGAAATAACTTAGGAGTAAACAAGCCAGCATCCGAAATAAAGAGCTACAGAAGATAGATGAGTCGTGAGGCTATAATCAAATACTAAAGCAAAACAACCTAGAAATTTGCCTTTTAGGAGCATGGCTGTTGACAATTCAGTTTCCACAACAAGAAGGATTAGGCATTTTCAACACAGTCGGAGAAGAGAGAGTCCCCTACCTCATGATTGCCGCGCGCTTCTCGGCTGTGCTGAAAGACTGCAGTTCGGGCTACTGCGCTCTTCAGAAATCTTCCTCCTCTGCTTCAGTGGAATGTTAAGAGACCTATATATGAATGCATCACCAGATCCCTTTGCCTAAATAGACTTTAGGAAAGAGAAAATGAAACTGGAAACTGAAATTGACAAGACTCTAAGAGGAAATGAGTCTCGGGTGCTAAGTGAGAGCCAAACTGATAGGGTGCCTTCCTCCCCCTCCCCCTACAGTTAGTCTGAAGCTCTTTGTGAGTTGTTTTGATGTCTTAACATCAGCTGCCGTCAACGGAGCCCAGCTCCGGGAAGGATACATTTACCAAGCGCTCATTACTGGAATGTTAACCCATCTTCACTCGGTCCACTATTAACAGCAAGATGATCTGCTGGCCCCTGGGCATGCTGAGTGTGTGCTGAGTCATTTCAGCCGACTCTTTGCAACCCCGTGGACTGTAGCCCACCAGGCTCCTCGGTCTATGGGGATTCTTTAGGCAAGAATACTGGAGTGGGTTGCCATGCCCTCCTCCAGGGGATCTTCCTGACCCAGGGACCAAACCCACGTCTCTTATGTCTCCTGCACTGGCAGGGGGGTTCTTTACCACTAGCGCCACTTGGGAAGTCCTGCTGCCCCCTGTGATGAACAGTTATGTCACTTCCACAGGGCAGGGGGGTTTCTTCTATTTTACTCGGTACTGAATCTCCGGTTCCTGGCACACGGCAGGCATTCAAAAAGGAGTAGCTGAATGAATGAATATGTGGTTGGAACTGTGGGCTCTGATGCCAGTCTATCTGCATTGGAAACCAGGCTCCATTCATATGTGGTGACGCTGGGAATTACTGGATGTCTCTGTGCTTTGGTTTCTTCTCCTGTGAAATGAAGACACTACTGTTACCTTGTGGTGTTTGTTGTGAGGATCAAATGGCTTAATACATTAGAATGATGCCTGGAACATAATAAGTAAGTGTCAGTGTTTATTATAATTAATAACTAATATCATTAACCAAAGAGACCAGCAAGGAAACTTCTGATGTTTACATTTTCCAGAGCCTCAGTTTGATCCATCATGGAATGAATCATTAGCCAAAGAAAAACAATTTCTAGCATCTCTACACATTCTTGGCTTTCCTGAGCTCCACATTTTGAATCCCCGTGGGTCATCTTAGGATTTAGCATCTGCACACTACAATTTGCAGCCAGAGTGATTTGTTATACCAGAGGAAATGTGTTTTATCCTTATGCATATCCCTAATCATAAAGGAATTACAATGTACATAGACCCAAGAGGGAAAAGGTAACCACACCAACTGTCTTTGAGGTCAGGAAATTACACAGAGAACAGGTGAAACATTCCCAGTAAAACCGAGCTTGTTGAGGCAGGTTATTCAGTTTTGGGGAAAGCATTATTTACGGTGGATTTTTCTGCCTAGGGCAAGGTAAAAGCAGAACCTATGCTTCTTGGAAATTCCCTACCATTTCATTAGGATTACAGCTAAGCTGGTAACCCTTACTTGTAGGTCTCACTCAAGAGTTACAAGTTCTAGTTCTATGTACAAGTTCTATGATGTATTTATAGACATGCAGGTCAGATGTACAAGAAATGCTGATTAGGGAACTAGAACACTGTGGCTTTTGTTCTGGGTTTTGGAATTTGCATTCGAGAAAACTATAGGATGGAAATGTGTAAGTCTTGTTAATAACGGTCCTGGTTGGGGAGAGGCATAGAGAAAGAGCATGTTCACTGTGTTTCAAAGTGTGTAGAGGTGCTGGTTTATTCTTTAGAAATCTGTGTGGCCAGGGCCCGTGTATAACGCTTTCACAATGGGAATGAATCAGCTGATCTGGCAGCTGGGTTTATTCGAGAATTCACTGAGTGATTGCAAAACAGGAACTGTGAAGAGAATCAGTTCACCTCCAGCAGTGTTTCTGTTTTGAAAAGAGTGAGACAGTGAGAGTTCTGGTTACTCGGCTCATTACCAATATTTATGGTTCGCCTAGGGCTGCTCCTGTCTCAGTCTAGACTAAGGGAGAGTCCTGATTTGCTGTTCCCAAGAATGAGGAAAGCCATCTTCAGGGGCTGCATCAGCTACAGAGTGGTGTAATGCCTTAGTCTGAACACTGTCACCAACCACCAGCCATATCAGCATCGCCCGGGGCCCTGCTAGAAATGTGAATTCTCAGGCTCCAGTCCAGACCAAATGAATCAGAAATTCTCAGGTGGAATTCATGGACCAGCAAGTCGGGGACCAATTAGATGTAAGGGAAGGCTGAAAAATGTAGTTTCAGACCGGGGACTGCTTTTACCAATGACAGCTTCATACTGGGCAAGTGGGAGCACTAATTTGGGTGGGCCATGAGTCTCTTGCTCTGGTCCTAAATACCCACGATGTATCCTTCTTTCCAAACATACTCAGACCTTTCCAAGGGAGTCAGCCCTTGGGAATCAAGGCAGTCATTGCACCCACCTCATGATCAGGGATCTGCAGGTGATTCCCTGTCCTCGCCAATGATCTGGGCGTGACTCCTTTCAGTCTGATCATTAAAAAACCTAAACGACTAGATAAGATTAGATAACTCACGTGTACCACATGCAACGGTGGGGCATGATAACTGTAATAAATACTCTCAGCTGAAAAAAGGGAACATGGAGAAATCTCAGAAGGCAGAAGTCTGTAGCAATGATGACATTCTGATGGGTAGGCATTCTGAAGATCCTCTCTCCTGGCAGTGGTGGAAGTTTCTTAGTTAGATCCTGATTCTGCTCTCTGAGGGGAACAATTTTGCCATTGTTCTCTATATCCCTGACTCCAGCCTCTGGGAGTTCATTCATTTTCTCTGTTATTCTCACCTCTGCTCCCTGACCTAGGGGCTCTGTTTTTACTTTGTTGGTCCCAGAGACTCCTATACTCACATAAAACTTTTGTTGATAGCATTCTAAGGAGAACACGTATCCAAAATATTAATACTCTCAAAGAATGCCTCAGATATTTGCCAATGTTTGGTTCTGAGCATAAAGAGAGTTTGAAAAATACATAATCTCGTGGAAGCATCGGTAGGTAAAAGAGAGATGAAAAAGACCACTTAGAGGTACAAGAGACAGCACGAGTGGTCAGAGGAAATGGATGGATTGAGTGTTTCCTGCGTGGATATGAATTCTTGAAGAAAGTTTTTGAAATTAGTGCTAGGAGCAGTTTCACCTCTCTCGTCAGCTGCCTCCCCCAGTCTGGACAAAGCTTCAAGGGTGCTTCACAGATTCCAGCCCATCTGTGCACCTGCTTTTAGACTCCTTTTGTACTTACTAAAGTGCTATAGGCAGAGACCCCAAGATTCACATGAGGCCCAAGCAATACCAGCTAAAATTGCCCCTCAGAGTCAGGGAAGGTAAGTATCACTCTGAAATAAAAAGCCTGGTTCCTGCCTTTCTAGAGTTTACAGTCTGATTGCAAGATTAAACTTTCACACATCTGATGACAGAGAGGTGAGCCCTTCAAAACCGAAAAGCACATGGGATGGACGAAGCTGATATTGGGAAATAACGTTAGCATTCTGTACGCACTTTTTTGCACTTTCACTTTCTTATTTTTAAAATAGATCTTAGCTATAATGCTCTGTATTATTACATTTAGGACTTTTCTTAAAAATGTGGACATGCTGTTTCATGTTATGAAATGTTAATGTTGAATAAGTAAGGCCCCTAATGATGGATGTTTGAGTTGTTCTCAGTCCTTTGTTATTATAAACAAAGCTTCATGAACATCCATGTACACATCTTTGTACACATATGCAAATACAGAGTAAATTAATGAGTGAAATTTCTGGGGAAAGATCCACAAACACGTAATAACCATCAACAAATTCCCTGCAGCTATACAATGTCTAATCTCAATGGCAGTGCTTGATATAGCCTGTATCCAAGTCCTTTTTAGTATGCACTTAGGAAAGGCGTTGTCTTTGTTGACCTGAGACAGTCTCCCTTGTAATGTTGGTGTACTTTGCTCTTAACAAAAGTGATACTGATATCATTTTACATGTTTACAAGCTTTCTTCATTTCCTGTCTGTTCCTGACCTCTGTCCATTTTCCCACTGAGTTTCTTTTTCCTTATTGATTAACAGAAACTATTTCAGCATTAAGGAAATTAGTCCTTTACCTAGTAATGTGTTGAGATAGTATTTTTGTTTGTCATTTATCTTTTGATTTTCTGAAGGTATCTCTTCTATGAAATATGTTTTTAATGTATATCTATTAATATTTTATGCCTTTTTGTGTTTTTCCATACTTATACCTTCTAGACCCCATGATTACAAATATCTCAAGCACTTTGGTAGTAATGTTATGATTTCTATTTTTTAAACATTTAAAGCTTTGATGTACATGGAATTTATTTTGGAGTTTAAAGAGTGAGGAAAGAGGACCAGCCTGGAGTGACATTCTAGTCACTCATTCACTCAGCGAATGTTGAGTGTATGCTGTGTGTCAGGCCGTGTGCAAGTCACTGGGTAAGAGAGAGCTGGGAAAGCTGGATGGCACAAGCTGAGAATAAGCTGGGACCATATAGTCCCAAAGCAAGTGGGGAAAATGCTTTCCCTCAAAACAGCATTTGTTCAAAATATCTGTGAAAGTGTTAGTTGCTCAGTCATGTCCGACTCTTTGCACCCCTATGAACTGTAGCCAGCCAGGCTCCTCTGTTCATGGAATTCTCCAGGGAAGAGTACTGGGATGGGTTGCTATTCCCTTCTCCAGGGGATCTTCCCAACCCAGGAATTGAACCTGGGTCTCCCGCGTTGCAGGCAGATTCTCTATCTTCTGAGCCACCAGAGAAGCCCCCAAAATATCTAGATAGCAGAGGAAATGTGATTCTGAATTTCCAGATTTGGATGAGAGAATTTTCAGAACCAGGACAAAGCGACAGCAAAATGAAATGCGCCACCCTTCAGCCACACTCCGGTGAGGTTTCAGATTCTCTGTCTCCCCCATTAACTTCCCACTTCGCGACCACCTTGCTCTCCCCACTCTCTCTCTGAAGCCCAGAGGCCTGCTTATGGCCTCTCTAGGGCTTCCTGCTTATCTGAGTCGTGGGCCCACCTGCACCCTTTACCATTTCCTTACTGCCCTTCTCAGCCAGAGACGAGGAGGCGACAAATCTGCCAGGGTTGGAGGCTGGATGGTCCAACAGCCATCAGCTCTTGGGTGCCCTTTCCTAGTCACTTCAGGAAGGAATCTGGAGACTCGCCAACCCACAATGTCTGAGGAGTTTTCAGAGTCTGGCAGTTCTCCTTAGGTCTAGGGTCAGGTTTTCCTCCTCAGGTCTAACTTGCTGTGGTGGTGCAGCCCTCTGGGTAACGGCAGATGGTGTCGTCTTTGCACACCTGCTGGCCTCTGCGAGTGGTCATAGTGCAGGTGAGCGCTTGTCTCTCCACTGGAGAGAGATCCTTACTGGATTCTTTCTAGAAGTGATACTCTGCCTCACCATACCGATCTGATGTGTAGAGGCAGGCAAGGTCTGAGCAGGTACAGGGGGATTAATATTCAACGGAACAACCTTCTTACGATGATTCACAGCGCTTTTCATAATTTCCTGTAGTTCTCCATCCTTATTCGTTGAACATTTACTTGGTTTCTGTATTCATCTGATTCTTGCTCTGTAGGCAGCATCCAACCTAGGGATGCTCGTCAGTGTTGTTTGGCACTGATTCTAAGGCCTTTTTAAGTATCAGTGATTCTATAACTGTGTCCAGAGTGCCTTTATTTCAGTAATATTTGGCTGCACTGCAGAGTATGTCTGCTGGACTTGCTGTTTTCATCTACCACCTTATCTCCTGCTTCTTCCTTGATCGGCTGAAGAGTCAGAGCCAGGAGAATGTTAATGTGTCCGTGATCTGGCTCTGACTCGGTGGCCTGCCTCAGAAGGTGAATGGTGTTCTCTCTTGGTGCTTTGTCATGCAAACAACAGAGAGTGATGGCCAGTCCCAGGGAGAATTCTGGGTTGGTGGGTTTCTTTTCCAGAGCCTCTCAAAACACTGCATGGCCTGTTCATAGTACTTTTCTCCCCATTTTAGAAGTGTCCTTCCCTCTTCACAGTCAATCTCAGGGCATTCAATTCTATAGGAATTTGTACACTTCTTGCAAAGATTTCCCACCCTGTGGATGTAAGTGTCTCCAGTATTCTTGCCTGGAGAATCCCTTGGACAGAGGAGCCTGGTGTGCTGCAGTCCATAGGGTCACAAAGAGTCAGACATGACTGAAGTGACTTGCCTCGTACGCATGCACAGATGTGAGTGTGTGTTTCTAGAAGCCTGCCCAGGTGATAGCAGACCCAGGCATAGGTTCCCTAGGTGACCGGATGTCCAATTTTGCCTTGGTGATCCTGTCTGCTTGTTCTAAGCTCTTCTGCTTGTTCTAAGTATTTCAGAGCCCCCTGGTATTGGCCTCTGCAGTGTTTGATATAGGCAAACAGATTGTACATGATTGCTTTGAATTCTGTGTTTAGAAACTCTGTCCTGACTATATCGTCTGTCTTCTAAATCATCTAAGGAGCTTTCTTCACCACGTACATTCCAGGTAAAATGGCATTTCAGTTGTAGAAAGATATTTTCTGAGGAATGTGTGGTGATTTCACAGTAGCTAAGGAAAGTGAACATCTAGGCATGTCAGTAAGCAGATGTCCAGGCTTAAGGCATAGGCATTGGGCCACTTCTGAGAAGAGGTTAAATATACAGATGTACCAATTTATAGTCTTTCAGCTACCTGCACAGAGTAGTAAGATGAACCATGAACCTTGTGGTTTCTTTTGCAGGCTGTTTCAACTTGTCTTGGAGGAGACAGTGTTAAGATATTACCTGACAGACAAGACATGGGAGAAGGATAAATTCCTATGCTCATTAGGGAGCTGGCATTCATTCCAGACAACAGTGGCTAAAAATTAGCTCAGCAGTCCTTCCCAGATCAATCCATGTGCGAGAGACCATTTTATTCACCAAGATTTGATTCATTCCTAGATTTGATTGAATTCTTTCCATTAGTCTTTCTAAATGCATGCATATCAGTCTGGGGACAAGAGAGAGAAAGAGAGGGAAAGGAAGATAAACTCATATCTACAGAGACAGGAAGAGGGGAAGCAAAGGAGGAGAGGGGGAGAGAAAAGAATTTGCTTTGTCAAGTGACCGTCCAAGGGAGACAAGCATATTTATCAGTGAAGAGGAATAGCTCCCAAATTCACTGTGTGCTCAAATAATGATCTTTATTTTTAATGTTACGGTGGTGGCTTAGTTGCTAAGTCATGTCCAAGTCTTGCGACCCCATGGACAGAGAAGTCTGACAGGCTACAGTTCATGGGATTCTCCAGGCAAGAATATTGGAGTGGGTTGCCATTTCCTTCTCCAGGGGATCTTTTCAACCCAGGAATTGAACCCAGGTATCCTGCATTGTAGGCAGATTCTTTACCAACTCAGCTACAAGGGAAGTTTTGCATATAATAATAGGCAAATTGGCAGCTATGCTTCAGGGTTTGCAGAGGTGAAAAAAACTCGGTACAAGTGTCTCCCTGCAAAGGTCAGGGTCCCTGGTGCTCGCCCATCTCCAGATCCTCACTAGACAAACTCAGCTCTGGGGCAGGTTCCTCCTTTAGCACCAAGAGGATCCGGCTCACAGGTGTCACTTTGGAGGAGCTCTCTCTAACACTCGTGTCAACAGCGTCCCTCTTGTCCCTGAGGTCAGCTCTGGACTCTCGCTGCTTCAACAAGATGCCACCTTCCTTCTCAGGAGCTGCCTGGAATGACAGGCTTCTTTCTGGTCAAGCACCTGCTGGAGCCCCTGGACGGCCACATGACTTTGGCCGAGTTCCTGAGCCAGCTCCAAACACAGGACATCAACGAGCATCTGGAGCTCCTCCTCAGACAGCAGGATGATGCTGGATAGGTCTTCCTTCAGCTGCCTGGCCACTTCTTCCACTTCAACCCTGCCCTGCTGCCTGTTTCATCTCTGTTGAAGGACTCTTGGGTAATCCAAGCTGTACCTGCATCTGAACTGTGTGTCCACTTTTCATTCGCAGCCAAGCCACAAACTTAGTATTGGCAGGAAGACACTGGAAGTAATCATTGTCATCCGCGATGGTGACATCGTCTGCCAGGCAGGGTGACTGGTGCCAGGAACTTGTCAATGGCCAGAATGTCACAAGGCTTGTTCCTCAGCTCAAGGCAAGAGGCCGCCACACTGTGCTGTTCTTGGCTATTGTTGCAGCGCAGCAGACACTGCTTTAAAGAGCCTGGATTTTTAATGTTATACTCAAATCTAATTTATTTTATACTGATTTTGAATTCTTTCGCCTCCTAAAGTTTCACAGTGTATCTTCTTCACACCAAGGCAGGTGGCGTTTCAAGAATATTTATTAAACATACAGAAGTGCATTAACTGGTGTGAGGAAATGGTCAAAGTCCATGGCTAAGACAAATTCAGGATATCATGTGTTCTATTGAATGTAAACTACAATAGAACTTTGAGAAAGAAGATAGATAATTAATGGTAAAAAAAATAAGAGTTAACATCTATTGATCACTAATTATATGCCAGGTACTGTTCTAGGGACTTCACTTGTATTAATTCATGTAATCCTCACAACTCTGTAGGGAAGGAGCTACTATCTCCAGATGGGGCATTAAATAACTTGTTCAAGGTCATATAGTTTATTAACTGGTAGAGGCAGCATTTGTATCTAGGCAGTCTAGCTTGAAAGCCCACATTTTTGGGGGGTAATTAATATTGTGTTAGTTCCAGGTATACAGCAAAGTGATTCAGTTATATATATAATATATGTATGTATATCATATTATTTTTTATTAATAGGTTATTGCAGGATACTGAATATCGTTCCCTATGTTATATGGTAATATCAGATAATCAGGATGATTTGATCACTCACCTAGAGACAGACATCCTGGAATGTGAAGTCAAGTGGGCCTTAGCAAGCATCACTATGAACAAAGCTAGTGGAGGTGATGGAATTCCAGTGGAGCTATTTCAGATCCTGAAAGATGATGCTATGAAAGTGCTGCACTCAATATGCCAGCAAATTTGGAAAACTCAGCAGTGTCCACGGGACTGGAAAAGGTCAGTTTTCATTCCAGTCCCAAAGAAAGGCAATGCCAAAGTATACTCAAACTACTGCACAGTTGCACTCATCTCACACACTAGTAAAGTAATGCTCAAAATTCTCCAAGCCAGGCTTCAACAATATGTGAACTGTGAATTCCAGATGCTCAAGCTGGTTTTAGAAAAGGCAGAGGAACCAGAGATCAAATTGCCAACATCTGCTGGATCATGGAAAAAGCAAGAGAGCTCCAGAAAAACATCTATTTCTGCTTTATTGACTATGCGAAAGCCTTTGACTGTGTGAATCACAAGAAACTGTGGAAAATTCTGAAAGAGATGGGAATACCAGACCACCTCACCTGCCTCTTGAGAAATCTGTATGCAGGTCAGGAAGCAGCAGTTAGGACTGGACATGGAACAACAGACTGGTTCCAAATAGGAAAAGGAGTATGTCAAGGCAGTATATTGTCACCCTGCTTATTTAACTTACATACAGAGTACATCATGAAAAACACTGGGCTGGATGAAGCACAAGCTGGAATCAAGATTGCCAGGAGAACTATCAATAACCTCAGATATGCAGATGACACCACCCTTATGGCAGAAAGTGAAAAAGAACTAAAGAGCCGCTTGATGAAAGTGAAAGAGGAGAGTGAAAAAGTTGGCTTAAAGCTCAACATTCAGAAAACTAAGATCATGGCATCCGGTCCCATCACTTCATGGCAAATAGCTGGGGAAACAGTGGCTGACTTTATATTTTTGGGCTCCAACATCACTACAGATGTTGACTGCAGCCATGAAATTAAAAGACGCTTGCTCCTTGGGAGAAAAGTTATGACCAACCTAGACAGCAAACTAAAAAGCAGAGACATTACTTTGCCAACAAAGGTCCATCTAGTCAAGGCTCTGGTTTTTCCTGTGGTCATGTATGGATGTGAGAGTTGGACTATGAAGAAAGTTGAGCACTAAAGAATTGATGCTTTTGAACTGTGGTGTTGGAGAAGACTCTTGAGAGTTCCTTGGACTGCAAAGAGATCCAACCAGTCCATCCTAGAGGAAATCAGTCCTGAATATTCATTGGAAGGACTGATGTTGAAGCTGAAACTCCAATACTTTGGCCACCTGATGTGAAGAGTTGACTCACTGGAAAAGACCCTGATGCTGGGAAAGATTGAAGGTGGGAGGAGAAGGGGATGACAGAGGATGAGATGGTTGGATGGCATCACCAACTCGATGGACATGAGTTTGTGTAAACCCCGGGAGTTGGTGGTGGACAGGGAAGCCTGGCGTGCTGTAGTCCATGGGGTCACAAAGAGTTGGACATGACTGAGTGACTGAGCTGAACTGAACTGATGGTATATGGTATAAGGTAAAAAGAGAAATTGGGATTATAGTGAATTTTTGACCTGGGCAACTTGATAGACCCTGATATTGAGATGAAGACAACAGGAATAGCAGATTTATGGGAGAATAGTGGAGTTTGGGAGCAGATTTAAGAGTTCTGTTTTGAGATCATTAAATTGAGATGCCTAGTAGATATCCAAGTGGAACTAATAAGGCAATAGCTAGATATTTGAGTCAGGAGTTCAAAGGTCCAGGCTGGAGTGATAAATCTGGAATTCCTGAGCATGTAGGTAGTTCTGAAAGCCTTGGGTCTGAAAGCCATTACCTATAGAAAGACTGTAGACGTAGAGGAGAGGGCTGGCCCAGATCAAGACCTGGTACACAGTGACAGTCAGAGACACTGGATAGAGGATGAAAAACCGCAGAAGTGGTAAGGAGTGGCCAATGAGGAAGGAAGAAAACCAGAAGGTGATGCTGCTCTAAGAACCAGGTTAAAAACAGAAGTTCCAAAGAGGAAGTTGTAGAATTAGTTCTTGAGAAAGAACCACATCAAGGACAGAAAAGTGGCAACATGTTGGTCACTGGTAACTTTGTGTGGGACTCAAGAGTGATGAAGCAAATGCTTGTTTGGAGTGAGTAAACAAGAAAACAAGAAGTAAGGAGACAATTCTAAACCTCACTGTAAAAGCAGAAACTTGGGTGGGTAAAACTGGAGAGGACTGAGGCGATACTGCTTTTGAATTGGGTGATATGAGTGTAATGGGCTTCCCTGGTGGCTCAGACAGTAAAGCGTCTGTCTACAATGCAGGAGACCCGGGTTCGAGCCCTGGGTTGGGAAGATCCCCTGGAGAAGGAAATGGCAATCCACTCCAGTACTATTGCCTGGAAAATCCCATGAACAGAGGAGCCTGGTAGGCTACAGTCTATGGGGTCGCAAAGAGTCAGACACGACTGAGTGACTTCGCTTTCACTTCAATTAATGAATGTATATGTGCTGATCAGAGAGATAGAAAACTGGGATACCAAAGAGCTGAAAATTGCTGGAGAGGAGTCTTTAAGCAGGTGAAATGGGATGTGTACTAGAACAAAACTATGACGCTTGACTTAAAAAAAAGAATACTAGGGATAATTCATCCAAATTATGGAAGGGAAGGCAGCCTGAAGGCACAGATTTACACAGGCAGAAGATTTGGTAGTGATGCATGAGGGTGATTCTCTAAGCCTGCTTCTCAGGAAGGTCTACACCAAAATGTTCCCTGGTGGCTCAGTTGATAAACAATCTGCCTGCAGTGCTGGAGACCTGGGTTCAATCCCGGGGTTGGGAAGATCCCCTGGAGAAGAGAATGGCTACCCACTTCAGTACTCTGGCCTGGAGAATTCCATGGACATAGGGTCGCAAAGGGTCGGACATGAGTGAGTGACTTTCACTTGACATCAAAATATACTTTTGGTGAAATACTTTGATGAAAGTATTTGATGAAGATACTTTTCATCTTTATCTACTTCTGTGTTTTTATCCTCAACCTTTAAGTTTTTGCTTTTGAGCATGCATTTCTGAAAACTAAGTAATGTAGGTCTTATGAGTCCATGGAATTGGGATATGATAGTTTCTATTTGCCCCTACAGCTCCACTCTGCATCCCTCTCCACCTGACTGTCACCATCAGACAAGGAGCTCCACGGTCTCTGGCTTCCTAAGGGGTTTGGCCAAAGGGAGACACAACAAGATCTCAGAGAGAGGGAATGGTGTCCTTGAGTATTTACTTCTGGGGCTTCCACACTGCAGAACTTTCCTCTCCTGAAGCCCACAGATGCCATCAGTTGGCTTGTTTACAATTCCCTTTTTCAGTTCAGTTCAGTCACTCAGTCGTGTCCGGCTCTTTGCAAACCCATGGACTGCAGCATGCCAGGCCTCCCTGTCCATCACCAGCTCCCAGAGTTGACTCAAATTTGTGTCCATCGAGTCGGTGATGCCATCCAGCCATCTCATCCTCTGTCGTCCCCTTCTCCTCCTGCCTCCAATCCCTCCCAGCATCAGAGTCTTTTCAAAGAGTCAACTCTTCACATGAGGTGGCCAAAGTATTGGAGTTTCAGCTTTAGCATCAGTCCTCCCAAAGAACACCCAGGACTCATCTCCTTTAGAATGGACTGGTTGGATCTCCTTGCAGTCCAAGGGACTCTCAAGAGTCTTCTCCAACACCACAGTTCAAAAGCATCAATTATTTGGTGCTCAGCTTTCTTCACAGTCCAACTCTCACATCCATACATGACTACTGGAAATACCATAGCCTTGACTAGATGGACCTTTGTTGGCAAAATAATGTCTCTGCTTTTGAATATGATATCTAGGTTGGTCATAACTTTCCTTCCAAGGAGTAAGCATCTTTTAATTTCATGGCTGCAGTCACCATCTGTAGTGATTTTGGAGCCCCCAAAAGTAAAGTCTGACACTGTTTCCACTGTTTCCCCATCTTTTTGCCATGAAGTGATGGGACTGGATGCCGTGATCTTAGTTTTCTGAATGTTGAGCTTTAAGCCAACTTTTTCACTCTCCTCTTTCACTTTCATCAAGAGACTTTTTAGTTCTCTTTCACTTTCTGCCATAGGGTGGTGTCATCTGCATATCTGAGGTTATTGATATTTCTCCTGGCAGTCTTGATTCCAGCTTGTGCTTCATCCAGCCCAGCGTTTTTCATGATGTACTCTGTATGTAAGTTAAATAAGCAGGGTGACAATATACTGCCTTGACATACTCCTTTTCCTTTTTGGAACCAGTCTGTTGTTCCATGTCCAGTCCTAACTGCTGCTTCCTGACCTGCATATAGGTTTCTCAAGAGGCAGGTCAGCTGGTCTGGTATTCCCATCTCTTGAAGATTTTTCCATAGTTTATTGTGATCCACACAGTCAAAGGCTTTGGCATAATCAGTAAAGCAGAATTGTGACCCCATGGACTGCAGCATGCCAGGCTTCCCTGTCCATCACCAACTCCTGTAACTTACTCAAACTCATGTCCATTGAGTTGGTGATGCTATCCAACCATCTCATCCTCTGTTGTCCCCTTCTCCTCCTGCTTTCAATCATTCCTAGCATCAGGGTCTTTTCCAATGAGTCAGTTCTTTGCATCAGGTGGCCAAAATATTGGGGTTTCAGCTTCAGCGTCCATCCTTCCAATGAATATTCAGTTTTCCTTTAGAATGGACTGGTTGAATCTCCTTGCAGTCCAAGGAACTCTCAAGGGACGTCCTTATTCAGCTTTCTTCAATGACTCAGCTTGAGTTCGTCAGTTTCTTGCCAGGAATCTGACTTACAAAAAGAAAGGAAACTTAAAAATCAGGACTCAGAACCTGAGAACTAACTGGCAGATGAAATTACAGCATTCTTTTTGTGACATTGTGCAAGTTGTTTAGCCTTTCTGAGCTTAAATTTCTCATCTTTTTTGTGAGGATGTGATGAGATACATAAAAAGTGCCTGTAACATTGCCTGGCACATAGAAAGCATCTGAAAAGGTTATTTATTAGTACTGTTATCTCTATGGGTAACAATGTTATATTACTCAAATGAGGCCATACACATATTCACAGCAGCCCCAGGAGGTAGGTGGTCAGTATCCCCATTTTCAGATGTGAAACTCAAAGAGCTAGTTGTTTACACGATATCACAAAGCAAATACACTGCCGTTCCAATCAGTCAAATGTGTATGTGTGTGTAGGGATGAACTGAAGGTAAGCATAGGAGGACTGATGAAAAGTTTAAGAAGAATCTGTACCTAAAGACTCTCCCTGTAGTCTCTGCAACCCCCACTCCCCAATTTATGTAGAAGATGGTAGGTTTATCCTAGATAGAAGATGAAAGGAAGGGGCCTGGACTGGGGTTACAGGCACAGTTGAAACTCTGGGATACTATACTGAAAACAAGAGTGCTAAGTTTATGTTTGCATATCGAATTTTGAGATCATATCTTCTTCCCGAGTCAGATGCCGCACCCAGACTTATTCCCTCCAGGCAAGAGATTAGAAGACAGTTATGGAGGATGAGATGGTTGGATGGCATCACCGACTCGATGGACATGAGTTTGAGCAGGCTCTGGGAGTTGGTTGATGGACAGGGAATCCTGGTGTGCTGCAGCCCATGGGCTCGCAAAGAGTTGAACACGACTGAGCGACTGAACTGAACCGATGAAGGAAATCAGGGAAGTCCAGGGAAAAAGCCTCAAGATCAAGGTCTCAGCGTGACCTCAGTAAAACGACGCAGTAAGATCACCTCATAAGGAAGCCCAGTCATCTAGCCCACACACATGCTTCCAGCCAGTTTGTTAGTATTCCACTCTTAATTCTGAATTGGAATCAAAGGATCCCCAGATAGTTTAAGAAAGCCCCAAACATAGAGGACAGTGGCCAAACACAAGTGATTTGAAGGGAGAAGAGTTGAGGCAGCAACAACAAACTACCATCAATAAATTGAGATATTGGAGGAGACACTGCATCCATAAAATGAAATCAAATGCTGTGAAGAAAGGCGAGCATTTAAAGGACTTGGAGGGACTCTTGGAAATGAAAGCAACAGCTGAGTGGAAAAACTCAAAAGAAAGATGAGAACAAAACAGGAAAAATTTCTTTCAAATAGAAAAACAGACTACAAAAGGAAAATAACGTATATAAAATTTAAAAACTAGAGAATCCGACTATGAGGACCACTGTCTAACCAAAAAGAGTTCTAGGAAGAGAGGGCAAAGAAAAGGAAAGGAAGAAAAATTTTTCAAGAAAAATTCAATAAAATTTCCCTGAGCTGAGCGGTATGTTTCCAAATGGATAAAAGTAAATCGTTCCCAACTATGTGATTGTAAACGTTTAGAACATACTGGTGACAAGGAGAATTCTACAAGTCCTAGGGGAAAAAGGATTAAGGTAAGCGAGTATCCACATGTTATTGGACCTCTCCATAACAACTACTAAAAGCTAGAAGACAGTGGAGAAATTCCTTCAGAAATACTGTGGGAAAATAGTTTCTCACCTAGAATTCTAAACATAGCCAAATAATCATTTAAATATGAGGAAAGAATATACTTTTATACATGTAAATAAAAATTTCCTTTCCATGCCCTCTTCTTCGGGAAGCTGAGAGGAATTGTCCCATCAAAATTAGGAGTAAACCCAAGTGAATAAAGAAACAGAAGTTAGGAGACACAGGACCTAGTGTGAGAGAATGTTCATACAATAAGAATCCACCCTACAATGCAGAGGACGTGGGTTTGATCCCTGGTTGGGGAACTAAGATCCTGCATGCTCTGGGGCAACTAAACCTAGGCATTGCAACTAGAGAGTCAGTGTGCCACAAAGAAAGATCCCCTATGATACAACTAAATAAATAAGTATAAATAAATAAATATTTTAAATATTTGATGCAGTCAAATAAATATTTTTTAAAACCTTAATTAAGGGAGATGGAGGAAGAACCCTGATGGGGGGGGGGGGGAAGGGCCAGAAATGGTCTGCTACTTTGCAGCCACCTGGAAAGCAACCAGCGTAGAGAGGAGTGGATCCTGTGAGTGATTTCCACAGAAATGTGAAAATGACAGCTTGCCTAAAATCTGCGGCTGAGAAGGTGATAAGAAACCTGAGAAGAAGAAACTCATTTGTTTCTTTCAACTTCAGAAAAAAAGTGAAACAAAATATCGGGAAAGAAAGGTCACTGATGAGCAATGGGATGATGAAAAGAGATCGTAGCCCCAGATGCCTCTTCTAATGACAGCAGCAGCACCAACACATGCAATCATTCTGCATCTGTGAGGGTTCTGAGAGGAAGAAGGCTCCAAGGAAGTCTGCCCTCAGCGAAGTCACTTACCTTCCATCAGCACAGAAATGACAGGTCCTCCTGGGAGCCCTGGTCCCCACCCTTGTCCATAGTCTCTCGTCATGGTCCAAGGATCGGGAAGTATTCATCTTGCCAGATTGTAGCAGCATAAACAGTGTTGTTGGATGAGTGGATGCTAAGGGGCAGACATCAATCAAAAAAATTTTTTTAAATTCCTTTGTATCCTAATCAAGATAGTACAATCAATGACCTGTTCTGGTTTCTTAGCTGTTCAATGCAGAGGTATCTCTTTTTAATTTGTGAGCTGCTTTTGAGGACTGAGCAGAGCAGGACTTGAACATCCCCCCTTCTAAGAGGATCAACACCAAACGCTGTCTGGACTCAGGTACCATGAATGTATCCTATGTCCATGAATATGGTCCTTTCCCTCAAGGTCACATCTACTTCTCTAATTATCCCCAAATGACTGACAATGTCTACAGCCATTTATAAGTTTCTTGTTTTCATTCTCTTGTCTCTAACAAAGACAATTCAAAACAACAAATGTGCAAATATTCTTCGAGTAGAGTGCAAGACCAGGGATAATCCCTTGCTCTATTTTAGATTCTTGTCATTTAAAGTATATCTCATGCAAAGCATTGAAACATTTCAAATAGCCAAAAGACACCTCAGTGGGTGCCTGTATTTTGTCCAGGGATTACTAGCACACCATCAGCAGTTTCTACCATATGGCAAGTCTCAAGGATCCCAGGAAATGGGATGCACAGCTACAATAATGTTCTCTAGGAGAGATTTCTAACTCTTTTAAAGGGCTAGATGGTAAATAGTTTCAGCATTGTGGGCAGTACAGTCTCTGCCTCAACTCCTCAACTCTGTTGTTAAGGTGCAAAGGCAGTCATAGACAATATATGTTCCAGTAAAACTTGTTTATGTAAGCAAGTGGCTGACTATACTGAGTCCACTAGCTGTTGGGAGTTAGTCCTTGCCCTGTGGCCCAATATGTTCTTCATAGTCACAGAGCCTCTTGAGGAAATGGCACCTAGTGTGGCTCAGTGGTAAAGAATCTTCCTGCTAGTGCGGGAGACACATGGGACATGGGTTTGATCCCTGGGTTGGGAAGATCCCCAGAGAAATAAATGGCAACCCACTCCAGTATTTTTGCCTGTGAAATTCCATGGACAGAGAAGCCTGGCTGGCTATAGTCCATGGGGCTGCCAAGAGTCAAACACACTTGAGCAAAGCACAGCAGCAGTTATCCACTCTACCTCCTTTTGCTTCGAATTTCTGTTGTTACTACAAATGACCTACAGCTCAGGAAAACGTCATTGAACATCCCAAACATACCATCTCCATCTATACATTGGCTAAATTTTTTGACCAAGTGATCAATATAGTCCTGACAATTGTGACCTGAGCGTCTCCTTAGCAGGCTCCTCGCTGCTCCCCACTTTACAATATTTTTCTTAGCAGACCTCTTTCCTGGGTGTCAAAAATGTATTAGTTGTCAGCTCTGATTTTTTAGCATTTTTATTGATACTTAGGTAAATTGGGGGCAAACATGGTTTCTTAAATAGGAAACAAAAAGCATTAACCAAGGAAGAAATCTTGGTGGCAAAACACTGCTGCTGCTGCTAAATCGCTTCAGTCGCGTCCGACTCTGTGTGACTCCATAGGCAGCAGCCCACTAGGCTCTGCCGTCCCTGGGATTCTCCAGGCAAGAACACTGGAGTGAGCTGTCATTTCGTTCTCCAATGCATGAAAGTGAAAAGTGAAAGTGAAGTCACTCAGTCATGTCCGACTCTTCGTGACCCCATGGACTGCCGCCTACCAGGCTCCTCTGTCCATGGGATTTTCCATGCAAGAGTACTAGAGTGGGTTGCCATTGCCTTCTCCCATTTAAATCAAGTTATCACATAAAATTCTGTGAGGCCTAAATGGTTAGAAGACTTTGCTGCAGAAGCAGCTCTTAAACGCTGGCTGAAGGATGCTGGAATGTTATTGAGATGGGAGCAATTCTGGAGACTTCCAAAGACTTACACAGTAATACAAAAACAGTGAAGGCTTTATTGAGCACCAGAAAGCATTCCATTTGATGGCATGTCATTGTTTAGAGTTAGAGAGAAAAGTTGGAGGCAAATGTGGGAAGTCTTGAATCATCCATCAAAGGCATTGTAAGAGAACTGGCCTCAATAGAATGTATATTATGGCTAAGCCAAGATGAGCAGAAAATTTCATCTTGAGCATCAGCTCCCATGAATTGGTAGCAAAGGACTAGAATGGCTTGCTGGGAAGGATTCTGAGCTTGTGTCTGCACAAGTGGGAAAAACACTGCAATCAATTAGTGACCAAGCGCGCCCCCTAGTGGGGAAACCGGACAGCGCCCTCGACCCCTCCAGCGTCTCAAAATTTTCCTTGCAGAAAAAGCTCCTTGACATCTGTCTTGACAACGATTTTTTGGAAATGACACCAGAAGCACAAGCATTAAAGGCAAAAGTAAACAACCGAGACTCTATCAGAACAGGCACACTACCTGACATCGTCCTTCTGGTTTCTTCTCTTTTTTTCTTTTTTTAATTTATGTGGCTTCATCAGGTCTTAGTTGTGGCATGCAGGCTTAGTTGCCCTGTGGTATGTGGGATCTTAGTTCCTGACCAGGGATCGAACCAGCATCCGCTGCATTGGAAGGTGGATTATTAAAGACTGGCTCACGGGGATGCCCCTCTCTTCCTTTCTAATTTCAGTGTGTGTTCTTTCTCCCCAAACACTCCTAAAGGTGGAAGGCGGTGTGTGGAGACAGGACCAGAAAAAGGTTTTATTACAGGTTCATACAAGGAGATGGGTGGCTCATGCACTAAGAACCCCAATGTTACAGAAAGCTTTCAGCAAGCCCCTTTAAGAGCAAAACCTGAGGGAGGGGTGTGGTTAGTCGTTGCAAACTTCTTGATGCCGGATCTTTTGCTCTTGCGTCATTTGCAGGGTCAGGTAATGATGTTCCCATAAATCTCTACTGCACAGATTGCAGTCTGTGAGACCTGGTCTCGCCATTCGGCTTGGCTTGAGGAGACTGAAGGCCAGTTGTGTTGGGTGTTCGGCTCCCTCAGGGGTGGCAGTTGGGCAGCATGTGGGAACCTGGCCCTGAAGGAGCTGCTGGCTGAGATCTGCCTCCTCTTAGCCAGGACTGGGACCTTGGAGGGTGAAAGTTGTGTCTTGGGACCTTGCCCTTTCTTGTCAAGACAAAGAAGAACCTTCACCACTACCTCAAGGGCTGGGCTACGGCTAGTAGAAGGCCTCAGTGAGGGCTCTGGTCCAGACTCCAATGTTCTAGTTTTGATTTGCCTCACAGTGTGTCAGGCACTTGGATTTGGGATTTGGTAACAAGAGAACTGATCACCGTCTTCATCCTTTCTTTAGATTTCCCCCAAAGTCTGATGACAGGTCTGCATTTTAATATCCGATCTTTCAGCTAATCTTTGTCCCGTGAGCTTGGTTCTCATCTCCGCATAACTATTTTTGCTCTTTCTGAAGTGCCAAAGATCCTTCTAGAAAAGCAGCTGATCAGGTGTGTGGTGAAGTGTTACAAGTCCGGCTGCTGCGATGCCATCAAGATGACGCTTCTCCCCGTGCCCTCCTTCCTCGGAGGAAACAGTCCCCCTTCTCGCATAACGGCAAAAGGTAATACATTTGATTTAAACGTATGCCGTGGGGCCATTGGGTTTGGGGTTCAAATTCCTAGAACTTCCACAGATGAGGCTTCTTCTGGGTCCCACTATGAAGGTAGTACTGTCAAGGCAGAGAACTCGTGTTTTCTGCCTGGTGATGTTCACCTCGTGATTCTCTGTAACCCATCAATACAGAAGGATGGAAACTCAAGGAGCTATGGATGCAGGGTCTGAGCAGAACATATCACATTCCATTCTCGTCAATGGAATGAGAAAATCTGCTGGGGAAATTTCTCATTCTCCATCCCAACTAGAGAGGCACTTTAAAGCGGACTGTGGAGGATCCAAGGATTATTGTGGGTCATGGGTATGAGGAACTGAAGCTCTGCATGGAGCCACAGGGCTGGGCAGACTGACTTCTCAGCATCCACAGTTCCACGTGGAGTTGGAGATCCAGGACTCAGTGATAGGCCAGAAATAAGAGGTAAAGTTCCAGGATCACTCCCGGTTATAAGAGATCTGAGGCCAGAGGGCTGCCCCATCACCCTGAAGCCTCAGCCATCAGCCAATCTAACCAACAGCAGCCCTCCTTGCCCACCCCCCAGGTGCTGCACAGGGTCCCCGCCAACTGCAAGCACCACATCCCCACCTCTAACTGCTGCCAAGAGCTCTAGGAGGAGGAAGGCAGATCTAGGGGAGGATCAGGGGACAGGGCAGAGGACCTCAGCACAGCCAGCTGCCTGGAGGGGGGAAGACCACCCCTGCCCCCTTTTGATTTCCGACCAGAATTCTGGCTCCTATGTCTAAGCCCATGTCCTTACATCTTAAGACCTCGGTGATTCTGTAATCATATCCAGTTGCCGTCACAAATTGGACCTGCAGATTCATTACTAGGACTTCTCACTTTTTGGTAAAGAAAATTTAAAAATTCACCTTCTTTCCAATATGAAATATTAAGAGATTGCAAAAGTAGGTGCCCAAAATATGATACAATCCTTCGATAACTGGATGATCTCTGATGGATGTTTGAATCGTGACCGGCTTCTCAGCCCGCGGTTTGGTAACAATCAACATCCTTAACGTCCGAGACGGCACGAGCGGCCGGACTGCCGAGCGGCCGAGTGTCTACTGCCCTCTGGCCTCACCCGGGTCTTGGAGCCCCAGCTCCAGAGACTCGGACCGCGGAGCCCAGCAGAGGCTCGGGAGGCGCTGAAGCGCCAGGAGAGACTGTGACCACGACAAATTCACTTACAAGTTGCCCACTGAGGGTGGGAAGAGCTTCGACTCTGTGGCCAAACTGCAGAACGCGAGGAGCTCGGAGGAAGAGCGAAGGGTTTCACCCCGGAGACGGTGCACCAAGGCGAGAGCCGTTGAGGGCGAGGACGTGGATGCGGAGAAGGCCCAGGGTGCTGACAGCAACTCGAGACATTTCGGGACAGTTTCTGGTTGTTCCTCTGCAGGTAACAGCAGGTCGCCTAAAACAACCTCACATAATGGGGCTGCAGGTCCCCTTCACAAGCTATGGAGACAGCAGAGGCGAGTCCCCCGAAGGCGAGCGAGGACCTTCCTGCTGCAGAGCCCGGGCGCCTCCCTCTTCTGAAGCCGTGAGCACCTCGCTCAGCATTCACCTTCACGTGAAGCGGAAGAGACTCCAGCTCTGGCAGCTCCTGTATTGATGGGCTACAAAGGATCACGAGGTGAACATCACCAGGCAGAAAACACGAGTTCTCTGCCTTGACAGTACTACCTTCATAGTGGGACCCAGAAGAAGCCTCATCTGTGGAAGTTCTAGGAATTTGAACCCCAAACCCAATGGCCCCACGGCATACGTTTAAATCAAATGTATTACCTTTTGCCGTTATGCGAGAAGGGGGACTGTTTCCTCCGAGGAAGGAGGGCACGGGGAGAAGCGTCATCTTGATGGCATCGCAGCAGCCGGACTTGTAACACGTCACCACACACCTGATCAGCTGCTTTTCTAGAAGGATCTTTGGCACTTCAGAAAGAGCAAAAATAGTTATGCGGAGATGAGAACCAAGCTCACGGGACAAAGATTAGCTGAAAGACCGGATATTAAAATGCAGACCTGTCATCAGACTTTGGGGGAAATCTAAAGAAGGGATGAAGACGGTGATCAGTTCTCTTGTTACCAAATCCCAAGTCCGAGTGCCTGACGCACTGTGAGGCAAATCAAAACTAGAACGTTGGCGTCTGGACCAGAAAAAGGTTTTATTACAGGTTCATACAAGGAGATGGGTGGCTCATGCACTAAGAACCCCAATGTTACAGAAAGCTTTCAGCAAGCCCCTTTCAGAGCAAAACGTGAGGGAGGGGCGTGGTTAGTTGTTGCAAACTTCTTGATGCCGGATCTTTTGCTCTTGAGTCATTGCAGGGTCAGGGAATGATGTTCCCATAAATCTCCACTGCACGGGTTGCAGTCTGTGAGACCTGGTCTCGCCATTCGGCTTGGCTTGAGGAGACTGAGGGCCAGTTGTGTTGGGTGTTTGGCTCCCTCGGGGGTGGCAGCTGGGCAGCTGGGCAGAGCCCATGCAGTGCTGACCAATAGCTGAGCAGGACAACTAACAGGGTGTCTCACTGATAGTTGGTTGCTTGTGGGTGGGGCCCACTGAGGCACTGATCAAGGGCTTTGCTAGGCCTGTTGCCTAGTGACAGAGTGGGGGGGGGGCAGCAATGAGGCACAGCAATGGCTGCCTGCTAAGGGCTGTGCTCTTCCTGCCAGGTTACACTCCGATGATGTATTCAAACGATGGGCTTTAGGATAATCTCCTAAATTACTGTAGTGATGTATCTTAGACTTTTCAACAAGTATCAAGTGTCAGACACTTTTGAAAGTAAGAATTTTATAAGGCTACGCTAAGGAGAAGGAAATGGCAACCCACTCCAGTGTTCTTGCCTGGAGAATCCCAGGGACGGGGGAGCCTGGTGGGCTGCCGTCTATGGGGTCACACAGAGTCGGACACGACTGAAGTGACTTAGCAGTAGCACACTAAGGAAACTTGAAAAAACTCCCAGTTCATCTGTCAGAAGATGACTTTCATGTACTTAAGTAGTGTATTAAAGGTTTGTCCTATATCATGCCTTGGTCTGAGTACTACTTTTTTAAAAATAAGTTTACTTATTTATGAGCTTTTTAATGTATTGGCTAGCTGGGTCTTTGTTGCTGTGTGGGCTTTTGTCTAGTTGCAGCAAGCAGGGGCTACTCTGTAATTGTGATGTGTGGGTTCTCTTGCTGCTGAGTACATGCTCTAGGGTGCACAGGCTTCAGTAGTTTCAGAGCAAAGGCTCCGTAATTGCAGTTCCTGGGCTCCAGAGTACAGGCTCAGTAGTTGTAGCGCACAGGCTTAGTTGTTCTGTGGCATGTGGAATCATTCCTGATCAGGGATTGAACCTGTGTCTCCTGCATTAAGAGGTGGATTCTTTACCACTGAGCCACCCAGGGAAGTTCCGAGGACTGCTTTTAATAGAGTATTTTCTGTTTTACTGTAAGCCAAATGAAAGCAAGTAAGTCCATTACTTACTACTTATCTCTCAGTAAAATACTTAGTTGTGCCAGGTGTCACCTAAGATGAACTAGAAAGACATAGATAGCATCCTTCTTTTCTGCATAAAGACGTGAGCAGTCTAGAGAATTGCATGCATATTTGCAAGGGGTTATTGAAATACTGGATGTGAGGTACTTAGGAAGACACTCATAAGACTTGCTTAACGAATATGTTTCCTTCTTCTGCCTTCCCTTAGGAAGAATGTTATCTTGCGTCTCATTGGGAATAAGGAGTACTTCCAGTAGGAGGTAGAGGGGAAGGATCATTCTAGGTGATCATATTTTCCCAAAGCAGCCAGGGGTATCGGAAAAGTCTTAGCTGATGAATGGAGGTTGAGGGAATACCCAAGCTTGTATTTTTCCTGTGTTGAGTTCTTTGATCTAACAAGGAATATGTTCATTTATTGGATGTTAACATTTGGCGAGAAAATATTTTCAAAAGCTACAGTTGAACTGTCATCTTGCCCATGTGTCATTTTAAATTTTCCCCAAAGAGGGGGAAACATCTAGGCTACAGAAACTTCAGTCTCACTTATACAGACTTTCATGTCATCTTAAAGGACTGTATGGCTGTCTCCAGAGAAGGTAACACTTATGTTACCAAAGATTTCTTTATCTAATATGTCAGCACCTTTGAAAAATGTTAAAAGAATTGTAAAATATTAATTAGAATAAAAAAATTCTTAAAGGAGAGCCTGTGTTAGACCTACAAGTTTTATTTCAGAGACTTTATCCTAATGGAATTACCATGGATAAATAGGTGATATTGATTTTTAAAAATAGCTTAAACATACAACAAAGGAGATTTGTTAGTAAATTACTGTGACTCCAAATAACAGTATCATACATGTAGCCATTAAAAATGATTTTTAAAATGTTGAATGACATAGAAAGATTTTCAATATTAAGTGGGAATAAAGCAGACAAATAATATGTATGGTCTGAGCCCAGTTTTGTAAAATTATGTATGCAGAGGAGAATAGAGTTAGATGCTATACACACAAGTGGAAATACATTGAACCTATATGATAACTAAAAGCCATTAATAATACGATTTATAGAAAGGAATTTACTGTAAGAAAAAATAAAAAAAAACACAATTAACCAGCACTTGTTGAGTGCTATATGCCAGACCAATTATAAGTGCTCTACACATATCATCCTGTCTAAACTTTGAAATGGTCTTAGACCCTTCTAATTTTATTTTACAGGTGAGAAAACTGAGAAAAAGAAGTTAAAAGTCTTGCCCAAGTTTGCACAGCTAACAAATTGTCGATATTGGCTTGAACTTGAGTGGTCTGACCCCTGAGTCTGCACTTCCTGATCACAATTCTGGACTTCCTCCTACTTTCCAACATAGCATATAGAAAGATCATGTGAACATTATCTTGAATTTCCCTCTCTGGCTCCTTTTCGTCCTTTTCCATCCAGCCTTGTGAAGTGGGAAGATTATGGAATGGACCATGTTAACAGGTTCCTCGATCCCCCAGCTACTGCTGGGTTTTGTCATGGGGAATGCTCTGCCGAAGACTGAAGGGAGGGAGATAGTGATGGCGCAGGGTTTATTTCTCCCCCTGCTGAGAGGCTAAGGATCATGCTGAAGAAGGGTTCTGTTCCCTTCACGGGGCTTCTGTGAGACTCTTTCCTTCCCTTTTCCAGTAGCCTCTCATCTCTGTGGGCCCAGGGATGGCTAACAGCCATGCTATCTTGTGATCCCCCCAGCCACCCACAGTTAAATGGCCCCTTTGTCAATCAGCTCTCTCAAACATCCCATTTTAAGTGTCCTAGTTAGAATCCAAACTGCTACAAGGTGTGACCCCTGCTTCTAAAAAGCTGACATAGAGCACTTGGGGCATATACCTCAGGAACAGGAAAGCTGAAGACTGTATAAAAAGAGATCATCTGTAGGAGTAAGGTTGATGGTTACAAACTAAGGTGTTTTAAGTTGCATATTCCTGGTCACCTGCATCTTAGTCTCCATTCTTATTTTCCTCTTTTAGACAGATGAGCTGTAGAGATGTCTGTAAAGCATGCTGCATGGCAATCAAGATGTGCCCTGAAGTTTTGCAATCTCGGTGTCGGAAGTAATTATAGCAAAGTAATTCTCACACTGGTTTTCAGAGCAATTTACAGAGCTTGTGACACGCATGGACACTGAATCAGAGCATTTTATAGACAGCTCTTCATCTGGAACAGATTTACGAGGTCATCAGACAGGACCTCTCTAGAAACAGAAACAGAAAATAGAAGCTGAGACAGACTTGAGTCAAAATGTTTTATGGACTTATCTTCTACTCAAGATAACATAAAGCTATAATAACACAGTTCCTTCCCTGCTTTCTCAGTCCTCTAATGCTGAGGCCTTTCTCATTAACTACTGAACTCTTACAAGTCTGAGCAGAACAGACGTTCGAGGACTTGCAACTTATGAGAAGTCAATAGCCAAACACCACAAGTCATGACCTGGTCACTCTTCCACTCCCTTGAGGCATCTGCCTTTTTCTTTTGTACCCAACATGATTGATGGTGATAATATACAAAAGTTTTATCTCTTTCTCCCTCTCTCTCTCTCTCTCTCTCTATATATATATATATATTTTTTTTTTTCTTCAAAATTTGAGGCAAGGACACAGCCTTTAATTCTCTGCTCTAACAGCTGAGTTCTGACTTACACAGGAAAGGGTTGGAGGAGGAGGCGGAGAGTAAGAGATTCTAGAAAGTCACTTACACAAATAGGGAAAAAGCCATCAGAGCATCTCTTAAAGCTAATGCTGCATTTGCTGGTTCTGTCTGTAGTTGCTTCCTTAACTATATTCAGATCTGTGCTTTCTATAAAATGCAAATAAATTCTGAAATACTTGAAAAGACAAATTTCATGAGTGTAATTGTGAGACTGGCTTGTCTGGAACTGATTGGCACTTAGAATTGACACTGATTTCCATATTCCCAGGGTTTACAGTTAACCAGGATCTTGTGGGAGAATCCAGGACTGCTGACCACTCTAGCCTTTATTCAGGTCTCAGTTTGCTCCATTTCCCTCCTTTTCTCCTAAAGATCCCAGGGATTTAGCCTGGTTCTTCTCTTGTTTTGGAAGATTCTTTCTCTATAATGAAATGAATGGTACAGACAAAAAAATGTAATTGCCTACTGTCCCTCGACTTTAATATTGTCTTTTTTTCATTTGTCTGGTTTTTGCTTTGAACCATGAATCATTTTAGAAATGATAATATGTTACAGAACTCCAACAGAAATTTGTGGATTATACTGTGACAAGGGGTATTGAAGAAGCTGCAGACAAATTGTTAAAGACATCAGCACAATTTCATTGCTTAAAAATATCACGTTAGTGTTTTATAGAACAACTGCAAACTCAATAATAACCAATATTAAAACAACAAGAACGTTTCCAAATTCGTAAAAGCCAAAGTTCTCACAAGGATTTATGTGACCATACATACATAAGGCTTCCCTGTTCATCACCAACTCCCGGAGCTTGCTCAAATCATTTCCATCAAGTCAGTGATGCCATCCTTTGTCATCCCCGTCTCCTCCTGCCTTCAATCCTTCCCAGCATCGGGGTCTTTTCCAATGAATCAGTTCTTTGCAGAAATGGGAATCAACTTTCAAGAGATGGGACCACCAGACCACCTTACCTGCCTCCTGAGAAATCTTTATGCATGTCAAGAAGCAACAGTTAGAACTGGACATGGAACAACAGACTGTTTCCGAATTGGGAAAGGAGTACGTCAAGGCTGTATACAATCTTCCCTCATAGATCAGTTGGTAAAGAATCTGCCTGCAATGCAGGAGACCCTGGAGAAGGAATAGGCTACTCACTCCAATGTTCTTGGGCTTCCCTTGTGGCTCAGCTGGTAAAGAATCTGCCTGCAATGTGGGAGACCTGGGTTCGATCCTGGGTGGGGAAGATTCCCCTGGAGAAGGGAAAGGCTACCCACTCCAGTAATCTGGCCTGGAGAATTCCATGGACTGTACAGTCCATGGGGTCACAAAGAGTCAGACAAGACTGAGCAACTGTCACTTCACATACGTAAATGATGGCTTCCCCCATCCTTACCCACATGCCTGCCATACTCTGAATCTCTACCTGGTATGTTTCGCTGCTCTGATATTGACAGGGCAAGCTCCCTATTTCCTTCAGCTTGACTCAACCATCCCCTTCTCTGTGATAAAGTGAAAAATGGCCTGCTTAAGAGTTAAACTATTACGAGGAAATGGAATAGGGAGACCAGAAATAAACCCACACATCTATGGCCAATTTATGTATGACAAAGAAGGCAAGAACATAAAATGGATAAGAGACAGTTTCTTCAACATGCGGTGCTGAGAAAACTGAACAGTTACAGGCAAAAGAATGAGATTACGACATTTCCTTCATATCATATACAAAAATAAACCCAAAGTGGTTTAAAGACCTAAATGTAAGACCTGAAACCATAAACTTCTAGAAGAGAATATAGCCAGAAGATTCTTTGACATAAAATCACAGCAATATATATATAATATATATAACATTATAATTATATTTATTTATATATGATCTGTCTCCTGAAGGAAAGGAAACAAAAACTTAAAAATGGGACCTCAGTTCAGTTCAGTTCAGTCACTCAATCATGTCCGGCTCTTTGTGACCCCATGAATTGCAGTACGCCAGGCCTCCCTGTCCGTCACCATCTCCCGGAGTTCACTCAAACTCATGTCCATTGAGTGGTGATGCCATCCAGCCATCTCATCCTCTGTCATCCCCTTTAACTCCTGCCCCCAATCCCTCCCAGCATCAGAGTCTTTTCCAATGAGTCAGCTCTTTGCATGAGGTGGCCAAAGTACTGGAGTTTCAGCTTTAGCATCATTCCTTCCAAAGAACACTCAAGACTGATCTCCTTTAGAATGGACTGGGTGGATCTCCTTGCAGTCCAAGGGACTCTCAAGAGTCTTCTCCAACACCACAGTTCAAAAGCATCAGTTCTTCAGGGCTCAGCTTTCTTCACAGTCCAACTCTCACATCCATGCATGACCACTGGAAAAACCACAGCCTTGATTAGATCGACCTTTGTTGGCAAAATAATGTCTCTGCTTTTTAATATACTATCTAGGTTGGTCATAATTTTTCTTCCAAGGAATAAGCATCTTTTAATTTCATGGCTGCAGTCACCATCTGCAGTGATTGTGGAGCCCCCAAAAATAAACTCTGACACTGTTTCCACTGTTTCCCCATCTATTTGCCATGAAGTGATGGGACCAGATGCCATGATCTTTGTTTTCTGAATGTTGAGCTTTAAGCCAACTTTTTCACTCTCCTCTTTCACTTTCATCAAGGGGCTCTTTAGTTCTTTTTCACTTTCTGCCATAAGGGTGGTGTCATCTGCATATCTGAGGTTATTGATATTTCTCCCAGCAATCTTGATCCCAGCTTGTGTTTCTTCCAGCCCAGCGTTTCTCATGATGTACTCTGCATAGAAGTTAAATAAACAGGGTGACAATATACAGCCTTGATGTACTCCTTTTCCTATTTAGAACCAGTCTGTTGTTCCATGTCCAGTTCTAACTGTTGCTTCCTGACCTGCACATAGGTTTCTCAAGAGGCAGGTTACGTGGTCTGGTATTCCTATCTCTTTCAGAATTTTCCACAGTTTATTGTGATCCACACAGTCAAAGGCTTTGGCATAGTCAATAAAGCAGAAAGAGATGTTTTTCTGGAACTCTCTTGCTTTTCCCATGATCCAGCAGATGTTGGCTAGTTGATCTCTGGTTCCTCTGCCTTTTCTAAAACCAGCTTGAACAACTGGAAGTTCACGGTTCACATATTGCTGAAGCCTGGCTTGGAGAATTTTGAACATTTCTTTACAAGCGTGTGAGATGAGTGCAATTGTGCAGTAGTTTGAGCATTCTTTGGCATTGCCTTTCTTTGGGACTGGAATGGAAACTGACCTTTTCCAGTCCCATGGCCACTGCTGAGTTTTCCAAATTTGCTGGCATATTGAGTGCAGCACTTTCACAGCATCATCTTCAGGATTTGAAATAGCTCCACTGGAATGCCATCACCTCCACTAGCTCTGTTCGTAGTGATGCTTTCTAAGGCCCACTTGACCTCACATTCCAGGATGTCTGGTTCTAGGTGAGTGATCACACCATCGTGATTATCTTGGTTGTGAAGATCTTTTTTGTAACAGTTCTTCTGTGTATTCTTGCCACCTCTTCTTAATATCTTCTGCTTCTGTTAGGTCCATACCATTTCTGTCCTTTATTGAGCCCATCTTTGCATGAAATGTTCCCTTGGTATCTCTAATTTTCTTGAAGAGATCTCTAGTCCTTCCCATTCTGTTGTTTTCCTCTATTTCTTTGCATTGATCGCTGAGAAAGGCTTTCTTATCTCTCCTTGCTATTCTTTGGAACTCTGCATTCAGATGCTTATATCTTTCCTTTTCTCCTTTGCTTTTCGCTTCTCTTCTTTTCACAGCTATTTGTAAGGCCTCCCCAGACAGCCATTTTTCTTTTTTGCATTTCTTTTCCATGGGGATGGTCTTGATCCGTCTCCTGTACAATGTCACGAACCTCAGTCCATAGTTCATCAGGCACTCTATCTATCAGATCTAGTCCCTTAAATCTATTTCTCACTTCCACTGAATAATCATAAGGGATTTGATTTAGGTCATACCTGAATGGTCTAGTGGTTTTCCCCACTTTCTTCAGTGGCCGAGAGGAGCTACCCCCTGCCCAAGGCCAGGGGCGGTGGCCAGGAGGAACTACCCTACGTCCAAGGAGCGGTGGCTGTGCAGGGACAGGAGAGCCTAGAGGAGCTACTCCACGTTCAAGCTCAGGAAGGGCAGCAGTGAGGAGATACCCCCGTCCAAGTTAAGGAGCAGCAGCTGTGCTTTGCTGGAGCAGCTATGAAGAGATACCCCAGGTCCAAGGTAAGAGAAACCCAAGTAAGACAGTGAGTGTTTCAATAGGGCATCAGGGGGCAGACACACTGAAACCATAATGACAGAAAACTAGCCAGTCTGATCACAGGGACCACAGGCTGGTCTAACTCAGTGAAACTAAGCCATGCCCCTGGGGCCACCCAAGATGGGCGGGTCATGGTGAAGAGGTCTGACAGAATGTGGTCCACTGGAGAAGGGAATGGCAAACCACTTCAGTATTCTTGCCTTCAGAACCCCATGAACAGTATGAAAAGGCAAAATGATAGTATACTGAAAGAGGAACTCCCCAGGTCGGTAGGTGCCCAATATGCTACTGGAGATCTGTGGAGAAATAACTCCAGAAAGAATGAAGGGATGGAGCCAAAGCAAAAACAATACCCAGCTGTGGATGTGACTGGTGGTAGAAGCAATGTCTGATGCTGTAAAGAGCAATATTGCATAGGAACCTGGAATGTTAGGTCCATGAATCAAGGCAAATTGGAAGTGGTCAAACAGGAGATGGCAAGAGTGAATGTCGACATTCTAGGAATCAGCGAACTAAAATGGACTGGAATGGGTGAATTTAACTCAGATGACCATTGTATCTACTACTGCATGCAGGAATCCTTTAGAAGAAATGGAGTAGCCATCATGGTCAACAAAAGAGTCCAAAATGCAGTACTTGGATGCAATCTCAAAAACGACAGAATGATCTCTGTTCATTTCCAAGGCAACCTATTCAATATCACAGTAATCCAAATCTATGCCCCAACCAGTAATGCTGAAGAAGCTGAAGTTGAACGGTTCTATGAAGACCTACAAGACCTTTTAGAACTAACACCCAAAAGAGATGTCCTTTTCATTATAGGGGACTGGAATGCAAAAGTAGGAAGTCAAGAAACACCTGGAGTAACAGGCAAATTTGGCCTTGGAATGCAGAATGAAGCAGGGCAAAGGCTAATAGAGTTTTGCCAAGAGAACGCACTGGTCATAGCAAACACCCTCTTCCAGCAACACAAGAGAAGACTCTACACATGGACATCACCAGATGGTCAACACTGAAATCAGACTGAGTATATTCTTTGCAGCCAAAGATGGAGAAGCTCTATACAGTCAGCAAAAACAAGACTGGAAGCTGACTGTTACTCAGATCATCAGCTCCTTATTGCCAAATTCAGACTTAAAAATGGGACCTAATTAAACTTAAAATCTTTTGCACAGCAAAGGACGTCACTGACAAAAGGACAATCTATGGAACAGGTGGCAATAGTTACAAACGATATGGCCAACAAAGTTATGTTGCTTTTAACACCTTCCAGTGGCTTCTCTTCTTGGTAAGAAGTAATAGAGTCATTCCAGTTGGTACCCAAGGCCCCCAGTTTCCTCTAGGACATCATGATCTACCACTCTCCACCTCCCACTTTCTGTTCCAGCCACACTGACCAAATTCTGCTTATTAGACACCACTGGAAGGCAAGGCAACCCACTCCAGTACTCTTGCCTGGAAAATCCCATGGACGGAGGAGCCTGGTAGGCTGCAGTCCATCGGGTCACTAAGAATCGGACATGACTGAGCGACTTCACTTTCACTTTTACTTTCATGCATTGGAGAAGGAAATGGCAACCCACTCCAGTGTTCTTGCCTGGAGAATCCCAGGGATGGGGGAGCCTGGTGGGCTGCCGTCTGTGGGGTCGCACAGAGTCAGACACGACTGAAGTGACTTAGCAGCAGCAGCAGACGCCACTAAGAATATTCCTGCCTCAGGACCTTTGCACTTGCTATCCCCTCATCTCAGAATGCTCCTTCCCAGTATCCACATGGTTCGAAATCACCTTCTTTTTGTTTGTGCTCGGAGTGTCATCAGAGGGTCCTTTCCTGATTACTTTAAACATAGCACCCACCTTCATTATCCCTTTGTTCATCATGACACTTTTCACCACTTGGTTTTTATATTTATTCATGATGTCTCTTCCCATTAGAATGTAAGCAAAAGAAGAAGGCTCTTGCTTGGCTGCTATACCCCTAGTATCTTCAAAAGTTAAAGTGTTAGTCCCTCAGTCGTGTCCAACTCTTTGTGACTCCATGGACTGTAGCCCCCCAGGGGGCTGTCCATGGAATTCTCCAGGCAAGAATACTGGAGTGGGTTGCCATTTCCTTCTCCAGGGGATCTTCCCAAGCCAGGGATCGAACACGGTCCTCCCGCACTACAGGTAAACACTCTACCCACTTAATGCTAGGCATTTTAGTAATAAAAATAAAATGTACAGCAAGATTGCCCTGCCTCAGGCACATCGCTGAGGGATTCATAAGTAGCATATAATTACATCTACAGAGCCCACGTTCTCTGTGCCAGGCGCGGAGCTTAGCGGCTCTGCAGGAGCTCCTGCGGTGGAGCCCACGTAGCCTGCCAGCCCCGGGCGCCGCGGCCTGTGGATGGAGCTGGGGATCCGCTCGGCGCGGTAGCCGGCTGCGGGACGCCGCACCGCTCGAGCGCGCCCATGGCGCATGCTCCGCGGGAGCCGAGAGCCCGCTCGGAAGCGGAGTCTACGCCGCACTTCCCGCGGCAGGCTGATCTGATTGGGAGCTCTAGGTTGCCCGAGCCTAGCGCGGGGGCGGGCGCGGGCGCGGGCCCCGGGTCCAGCGAGGCTCCGCCCCCTCCAGCTTCCCCGCGGCCGCCCCAGCCGCTCGAGCAGGCACTGCGGCTCTGGACAGCGGCCCGGGAGGACGGCTGCGGGTGAGTGCCGGCCCCGGTGCACTGTTAGGTGAGGGTTCCGCGGCATCGGCCTTCCTCCGCGGGCTCCGAGGGCCCCGCACCCTCCCGGGTGCTCCTTCACACCGCCTGCGATCCTCTGCAGGACCCCTCTGCGCTGGTTCCCGGAGCACCCGAGGGCACCCGGGAGTTGAGGGCTCTCTTGAAGCTGCTCGTCCTTGCCTGGGCTGCAGCGACACCCGGGATTTCTGACTCCCGATTCCCCTACTTCTTCCTCGTCCTTTACTCGTATTAGCTCCGCCAGGCAGTCCCCCAGACCTCGCCTACTTTTTAGCCAAAGGCATGGTCAAGGAACGGCTTGATACCTGTCCTGGTGAATATCCCGGCGATACTATTTAACCACTGGACATTTTGCTTCCAGTAATAAACCTGGGTGAGCCTCAGTTTCCTGGAAGAAGGATTTAACGGTACTGCAGAGAGTTGTAGGAGGCGTAATGAACAGAGTAGGACCGAAGCGCTGCCTGAGAAATCTGGAGCATAGCAAGAGCTTAAATGGGAGTCACAGTTACTAGTGTTGTTATTGTTAGCTGAATAACAAGCTGCTTTGGAGCTTATCTTTTCTTCAGCTACTGAACTCTGGACTGCCCCAATCCTGTTTTTCAGAATCTGTTGTGTGTCCACCCTTTGCTGGGTCCTGGGGGTTCAGAGTTGACCCAGAGACTGGCTCTGCCCTCAGGCTTGTGTAAAATGAAGACAGACAAGTACTTAGTTGGGCTGTTAACAATACCAAAAGAATTGGGATAAAGTTGCAGAGCCTACTGAATCCATCTTGGAGGAGGCTTTTTCTCCTTGATCTTCTTAGTCATCATCCTATAACAGTTACTTGACTCATTTGTTGAGAAACTGTCCAGTGTTTTGTTGGAGGGAAAAATCAGTTGGATGATTTTTCTAGTTGAGTAGCTTCAGATATTATCTTTCTGGAGCTTTCTTTGCGGACAGCTGCCCCAGATCTGGGAGCATTGGTACTGAGTGGAAAAGCAGCTGCCACTGGAGGTGTTACTATTTGAAACTGTGGTTACAAACTTTTACTTTTCTTTTTCAATCTGCTTGGTATTCCGTAGTAATAATGGGGTTTGGGAAGGTTGTATTTATGATAAAGACCTGAACTGTACAGCCCTTCCTAACTACCATGAAAAAATGCAAACTTGTGACTTTGCCTGTACAGATTCAAGATAATATCCATTCCTGTCTAGAAATTGCAGGTTCACCACTGCTGGGAGAAATCACTCCATCACCAGCAGGAGATGCATCAGCAGAAGGGAGCTAGTTCACTTTTGCCATCATCTGAGAACCAGTTTCTTAAGACTTGTGGAATACTGGGTTCAAGCCCATCTTAAAAACAGCTCTTTTGAATTACTGACATACAATACTAGCAGGACATGTTTAGAATGTACATTCTATGCATTTTGATGTGTTTATACACGTGAAACTATGATTGTTCAATGTCAACCTGTCCATTACCCCTAAAGGATTCCTTGTGCATTGGGTATCCCTTTGCTGTGCTTACTTCCTGCCCCTCATTTCCCCAGGCAGCCATTTATCTGCTTTCTGTCAATAGAGATTAGGTTGCATTTTCTAGAGTTTTATAGAAATGAAATCATGTGTATTTATTTGATCTGGCTTTGTAAAGAACCCTCCTGCCAATGCAGGAGACGCAAGAGATGCAGGTTCAATCCCTGGGTCAGAAAGATCCCCTGAAGTAGGAAATGGCAAACCACTCCAGTATTGTTGCCTGGAAAATTCCATGGGCAGAGAAGCCTGACGGGCTATAGTCCATGGGGCTGCAAAGAGTTGGACACGACTGAGCGACTGCAGGCATCATGTGCTTGGGACAATGGTCTTTCACTCACCATAATTATTTTGAGACTCATCCATGTTATTTGTGTGCATTCCTTTTTATTGCTGTAGTATGTGTATATCATAATATATTGATCCATTCACCCATTCAGGGCGTTTGGGTTTTTCTCGTGTTTGGCTGTTGCCCATAGAGCTGTTACGAACATTTTTATACAAGTCTTTGTATTGGGATACACTCATCCATATATTTTTTTAAAATTTATTTATTTTAGTTGGAGGATAATTGCTTTACAATATTGTGATGATTTTTGCCATACATGACATGAATCAGCCACAGGTACACGTGTGTCCCCCCATCATGAATCCCCCTCCCACCTTCCTCCCTACCCCATCCCTCTGGGTTGTCCCAGAGCACTGGCTTTGATTTCCCTGCTTCATGCATCAAACTTGCACAGGTCTCACATATGGTAATATACATGTTTCTATGTTATTCTCTCAAATCATCCCACCCTCTCCTTCTCCCACATAGTCCAAAAGTCGGTTCTTTACATCTGTGTGTCTTTCTGTCTTGCATTTAGGGTCACTGGTACCGTCTTTCTAAATTCCATGTTTATGCGTTAATGTACAGTATTGGTGTTTCTCTTTCTGAGTCTGAATAATAGGCTCCAGTTTCATTCACCTGATTAAAACTGACTCAAATGTCTTCCTTTTTATAGCTGAGTAATATTCCATTGTGTATATGTGCCACAACTTCCTTGTCCATTCGTCTGCCATCATTCATGTCTTTAAGGGACTATATTTATTTTAAAATATGTGGGAGGCTGGGGCTGTAGTCCCACTTTGGCCTCTAATCATCGGCGTGTCCTTGGAAGAGTCACTTCATTTTCCCTTTAATATCCATCCGCAAAGCCTTTGCTGTGCTGTGATTTTGTGCCGTCACTGTTAGAACTATATGGTCTGTGTCGATCCCTGGAGAGGGTCTCAGAAGCAGAGAGGGGCAGTCGTCTTTCCTTCTATTTCCTCTGCATGCTCTCTTATTTTTTTCACTTCACTTTTTCCCTTTGGGTGACAAATTCTAATCCTAACGTAACTTTGTGCAAGAAGGGAAGTGAATAACTAGCAAGAATAGGAGTTCATATCAGCTGAACTTCAGAACACTTAAATCACAGTTAGAGAGGAAAAGGTGAAAGGTTAACAGGCTCTGGAATTTTGGGGATCTTCCCCTTTTCTCAACATATTCTCTTCTGAGTCCTCTCTTCTGCTCTTGCTCCAGGAACATTACGTTTAACTTTGTGGTGAGGAGGTGGGTGGGTGTTCTGGGATCCATGTGTCACAAATTAACTGAGGGTGGTGGGTGGGAGGTTTCCAGTTAAAAAGAATTCCTGAATTTTCTCTTTGAGGTGTGGCTTGAGTCATTTGTTCCGTATTTGCCCTTTGCCTAACTTTTCACTGACGTAAACTGGTTAAGAACCTTGGATGGGAGCATTATTTACCAATGTAATTTTGTGTAGTAAAATTGGTGTAGGCAAATAACAACAGACTGTTTTATACAGAATGAAAATGTGGCTCTGGGGTTTGCTGGTCTGTTTGGTCCTTGGGACCCTGCCTTCCCAGGCATCTGGATGGAAGCAGACACCTGTGGATCCTGAAACAAATATGAATGTGGTAAGTTTCTTAAAGGCATCTGCTTCTTGAAACGCATCTGTGATTAATGTTATTTTCTGAAATCCAGTTACATAGCTACATGAAGCTACAAACTCCATTCTCTTTATTCTCATTATGTTTTGCTTGTTCTCTGAATCTCCAGTTCAGTTAGCTGGACTTTACCCACTAGGTAATGTGTATTTTACAAACCTCTTTTTACTGATGAAATGATATACTTCTTAATAAGGTAAGTGATATTTTTAGACATTCATTTCATTTTAAAATCTCACTGAATTTGTTTAAACAACAATGAAAAAGTGTTAAAACTTCCGAAGAATGTTAATACTGAATGTGTTGAACAAGAACAGATTACCAGTGTTCATACAAAAATCAGTTCAATACAAAAATCAAAGTATCTGAAAACAATTTTGTTAGAATAAAAAAGCAAAAATATAATCCCTTAAGTAATGGAAACATTTCAAAGTTATTAATCTTAAGCAAACAATTAAATCTGGAGATACTTTATTTAGGCATAAAATATCAGAAAAGTGTAGATTGCTACAGAAAACAGCAGGTTTAAAACAGTGACACAACTGAAGAATCAGGCAGCTTTGGAGATTTTGATAAATTTATAGTCAGTCAAGAGAGTGCAACCTGTTATCAAGGTCTTAAGGTTACATTTTATCTCTTGTTCCTGACTTTTTCTTTTTAAGGTTTTATAAAATTAAAAGCATTTTTCCTTTTTAATTTTTTTCTGTAAGAATGATGAACTTAAATCCTTTCAAATATTTGTGGTAGAGAGAATCATGAGCACTTATTTACATTGTTTTCTGGATAACTGAGTTAGCTGTATGCCACTGAGCTCCTAATTAACAATTGCCCAATGGATTAAGTGGTACAAACTGCTATGTGTAAAATAAAGAAGCTTCAAGGATATATTGTACAGCACAAGGACTATAGACAATATTTTATAATGACTATAAATGGAATTTAACCTTTAAAAATTATGAATCACTGTGTTGTATACTTCAAACATATTAAACATCAACTATCAGTTCAGTTCAGCTGCTCAGTCGTGTCCGACTCTTTGCAACCCCATGAACCGCAGCACGCCAGGCCTCCCTGTCCATTACCAACTCCTGGAGTTTACTCAAACTCATGTCCATTGAGTCAGTGATGCCATCCAACTATCTCATCCTCTGTCGTTCCCTTCTCCCACCTTCAATCTTTCCCAGCATCAGAGTCTTTTCCAGTGAGTCAGTTCTCCGCATCAGGTAGCCAGAGTATTGGAGTTTCAGCTTCAGCATCAGTCCTTCCAATGAATATGTATTCAGGACTGATTTCCTTTAGGATGGACTGGTTGGATCTCCTTGCAGTCCAAGGGATTCTCAAGAGTTTTCTCCAACACTGTAGTTCAAAACCATTAATTCATTAAACCATTTAATTAACTCAGCTTTGTTTATAGTCCAACTCTCATATCCATACATGACTACTGGAAAAACCGTAGCTTTAACTAGCTGGACCTTTGTCGGCAAAGTAATGTCTCTGCTTTTGAATATGCTGTCTAAGTTTCTCATAACTTTTCTTCCAAAGAGTAAGTGTCTTTTAATTTCATGGCTGCAGTCACCATCTACAGTGATTTTGGAGCCCAGAAAAATAAAGTCAGCCACTGTTTCCACTGTTTCCCTATCTATTTCCCATGAAGTGATGGGACCAGATGCCATGATCTTAGTTTTCTGAATGTTGAGCTTTAAGCCAACTTTTCCACTCTCCTCTTTCACTTTCATCAAGAGGCTCTTTAGTTCTTCTTCGCTTTCTGCCATAAGTATGGTGTCATCTGCATATCTGAGGTTATTGATATTTCTCCTGGCAATCTTGATCCCAGCTTGTGTTTCTTCCAGTCTGGTGTTTCTCATGATGTACTCTGCATGTAAGTTAAATAAGCAGGGTGACAATATACAGCCTTGATGTACTCCTTTCCCTACTTGGAACCAGTCTATTGTTCCATGTCCAGTTCTAACTGTTGCTTCCTGACCTGCATACAGATTTCTCAAGAGGCAGGTCAGGTGGTCTGGTATTCCCATCTCTTTCAGAATTTTCCACAGTTTATTGTGATCCACACAGTCAAAGGCTTTGGCATAGTCAATAAAGCAGAAGTAGATGCTTTTCTGGAACTATTTTGCTTTTTCAATGATTCAGTGGATGTTGGCTTTTGATCTCTGGTTCCTCTGCCTTTTCTAAACCCAGCTTGAACATCTGGAAGTTCATGGTTCATGTACTGCTGAAGCCTGGGTTGGAGAATTTTGGGCATTACTTTGCTAGTGTGTGAGATGAGTGCAGTTGTGCAGTAGTTTGAGCATTCTGTCAATAAAAAAGAAGAAAGAGAACCTAACTGCCCCATGGATCTTTCCTTATGTGAATTTGATCATTATTCCTTTTCATCTTTCCCCCTGGTTCTATTGAGATGTAATGGACATATAGCATTGAATTAGTTTAAGATGTACAAGATAGTGGTCTGCTCTGGGTCTGTATCATTTTATCTTGTTCAACTCTACCTTGACATTCTAGTGTAGATTTATTGGTCCACTGATTAAAAACAGATGAATACTTTTTATCCTTCATTTCCCAGGATGGGGCCTCTTGAAACAAGGAAAATTGTAGATTACAGAATTAACTGGCATACTTAGAAAAGAAAGAAAGAAGTGTTTATTGTGCCTGGGAGCCAGGATGGAACCAAAGAAGCCCAAGGCTATGGTAAAATAAGGCACACTTGGTGCAGAACATGTTAGAATGGTGAAACCAAGGTTTAACTAAGCGTCTGTGAGTAGAATGCAGGGGTAAGCAAGTGGAGGGTGTACTCTTGTGATGGAGATTGGCTACTAGATTGAGCAGACTAAAATTTCAGTAATGATTGGTTACTTAAATAAAACTTAGTCATTGACATTTTGTCTTCTCCTTTGCTCCACAGAGTGAAATTATCTCTCACTGGGGATTCCCTAGTGAGGAACACTTTGTTGTGACAGCAGATGGGTATATTCTTTGCCTTAACCGAATTCCCCATGGGAGGAAAAACCGTTCCGACAAAGGTATGGGTATTTTCATTGTTGAGATAGGAAAGTTCTGAAAATTTAATTGCATTACTGGAATTTGGCTGGTTTTTATATCAGTCACAAGTTCAGATTTAACATGAAAACATTGAAATGGGATTGTCTTTTAGATCAAAGTACTCAACATATTACATTGATGCAAGATATATAAAAACACTTCTTTTAAAGAAGTAAGGACAAGAATCATCTAATTTCATTTTCACTTAAAGATTCAAAGGTCAGGTTTGTTTGAGAATATGCTAAATATCTCATTGTTATAAGGAAGCATTTTATTTAATAGAGTGATTTGAACATTAATTAGATAGCTCTTGCTATTTGAAAATTACTTAATTTTTTGAGTAGGTAATGTCACATAGTTCAAAAATTGAAGAGAATGAAAAGCTACACAGTAAAATACCTCCCTCCTATTTCATTCTTTACCGCCCCAGTTTTTTTATGTATCCTTCCAAAATTTCTTTATTTTAAATTTATGTCTAAAAATGTCTCTTTAGAAACAAACATAAATTATTATTTTCCCTGCTTGCCTTTTAATTTAGAATGTGGCATATAATGCGCATTTTTGTTTCTTGAATTTTTTTGTTTAATGTTTTGAGTATTTTTCATACAGTAAAAGGTACTTTATCATTCATCTCTGCCAATACATAGTTTTCCACTGTATAACTGTCATGATTTATTTAGCAAGTGTTCTCTTAGTGGCATTTGGACTATTTCTACTCTTCTATTAACAAGTACTGCTGCTGTAAATAACCTTGTTTATGTGCAAGTTTATTTATAAGATATACTTTCAGAAATAGAATTTTGGGGTCAGAGGATATGTGGATTTGTGATTTTGATGTGTGTGTGTTAGCCACTCAGTCATGTCCGACTCTTTGTGACCCCATGGACTATAGCCCTCAGGGCTCTGTCCATGGAATTCTCCAGGCAAGAAAACTGGAGTGGGTTGCTATTCCCTTCTCCAGGGGATCTTCCCAACCCAGGGATCAAATCCAAGACTCCTTGCATTGGCAGGCAGACTCTTTACCATCAGAACCACCAGGGAAGACCCAGATATTGTTAAATTACTTTCCATGTGGTCTTGTTCTGGTAACTACACTTATTAGGAATACTTGAAAGTTCTTATAGCTTTGGCTTAAAATATATGCATATTTTTCCTGTGTCTCATAACTCAAGCAAAACTGTGGTTTCCAGTGCAGATTGAAGAATTTCTAGATAGACTTCTTGAAATCACTGAACAGACATCAGAATAAGGATCTGATCCTTAGTTAATTGTCTCTCTAGATACAGATTTTTTTTTTAACACTTTTTGTTTTTAGAAATTTTCCTTAGGCTACTAAGGTGAGATTAAGGTAAATGGATAACTGTGTCTTCTTCAAAATTTTATGTGAGTAGAAAATTTTTATTCAAAGTGAATTTAAAAGCCCTCTGTGTTAACTGAGCTTTATATCATTGTCTATTTTTCTCTTAATAAAATCTGATTTATCTATGTTTTTCTCCCATAAATTCTAGCCATACTGAGTCTTTTGATGATATTAACTGGTGAAGACAGCCAGTGCTCTTTTTGAAATTTAATTTCTGACTCTTGAGAGTTTTATGATTTTAGATCCTCCTAAATGTATGTTACAAAATGGGAAATGAGTTACAACAAGGGCTTCTGTTTTTCTTCTGCTCAAGACACACAAAACATTTCAGAGTGAACATATGATCTTGATTTCCTTCCTCTTTTTTACTTTTAAAGTGAACCTTGTATACAGATTTCAGATTCAGTATAAAGAAAGATATGTATTGATACTGTTTCTCTTAAAAGTGGCTAGTTGAGTAACATAATTAGTAATGTGAGCCATTGTTAAAAGATACAGGAAACCTCAGTGAAAACAAGCTTAGAAAATGTGCCTCCTTTTTCCATATCCACCTCCAGGCTTTTCTCTCCTATAGCAATTAAAGCAAATAATGCCGGGTGCCTTCCTGTGGTATTTATCTCAGCCACTGAAGGTGAAATTGCTGTACCCTGGACAAGGTTAGTTTTCATTCCAGTCCCAAAGAAAGGCAATGCCAAAGAATGCTCGAACTACCACACAATTGCACTCATCTCACACACTAGTAAGTAATGCTCAAAATTCTCCAAGTCAGGCTTCAGTAGTACATGAACCATGAACTTCCAGATGTTCAAGCTGGTTTTAGAAAAGGCAAAGGAACCAAAGATCAAATTGTCAACATCCGCTGGATCATGGAAAAAGCAAGAGAGTTCCAGAAAAACATCTCTTTCTGCTTTATTGACTATGCCAAAGCCTTTGACTGTGTGGATCACAATAAACTGTGGAAAATTTTGAAAGAGATGGGAATACTAGACTACCTAACCTGCCTCTTGAGAAATCTGTATGCAGGCCAGGAAGCAACAATTAGAACTGGACATGGAGCAACAGACTGGTTCCAAATAGGAAAAGGAGTACGTCAAGGCTGTATATTGTCACCCTGCTTATTTAACTTACATGCAGAGTACATCATGAGAAATGCTGGACTGGAAGAAACACAAGTTGGAATCAAGATTGCCAGGAGAAATATCAATAACCTCAGATACACAGATGACACCATCCTTATGGCAGAAAGTGAAGAGGAACTAAAAAGCCTCTTGATGAAAGTGAAAGAGGAGAGTGAAAAAGTTGGCTTAAAGCTCAACATTCAGAAAATGAAGATATGGCATCTGGTCCCATCACTTCATGGGAAATAGATGGGGAAACAGTGGAAACAGTGTCAGACTTTATTTTTTGGGGCTCCAAAATCACTGCAGATGGTGATTGCAGCCATGAAACTAAAAGACGCTTACTCCTTGGAGGAAAAGTTATGACCAACCTAGATAGCATATTCAAAAGCAGAGACATGACTTTGCCGACTAAGGTCTGTCTAGTCAAGGCTCTGGTTTTTCCAGTGGTCACGTATGGATGTGAGAGTTGGACTGTGAAGAAAGCTGAGCGCTGAAGAATTGATGCTTTTGAACTGTGTTGGACAGGGAGGCCTGGCATGCTGTGATTCATGGGGTCGCAGAGTAGGACACGACTGAGCTGAACTGAACTGAGGAAGTGAGCATCCTTCTTGATCTGCTCTCAGGTGATAGGAAGGAGAGACGGGGGAATTCTGTCTGCCCATAAATAGTTTTGTGCTTTCACCTCTGTAGGTCTTGGGCTCTTCATTTTTAAAAACAGTCGGCTGCCTGAGATGATCTCAGAGTTCCCTATCAGTCTTTATTTCTCCCCGGTTGTATGGGTTAGATTTCTTTTCTTTCTTTCTCTTTGCAGGGGTGTGTGGATTGGGGCAGTGGCTGTCTTTGGTCTTCAGAATGGGGAACAGATTGAAGGCACTCTAAGTCCGGTCATAGCATCAAGTCCCCGCCCTTTTCCTCTGCTCTGCAGAGGCCTCCCTGTGGAGAATCAGTGATGCGTGTGTAACACCTTCTGTGAGCTAAGCTCAGAGACAAGTCTGGAAGCACGCTATGAAGGTGGTCAGTTATCTAAAGGAGTTTGTGATTCTCCTCGGAACTGCACAGGTCCTTCTCTGATGGTTTGTGTCTCCTTGGTCCACGGCCGAGCATGGAGCTGAGGTTCTGCCCTGCCCTTCACTCTTGTCCTGGGGCAGTGTTGTCAGCGGGGCTGGTCTGGCTTACTTAAGCCAGATAGACAGACAGAATACATAAAATCCTTCACACCCAACTTGGGAGCTGGCTCATCCCTGCCGCTTCCTCTCCTGTTAATAACACCCTCATTGTCCTAATGCCCAGGACCAGAAACTGCACAGTCACTCTTGACTCCCATCCTCCAGGAGCTGACAAGTCCTCTCTAGGCTCCCACATTACATGGCTTCCATTTAGCCTTTTCCTCTCTGCCAGGCCGCCACCCTACCTTATGCTCTCGTGACTGCTTACCTGGCCATCTGAAATAAACTCAGAATCTGAGAGAGAGAAAGAATTTCAAAACAAGAATAGGGCTATTCATTCTGCTTATCTTTTAAGAGATTAATGCTCTTAATGCATAAGAAAATAATGCCATATATCTGTACTATTTATAAGTCATTACATGATCCTTTAAAATATAATTCATTTATCAAGAATGAAGTGAAGCTGTTCTTCCTACTCTTCTTTTTTTAAAAAATAATTTTTTAAAAATTTCTTTTTGACTGTCCAGGCTCTTTGTTGCTGTGGGGGCTTTTCTCTGGCTGTGATGAGCAGGGGCTACTCTCTACTTGTGGTTCAAAGGCTTCTCATTGCAGGGGCTTGTGGGCTTCCCTCATAGCTCAGTTGGTAAAGGATCTGCCTGCAAGGCAGGAGACCCTGGAGAAGGGGTAGGCTACCTACTCCAGTATTCTTGGGCTTCCCTTGTGGCTCAGCTGGTAAAGAATCTGCCTGTAATGTGGGAGACGTGAGTCTATCCCTGGATGGGGAAGATCCCTTGGAGAAAGGAAAGGCTACCCACTCCAGTATTCTAGCCTGGAGAATTCCATGGACTTGTATGGTGTCACAGAGAGTCAGACATGACTGAGTGACCCTCAGTTTCACTTTCACTTTTTTTCTGAGCACAGGCTCAGGGGGGCAGGCTTCGGTATTTGTGGCAAGTGGGCTCAGTAATGGCTATGGTTTTTCCAGTGGTCATGTATGGATGTGATAGTTGGACTGTGAAGAAAGCTGAGCGCTGAAGAATTGATGCTTTTGAACTGTGGTGTTGGAGAAGACTCCTGAGAGTCCCTTGGACTGCAAGGAGCTCCAATCAGTCCATTCTAAAGGAGATCAGCCCTGGGTGTTCTTTGGAAGGAATGATGCTGAAGCTGAAACTCCAGTACTTTGGCCACCTCATGCGAAGGGTTGACTCATTGGAAGAGACTCAGATGCTGGGAGGGATTGGGGGCAGGAGGAAAAGGGGACGACAGAGGATGAGATGGCTGGATGGCATCACCAACTTGATGGATGTGAGTTTGAGTGAACTCTGGGAGTTGGTGATGGACAGGGAGGCTTGGCGTGCTGCGATTCATGGGGTCGAGGAGAGTTGGACACAACTGAGCGACTGAACTGAACTGAACTGGGCTCAGTAGTTGGGGCTCGAGGGCTCTAGAGCACAGGCTCAGTAGTGGTGTCCCACAGGCTTAGTTGCTCTGTCTGCCGAATGTGGGATATTCCCTGATCAGAGATTGAACCTGTTGCGTTGACATGCAGATTCTCTACCGCTGAGCCACCAGGGAAGCCCCTGCCTTTCTTAGTGTAGTTTATTTTTTTCTCAGTTTTTGTGTTCTGTTGTGATGCTACAACCTTACCCCTGGGTTCAGGGATGCTAACAACCCTTCTATAGATGGTTGCAAAGTTGGAGTTTCTGTGAGGGGACTAGGGTTGTGCTATGCTGCGCTTAGTCCCTCAGTCGTGTCTGACTCTTTGCAACCTCATGGACTGTGGCCCGCCAGGCTCCTCTGTCCATGGAGATTCTCCAGGCAAGAATTCTGGAGTGGGTTGCCATGCCCTCCTCCAGGGGATTTCCCCAACTCAGGGATCGAACCCAGGTCTCCAGCATTGCAGGCAAATTCTTTACTGTCTGAGCCACCAGGGAAGCCCAAGAATACTGGAGTGGGTAGCCTGTCCCTTCTTCATCTTGCCAGTGTCGTCTCCATTACTTATTTATAGAGACCACATTCCTTGTGGAACCTTAGTTAAAGCTGCGTGGTGAGCGGCTCTCAATCCTGTCTCAGTGGCCCCCTCCGCTCTTATGTAGAGCCTCCCTTGGGGTCATCAGAAGACTTTTATCACAGCGCAACACTCCTCTGCCATGTCGACTGCTTTCCTCTCTACCAGCCTCCTTGTTCTCATCCATCTCATGTAGTTCTGCAGGATTAAGCTGCTTAGAGCCCAAGTATAATTAGATGATACTGCCATTCAACAGTCTTCATGAATCTAATAACTAAAGATAACACCATTCCTTAAGGTTGTGTGCTGGCTGACGTCTGTACTGTTCTCCCTCATTTTGTATAAGCAGTGGAGTTGTGAAGTTCGCCTTGGGTATGTGCAGAGAACTTCATGAATCCCCAGGTTAGTGATTACAGTCACAGGATAGGATGTCTATGGTGTCTTCTTCTGTAGAGTGGGATAGACTACCTCTTTCATCTGGTTTATGAGGAGTGCTTGAGAACCGTTGATCTTTACCCATCGTCTAAGAAACATTTCTCTTTTCTCATTGGCACAGATTTAAATTGGCACCATAGCCAAACTGCAAATGGTATCGTTGAGGTTGTATCAGTTTATAAGTATTAAAGAGCCACTGTTTCACACTCTCAAATCAAAACGAGTTATTCCCCTTTTGCTAATTTCTCTCTGGGCCTCAGCTGGTGACTCAGCCCATTGGAATGGTGATCACTGTGCCTACCCTCTTCATTTCTACACATCCGTAAAAACACTTTTTCCCCACCCTTGCAGCCCCACCCGGCTTAACTGTCCACTCTGCCTGGTTGCTTGAGCAGGAAGGAAACCACTTCCTCTGAACTCCCAAACGTCTTGCTGGTAAACCCCTCGAGGTCCTCTCCTTACTCTGCCTTGGGGTTGACTTAGGTGTGCGCTTCTCTCCACCCCGCCCCCCGGCCCCTCCCACAGCCGTGTCTGAAGGAGGAGGCTGCGTTTTCGTCACCTTTGTATTCTTCACAGCAACCAGCATGGCCTTATTGTCTGTGTGGCTGGCCTCATTCAGAGCTGTATCTGGCAGTCATCAGAACTGGGATTCTGAGGGAGATGAAGGCAGCAGATCCTCTCTCAAGTAAAGTAAGATAGACACTTGTGCACACACAGGTTTTATATTCAGATGCAGAGAGTTTATGGACCCAGTGGAGAATCCCCTGATTTAGACAATCATTTACGTGTCTAGTCAGACCTCTACTAATTAGGCGGCTTGAAATGTGTATTTAGAAATCTCTTGGAGACCAGTAGAGCATGTGTGGGCTGTTTCTCTGTGTTACACAACCTTCTCTCTCAAGTGTTGAGCTCCCCCCCTCCTTTACACTAATTCTGTAAGGGAATTGAAATTCAGAAATTCATCCTTCATAGGGAAGTGGTTATATTTTCATCTGCTGAGCCTTATTTCAGAAAGTCATGGGATGCTGGCACTGGAAGGATCTCAGAGTCCTGCCTGAACCGAGGATTTGGAGAGCTTGCATTTTTAACATAACTCCCTAGTGGATTCCAAGGTAAAATCCTAGCATTTGGGAACCTCGGTTCTAGAGCAGCGTACCCTCATTTTACTGGGCAAGACAGTTAGGTTCAATGAGGGAAAGGAATTTGCTTTACATCAAAGGCTAGTGGCCCAGCCAGTCTGACTCCAGGTTCAGTATTCTTTGAGCTGGATATTTGATATGTATGTATTTAATAAGCATAGAGCAAGTTGAATCTATGGGAGTTAAAATATTTATTTTATTTGGCTAAAACAGAGAAATAAAGGCCTTATCCCAAATAGGTAAAATAGCGACATGATCAGTGAGGCAGACTTACTTCTTGCTTAACTGCGAAATAAACTAAACTAAAGCAGTCATCAGATAAAGCGCCAACAGTGGAACATTCATATCTGAAAAGCGGTTGTTCTACCGGCTTGATGAGTGAAGCGCATTCTGGAGTGTAATTGTCTTTCTGAAGAAACAGGCTCTCTGAACTTTGCCTCGGCAAAACTCCTCAGGGGTTGCCCATTGAACTTTTGAGTTATAATTAAAATTTTACAACCTGACTTTTGAGTTAGGTTTTGCAGGAAAAGGCCATCAGCCTGTGCTTTTGTTTTTGTTTTAAATTTTGATTATATGTTTTAGGATTCCAGCCAATTTCTGAATTTTCTGTTCTTATATGTGACTCCTAAGGAAACCATTTCCAAAATGCAGTGCCCTACCAAGCTAAACAGAGGCCTTGATCAACTGGGATGCAGTTCCTCCCCCCGGGGTGGCACTGGATAGACGTAGGACCAGTAGTCAGTGCCTGGACCTGTTGACTCTGGCTCTCTGAGCTCATGCCCTTGGACCTTGATGCACACTAGGTGTGGGGCTGTGTTCAGACCCTCTGCCTAACTTGAGTGCCGCAAGGCAGTGTCAGCTGCATGGCAGTTTCTTTCGTATTTGCAGATTGGGGCCGGAAGCAGAGAGTCAGAGTGGAGAGAGGAGATGCTTGGCTCAGCACCCCTCCTTCCCCTGTGCTCCCTGTCTTCCTCCTGTTTAACCTTAGGGTTTTATCAGGGAGGAATTCCCCAGCCACTCACACCCAGTCAGGCCTCTGGCTACACATTCTTATAGCTCTCTGTGTGTTTCCCTCACAGCAGTTAAGACAGTTAAGACAGTAAATAATGGTATGTTATGTGGGTGATGATGCTTGTAATCTCCGGCTTCCCTACTGGACTATGAGCTCTCGGAGGGCCCAGACCTTTTCTGATTCCTTGATAATCTCTCCAGTCCAGGGCTTTAGTTTGCTTGCTAGTGCAGTCCTGGTCCTTCCGGGGCCTGGGTTGACCAAAGCATCTACGCTTTATGATGACCGCAGCGGGGTAGGATCCTCCTGAGCTCAGAGGCACGGCACCTCTGTTTAAAGGCAGGCTGTGGTAACAGAGAAGGGCATGGAAAGCAGAAAGGCAGTTTGGCATGGAGATAATGGGCACTTTAATGTCACAGGATCACACGGTTCCCAGCTCCACCATATACTCATTGTGTCTGCATCCTGGGGCTAATTATTTATTTTTTCTATGCCTCAGAGACCCCATCTATAACACGGGAAGAGTAACATAACTGGTCTAGCGCCATCGTGGGTACGAAGTAAGCTCTAATTAAGGCTGTGCCCTGGAAAGTGCACATGGTGTATCTCTCTGTGTGTGTGAATTTGTTGTTGTTCAGTTGCTAAGTTGTGTCTTGACTCTTTGCCACCTCATGGACGGTAGCATGCCAGGCTTCCCTGTCCTCCACTATCTTCTGGAGTTTGCTCAAATTCATGTTCATTGAGTTGGTGATGCTGTCCAACCATCTCATCCTCTGTCACCCTTTTCTCCTCCTGCCTTCAGTCATTCCCACCATCAGGGTCTTTTCCAATGAGTTGGCTCATCGCTTCAGGTGGCCAAAGTATTGGCGCTCTGGCTACAGTCCTTCCAGTTAGTATTCAGGGTTGATTTCATTTAGGCTTGACCAGCTTGAGCTCCTTGCAGTCCAAAAGAATATCAAGAGTCTTCTCCAGCACCACAATTCAAAAGCATCATTTCTTCAGAGCTCAGCCTTCTTTATGTTTCAGCTGTCACATCCATATGTGACTACTGGGAAATCCGTAGCTTTGATATGCACTCTTGTTTTTTTTTCCTTTCCTTTCCTTTCTTCATTCCTTCACTATTGCATTTATTTATCAAATTTACCGGCAGTGAGCACCACATGGCAGACTCAGCATCAGGTGCCACAGGTGCTGCAGTGAATGAGACAGAATGGTTGCTGCCTTCCTGTTGCTTAGCAATCATCGTGACCATGGCTACTGTTGGGGAGAGAGGTGCCCGGAGGACGGGGTATTTTTCTTCCCTGCTCTGTGATCCCAGCACTGTTGTGTTCCTTCCTGCTGAGGGTCATGACCTTTCTAGCAGAGTGACTGTGAAATGTGAGTGCAGTGATCTGGACTTCCCTAGTGGCTCAGACTTTAAAGAATCTGCCTGTAATGCAGGAGACCTGGGTTCAGTCTCTGGGTTGGGAAGATCCCCTGGAGGAGGGAATGGGAACCCACTCCAGTATTGTTGCCTGGAAAACCCCATGGACAGAGGAGCCTGGCAGGCTACAGTCCATGGGATTGCAGAGAATCCTGATCTGAGATTGCCGGCTGTGTAACTCTGCACAGATAACTTAGCTACACTGTACCTCAGAGTCCTTATCTGAAAAATGAGGGTAAAAGCTAGTACCCAACTATTTCCTTAAATTCCTATTGCTGCTGTAACAAACAACCACAAACTTAGTGGCTTAAAACAGCACAGATTTTTTTATCTTACTGTTCTGCAGGTCACAAGTCCTATGATCAAGGTAGGGCTGCCTGCTGGAGGCACTTGGGAAGATCCCTTTTCTTGCCTTTTCCAGCTTCTGGAAGCTACCCACCGTACCTGCCCCATTCTCTATCCTCAAAGCGAGTAGCATTTTCCAGTTTCTCTCTCATTCTGACCCTCTTAGAGGGACCCTTGTTCCTCTGGCCTACTGGATAACCTAGGATGATACCCCATCTTGAGATTCTTAATCACATCTGCAAAGTTCCTTTTGCCACATGAGGTAACATGTTCACAGGTTCCAGGAATTAGGAATGGGTTTCCCCAGTGGCTCAGTGGTAAAGAATCCACCTGCCAATTCAGGAGATGTGGGTTTGATCCCTCGGTTGGGAAGTCCCCTGGGAGAAGGAAATGGAAACCCATTCCAATATTTTTGCCTAGAAAATCCCATGGACAGAGGAGCCTGGCCGACTATGGTCCATGGGATCTCAAAAGAGTCAGACACAACTTAACGACTAAACAATACAATATCTTTGATGGGCCACTGTTTAGCCTACTGCCCAACTCAGCAAGATGTGTGGTTTCGTATCTGAGCTGGTGCATGTCGGGTGTTTAGCATGGTGCCTGACGCAGTCAACACTTAGCGTGCTCTTACTGTGACTGAGATTATGTTATAGTGGCTAAAGAATGCCTGCTCACGTTGTCTTTCTTCACAGAGCTGTTCTAATAATAATTAATTACAGTAGTACATTTATTATTATTATTGTGAGTCACTATTATTTATCAGCCACTGTGTCATCCCCTACTTTAGATAAGAACATCTATATTCCAGAGAGATTGAGTAAATCCTGTAGGGTTTCATACCCAGTAAGAACCAAAGTCTGGTTCATGCCAGTGTCCTGGTCTTTGTGATCTGCTCCTCCACCGCCTCCTTTCGGTTCTTCATTGGACCTCAGCTGAGTTCTCACAGCGTTTTCCAGTGTGGTGGAGGCCCGTCCGGACACTGCCCTGGTAGAGAAGGCCAGTGCCTTGGGAGGTGGGAGGAACTTCCGTAGGCACCCAGTCATCCTCTTGTGAGGCTGTGGGCTCAGCAGATTCATTTTTGAAGCCTGAGTAGTCCCTTCCGGGCTCCCACCCCTGTTTGGCCCTATCAGGGCTATCACGGGACTGCATCCTTTGCTGGCTCTGTGCTGACTACGTAGGCGACTGATAAAGTCACTCACCCTCTCTGGGCTAAAGGTGCCCATAGGCCTTTTCTTCAGCCTGCAGCCCTCGTACAGCCAGTTTGGACAAACTCACAGTAGGGCTCTTCAGGAAAGACAGCCCTTGTCCTGTTGTGTTGGTCTGTTGCTCAGACAGACCAGGCTGCAGCTGCTGGCATGCGAGGACTAGGCGGGTCCTTGGGAGAATCGCCTGTGTACACAGGGGTGCACGGTAATAGCTAGCTGTGACTTCAGTCAGCTTCTCTCAGCAGGATGAAGAGAAATCTGAATAAAGTAATTCGCTGGAAGATGTGAATGACAGTAAGCTTAACCCTCCTAGAGAGAAACTTCTTTTTCCAAAGTGGAACATTGCGGTTCTGCCTCCCATGGTCTGTCTCCTCTGTCCATGCACTAGAGATTTCTTTCTTCAAATCACCTGGTCTGACTCCCTCCAGAATAACTTCCCTCTTCTGCTTGTCATTGCCTGAGGGCCTCTGTGTGTTATAGAATGACTCTCTCTTGTTAGCCTTTTCCCATAGCAAAACAGTTTAAGAGCACAGACCCTGGCATTAGTTTATGTGGGTTCAAATCCCAGCTCCCCCACTTACTAACTCTGATCCAGTCTTGGACAAATGACTTCTCTTAGCCGCAATTTCTTGTTCTGCTAAATGGAAATAGTACTAACTTCATAGGATTTTCATCACAGTGCCTTAGAACACAGAGGTGCGCAATAATAGCTGGCTATTACTTCAATCAGCTTCTCTCAGCAGGATGAAGAGAAATCTGATTAAAGTAATTCGCTGGAAGATGTGCATGACAGTAGGCTTAACCCTCCTAGAGAGAAACTTCTTTTTCCAGCAGATCCTTGGCTGGTGGCGGGTTGGGAGAGATGACATCGTGCCTTCCTTCCTCCCCCTGCCCCATCTCATGGGAGTCAGGTAGGAGCAGGTAGGAGAAGCTGGCAGACGGGTGGGCAGGCCTGTCACAGTGCCCTTGTCTGTGCTGCTGCCATTTTGCATTCACTAAATGTCAGAGGGAAGGGACAAGCAGTTGAGCACCTATTTTCCACGCCAGGCCTGGATTTGTTAGTATTTTCTCTTTGTTGGTGGCCCATCATGTCTCATGGAGTCACGGGTATGGGAAGCCCAGTGGGTTATATTCTCTGTGGCTTCTCCCTCAGAGGCCCCTTTCGTTCTGGGAGGAAGGGGAGCTGGCCCCGCTTGCAAGGATGTACACCCCTGAAGGCAGTCCTTCATATCCCCTCTGTGCACAGATCAGACAAGGCACCATGCCCTGCCAGTGGTTCCCCAAGCCCCTGTGCATCAGAGCTTTTGCAGTGCCCTCTGGGGTCCCTTCTGGGTGAGGCCCGGGACACAGTGTCAGGCCTCTGCAGATCCAGGCTGCCGAGCCCTTTGTGGGGAGTCTGTCTGTCACTTGAGATTTGTCTCAACTCTTCGTCTCCTGGCTGAGTGAAATTTGTCTTTCCTCTGAGTTTTACTGTATGGTAGTCTAGCCCTTTCCACGATGGGCTGGAAAGTAATCATGTCTGTCTCCGTGACTAGAATGAAGCTCCGTGGAGAAGGGAGCCCTGCTTACGCACTTTCTTATCCCTGAATCTAGCTCAGTGACTGCCACAGAGTGCGTACTAGGACAGGTTTACAGAAAATGTAATGTGTGTTTTGAATCACTTGATTTTTTTTTTTTTTTACCTCGAGTGCTTTGCGTATTATCCAGTGAAACTCTCAGTGAACATTCCTCAAATGACTGAATAGGACATAGCTGAGAAGCTTGAGGTTGCTGTCAGGCGGAGCCGTTGCTCAACCACATGCCTCTCCATGCCAGCCCCTTTCCTCCCCTGCTGGCATTTCCCAGGAGAGAGCCATGGGGTCTGCCCTCCCCTTTGCAGTTCTTGGCCCAGATCCTCCAGATTTGAAAACACCTGATTTTGAAAGATCAGATTCACTTCTTTCTTCCTGTCTGGTTTCACCGTTTATGTCTGTGGTTCATTGAGCTTTTGGATCCAGCTTGCAGTGAGGGGTGGGGGAACCCTGAAAAACAAAAAGAGAATTAGAAAAAAACCTGAATTTGATCCACTCCCATCCCCTATGACAGGTGTCTTAACAAGTCACTGAATTTTCTCTACCACCCTCTCCTCTGCTTAAAACAAGATATTCCCATTTGAATGCAGAGTTCCAAAGAATAGCAAGGAGAGATAAGAAAGCCTTCCTCAGCGATCAATGCAAAGAAATAGAGGAAAACAACAGAATGGGAATGACCAGAGATCTCTTCAAGAAAATTAGAGATACCAAGGGAACATTTCATGCAAAGATGGGCTCGATAAAGGACAGAAATGGTCTGGACCTAACAGAAGCAGAAGCTGTTAAGAAGAGGTGACAAGAATACACAGAACTGTAAAAAAAAGAGCTTCACAACCCAGATAATCACGATGGTGTGATCACTCACCTAGAGTCAGACATCCTGGAATGTGAAGTCAAGTGGGCCTTAGAAAGCATCACTACGAACAAAGCTAGTGGAGGTGATGGAATTCCAGTTGAGCTATTTCAAATCCTGAAAGATGATGCTATGAAAGTGCTGCACTCAATATGCCAGCAAATTTGGAAAACTCAGCAGTGGCCACGGGACTGGAAAAGGTCAGTTTCCATTCCAGTCCCAAAGAAAGGCAATGCCAAAGAATGCTCAAACTACAGCACGATTGCACTCATTTCACACCATGGTAAAGTAATGCTCAAAATTCTCCAAGCCAGGCTTCAGCAATATGTGAACCGTGAACTTCCAGATGTTCAAGCTGGTTTTAGAAAAGGCAGAGGAACCAGAGATCAACTAGCCAATATCTGCTGGATCATGGGAAAAGCAAGAGAGTTCCAGAAAAACATCTCTTTCTGCTTTATTGACTATGCCAAAGCCTTTGACTGTGTGGATCACAATAAACTGTGGAAAATTCTGAAAGAGATGGGAATACCAGACCACCTAACCTGCCTCTTGAAAAACCTATGTGCAGGTCAGGAAGCAACAGTTAGAACTGGACATGGAACAACAGACTGGTTCGAAATAGGAAAAGGAGTACATCAAGGCTGTATATTGTTACCTTGCTTATTTAACTTATATGCAGAGTACATCATGAGAAACGCTGGGCTGGATGAAACACAAGCTGGAATCAGGATTGCTGGGAGAAATATCAATAACCTCAGATAAGCAGATGACACCATCCTTATGGCAGAAAATGAAGAGGAACTAAAAAGCCTCTTGATGAAAGTGAAAGAGGAGAGCGAAAAAGTTGGCTTAAAACTCAACATTCAGAAAATGAAGATCATAGCATCCGGTCCCATCAGTTCATGGGAAACAGATGGGGAAACAGTGGAAACAGTGTCAGACTTTATTTTGGTGGGCTCCAAAATCACTGCAGATGGTGATTGCAGCCATGAAATTAAAAGACGCTTACTCCTTGGAAGAAAAGTTATGACCAACCTAGATAGCATATTAAAAAGCAGAGGCATTATTTTGTCAACAAAGGTCCATCTAGTCAAGGCTATGGTTTTTCCAGTGGTCATGTATGGATGTGAGAGTTGGACTGTGAAGAAAGCTGAGCCCCGAAGAATTGATGCTTTTGAACTGTGGTGTTGGAGAAGACTCTTGAGAGTCCCTTGGACTGCAAGGAGATCCAACCAGTCCATTCTGAAGGAGATCAGTCCTGGGTATTCTTTGGAAGGAATGATGCTGAACTGAAGCTCCAGTACTTTGGCCACCTCATGTGAAGAGTTGACTCATTGGAAAAGACCCTGATGCTGGGAGGGATTGGGGGCAGGAGGAGAAGGGGACGATGGAGGATGAGATGGCTGGATGGCATCACTGACTCGATACACATGAGTTTGAGTGAACTCCGGGAGTTGGTGATGGACAGGGAGGCCTGGCAGGCTGCGATTCATGGGGTCGCAAAGAGTGGGACATGACTGAGGGACTAAGTGAACTGAACTGCAATCCAGGCACCTGGATTGTTTCATTTTGAAACAATTTTCTTTGTTTCTTTTTCTGTTACACACAGCCTCTTTTTAACCATGGATTGCAATAGAGGTTGTTATAGGCAAAGCCAAGTCCATGGAAATTCAAAATGTGGGGTAAATACAGCAGCGTAAATACAGGTAAATACAAACCAAAATAAGGTTTGGGAAACCCTTCCATGGATTATAGAGCAAGGGGTCTGGGAATGTTTCAAGCCTCATCCAGGCGTAAATGGCAGGTTCAGGGTTCAATAGAGGTGTTTGCAGATGTTGTTGAAAGCCCCTTAGCTGCCATAATTGGCCCCTTGGCCCACCGTGTGTGGTGGGCACACGCCTGAGTTGGCCGCCTGCACTTTCCTGGGCTTCACGTTTACCTCTTGCAGAAGCATCCGTGGCTCCTGGTTGTTTGTGGGAATCCAGAAGTTATTTACCGGTGGTGTTTAAAGAGTTTCCTGGTATATCTTCAACTTGCCAACTCCCACGTTTCTCCTTTGAACCTTCTGGGGGTATAGGGAGGGAAGTATAGAGAGATTTCAGGGGCATTTGAAATAGTCCCTCAAAAAAAGGTAGGGAGCTGACTCCTGGTCCCCACAAAGTGGCACCTGCCTCCCCTTCCTGCTCAGTCCTAGCTGCCCCATCCTTTATGCTGCGCTCCCCTCCTTGGTTCTCCCACACCCACTGGAGCCCATCCTCCTTTCTCAAGACTCTGCCCTGCGAAGTTGGCTACTACGCAGCCTCAGGTTTTCTATTAAGTGTCTGAAGAGGCACAGGTTGGAACCAGCAGCTAGGAGTTTCTCTCCCTGTGTGCTAACCTCCTGCCTTCCCTTAACCCTCCCCAGCAGACACCGCCAAGCACAGATGCTCCTTCTGTTAGTGAGGACCAGCACCAGAACCTGTTGGAACAAGGCAGTCCTGCCCCACTGGTCCCTAAGGTCTTTCCTTGGTCAACCTGACTTCCTGGTCTTTTAATGTCCAATCATCTTTCCCACGAGCTTCTGTGATAGCTCAGTTGGTAAAGAATCCGCCTGCAATGCAGGAGAGCCCAGTTCGATTCCCGGGTCGGGAAGATCCACTGGCGAAGCGATAGGCTACCCATTCTTGGGCTTCCCTTGTGGCTCAGCTGGTAAAGAATCTGCCTGTAATGTGGGAGACCTCGGTTCGATCCCTGGGTTGGGAAGATCCCTTGGGGAAGGAAAAGGCTACCCACTCTAGTATTCTGGCCTGGAGAATTCAATGGACTGTATAGTCCAAGGGGTCGCAAAGAGTTGGACACGACTGAGCAACTTTCACGTTCACCTTTCCCATGGCCCAGTCCCGAAACACCTTTGATGGGAGAGAAGTATCTTCATGTGGCCAAGAAAAACAGCCCCCACGCTCTCTTCACACACTATGTACAGTACAGTTACCCCTGAATGGTGACACCACCTCGGTCTTTCGTTTCTGTTTCATTATTTGCTTTGTGATCTTTTGCGACTTATCTGGTTAGCATGATATCATGTCAGTTTTGAAGCTTTGTGCTGCTCACTCCTAAACATGATTGCCTTCCAGGTCCCAAACCAGTGGTGTTCCTGCAGCATGGCTTGCTGGCAGACTCTAGTGACTGGGTCACAAACCTGCCCAACAACAGCCTGGGCTTCATCCTGGCAGATGCTGGTTTTGATGTGTGGATGGGGAACAGCAGGGGAAACACCTGGTCTCGGAAACACAAGACTCTTTCAGTTTCTCAGGATGAATTCTGGGCCTTCAGGTATCTTTTGAGTCGATTATGGCAAGGATCTATTTCCTTGATACCCTTAGTGTAAATATTGGGGAGGCAAATAGATGGGGAATTCAAGATCATATGACAGGAAACCAATGGTTTATGGAAGGGTCTATACCTTAACCTTCTCCCTTCCTTCATAAACATGTACTCCAAATATTAGGAATTTAGTAAATAGCAGTAAGGTAAATTATAAATAAATGGTTACATTGAAGGATTAGATTTTTCAGGAATTTTTAGTTATTTTGGCATTCCTGGTGGTGTGGGTTCTGCTGAGTAAATTGTGTCCCATAACCTTCTCCTTTCCTTCATAAACATGTCCTCCCAATGTTTACTTTTCTTATTTCCAGAAGTCCTCTTCTCTCTCTTAATTCCAGCTGGACCAGTTAATGACTGCATGACATTAGGCATGCACGTGGCATAAGCCCTCTGTGTCTGTAAAATGGGGATAATAAATACCTATCCTGCAAGGGCACTGGGGGCTTAACAGAGAAGATGCAAGCTGGAAAGAGACCGGCAGAGAGCCTGACACGTTGGGAGTGGTAACAGCAGGCGTGCCCACGGGCCCAGGGCTGTGTCCCCATACCAGGCATTGGAGAAAGTCAGCGTCAGGGACTCCTTCGGCCTTGCTTCCCATTTGTAATACCAGAACCTACCCAAGGCCGTAAAACATAAGAATGAGAGCTTTTTACCAAAGGCCTGTCCAGGAATATATTTGTTGTTACATTATTTGTAACAGCAAAAAGTTGGAAACTCCCAAATGCCCATCAGCAGTGATTGGGCGAGTAAAGTGTGATGTATTCACACAGTCACCAACCGACAGCTCTATGCGATGGCAGAGATGGAGTCTGATGCAGAAAGAGTCACACTGTTTGGTCCCATTCATAGAAAATTTAAAAAATGGATCGCACTATGAAAAATGAGGAAAGCGGTTCTTTTCAGGAGGCATGGTTATCAAGAAGCCCAGAGAGGCTTCTGCAACCCGGTAATGCTCAGGTTTCTGCACTCAGGGCTGGTGTGCCCAGCTGTGTTCAGCTTGTAATGACTCATCAGACCCACACGCTTGTTATTTGTATGCTGTTGTATTTGTGTGCGATGTCTCCATGAAAGGTTTCCTTTTTTTCGAATTACAGTTTTGATGAGATGGCAAATTATGACCTACCAGCTTCAGTTAACTTCATTCTGAATAAAACTGGCCAAGAACAACTGTATTATGTGGGTCATTCTCAAGGCACCACAATAGGTATGTATAGAGTAAAAACAGAAGGTTGATAAAATGTCTCGTTACAGAATTTGTGTTTGCCCTTAAAAGTGAAATATTGAAAAATGTTAGTTCGATGGAGTTTTGTGTGTGTTTTTTAATGCCAAGCAGAAATAATGAAAATGGCAAAGAATTTTTGTAAAACTGAGTCTTCTCTGGAAATTCAGACTTAAACATAAATAGATAAACATGCTGTATATGGCTCCCTTGATTGAAGGAATTAATGTAAGCCCCAGCCTATTACGGGGCTCCCCAGGTAGCTCTAGTGGTAAAGAATCTAGCTGCCAATGCAGGAGAAACAGGAGATAGAAAAGATGTGGGTTCAATCCCTGAGTCAGGAAGATCCCCTGGAGTAGGAAATGGCAACCCACTCCAGTATTCCTGCCTGGAAAATTCCATGACAGAGGAAACTGGCAGGCTACAGTCCAGGGGCCCACCAAGAGTAGGACACGGCTGAGCACGTTCACACACGCATATTACATGTCTTCCCAGTTAAATACTGTGGGGATGTGAGAGGGTAGATAGACAACAAGAAGTTTTATAAATGTAGGAGCTTTTATAAAGAAAACAAGGAAATATGCTGATTTGGTTAAGTGAAGCAGACTAAAGCTAATTATAAGGATGTCATAATATGCTTTATGTACAGTTTTTAAAAGTCACAAGCATTTTTAATTTATGCTGATGATAAAACTAGTATGTGGTCATTGTAGCAGAAACAAAATTTAGCAAAGTTTCAAGAAAATAAAATTGCCCATAATTTGAGCAAACAAGTTCCCCTGAATAGGGACTAGAGACCTCGGTCATAATTGGTTTAATTTCCTCTTTAAGGGTAAGCTATGACTAATATCTTTGTGTTCCTATCACACTGTCTCCTTAGAATACTTTCCTAGAAGAAAACTATGATATGAAAGGTAAAAATGCTTTAAAGGTCTCCAGACATGTGGTCAAGTAGCCTTGCTCTCATTACTACCCCTCCACTCTTTGCCAGCTTGAGAGCCTTCAAGCAAAAAGTGACATGGATATAACTGCCCTTCTTATGAATGGACTTAGCCACTTTTTCATCCATATTCCTTCTTCCGTGACTTGTTTATTTGTGTCCTTTGCCCCACTGCTTTCAAAGTTGACATTCTGGGGCCAAGTTTCAGGCAAGAAGTGACCCAAGAGGAAGCTGAAAGATGTTTTAGAGCTAGAGGATTCTAAATGTGTAAGTTCCTTTTGAGTCCATGGTGATTGCTTTGAATACCTTTGTGCATCGTTCTTAGTGATGAAGGGATGGGGACCAGGGGTGGAGCTATTACGAATACAGTCTTCAATCTCTGGCTTACATCATAAAGGAACGGGAAACATCTCCTGGTTCTAGCAACTTGGATTTCTTCCAGTGTATATCTAGATTGAAAATCGAAACAAGCGGTTAACAAGTACTTGAGTTACTAATGTAATCAAATTCAGTGTGTGCACACGTAGGTGTTCTGTGTGTGCATGTGTGCTCAGTTGTGTCCAAATCTTAGCAACCCCATGGACTGTAAGCCCTCCAGGCTCCTCTGACTGTGGAATTTTCCAGGCTAGGATACTGGAGTTAGTAGGTAGCTATTCTGTTCTCCAGGGGATCTACCCAGTCCAGGGATCAAACCCATGTCTCTGGAGTCTCTTGCGTTGGCAGGCAGATTCTTTACTACTGTGCCACCTGGGAAGCTACATAGACATTCAGAGGCCCTCATTTCTAGAGTTTTGCTTCCTGGCATTGTTTGCATAGATAATCAACAAGGACCTACTGTATAGTGCAGGGAACTATACTCAATATCTAGTGAAAGTGAAAGCCACTCAGTCATGTCCAACTCTTTGCGACCCCATGGGACCACACAGTCCAAGGAATTCTCCAGGCCAGAATACTGGAGTGGGTAGCCGTTCCCTTCTCCAGGGTATCTTCCCAGCCCAGGGATCAAATCCAGGTGTCCCACATTGCAGGCAGATTCTTTACCAGCTGAGCCACCAGGGAAGCCCAAGGATACTGGAGTGGGCAGCCTATCCCTTCTCCAGCAGATCTTCCCGACCCAGGAATTGAACTGGGGTCTCCTGCATTTCAGGAGGATTCTTTACCAGCTGAGCTACCAGGGAAGCCCAATGTGGGAGACCTGGGTTTGGTCCCTGAGTTGGGAAGATCCCCGGAGACGGGATTGGCTATCCACTCCAGTATTCTGGCCTGGAGAATTCCATGGACTGTATAGTCCGTGAGGTCACAAAGGGTCGGGCACAACTGAACCTGAACGACTTTCACGATTATTTGCATCATTCTCAAGTTGCCACTAGAGGGCAACATGCACACCCACTCTTGCCTTTTCAGAGGGAAGTCTGGAAGATGGAATTCTGTTCTTTTCCTTTTGTTCTCACAGGTTTTATAGCATTTTCACGGATCCCCGAGCTGGCCAAAAAGATTAAAATGTTTTTTGCCCTGGCTCCTGTGGCTTCAACTGAGTTCATGACTAGTCCTCTACTTAAATTAGCACGAGTTCCAGAACTTTTTCTCAAGGTATTTGGACCCGCCCCACCCCCACTCCCTTCCTTCACAGATTTCCTTTGGTGCTGAAGAATTGGCTTTTAGTGGAAGAATGTGCCTTCCTCCCCGACCAGTGGAGTAGCGGCTTTCCTTCTTTCCATGATTTTTCTTCCCTGCTTCACCCCTGCTTTCAGATCCTGGGGAGTCAGGGAAGGTATCCTTAACTCTACACTGGAGCCTCCTGTTCTCATGGTTAATAAATCAATGAAGCACCCCACCTGCTAAGAAAGAGCACAAGGAAGACCAGGAGAAAGGCAGCTTAAACCTCCTTGAAGTTGCCCTTTATTCCATAGGATGGGCCTGTGCGTAGAGGAATAGGCAGGAGATGGGAGATGGGAGCTTCCATGTGCCTGACCTTGGCCACACTGATGGTGATCTAAAGACACAGTTACTATTATTTTTTATTATATGACCCCTACGCACGGGCTGATAATGTCATCAGTGATCAATGTGGGAAGCCCCTAAGCTATACTCAAGGAGGCAGTAATTTTTATGAGAAGTTGAGAACCAGCTGAGGCCAGAGGCACTATCTGTGTTCTGGACACGATAACATTTATACACACACATTTGAAACCCCATACAGGAATATACACTTAATGTATACATATCTCTTGGCCATTTAAGAAATATGTTCACGGGACATACAGACCCTTTTCTGACCTCAGAATCCAGATTCTCTGTACCAGTGGTCAGACAGGCAGATAAGATATGGGCGCCTCTAACCAGATTTATTTTAAATACCTTGGATAATAGAAGCTTCAGTTTTCATTATAAACAATTAGAGATTACAAACAAAGTACCTTTAACTACCAAGGCTTCTCCTAGTACTTTCCTCATGGTTTTCAGTTTGGAGTCTTTTCTATGGACCTTGTGGGTGAATTTGCATACCTGTATAGGTCCAGAGAGAAACATTTTTTAATGTAGACAGTATCCAGCTGTGTAACTTGAGTACCTTGATAAAGACCCTGTTTCCAAATATATCACATAGTGAGATAAAAGGAATGTCTTTTGGGGAAGGGACACAATTCAACCCATAAAACTGCCTTTGTAAGCATTTTAAGTTTTCATTCTGCTTATCCTTCTGGATAGGCATAGCAAAAGTGTAAATTATAAGAAGATAATTTGAGTTCACTATAAGGAAGATCTTTTTCCTGTTTCATGATATGTACATATGTGAAGATCTGCCTGCAAGGCATGGTGATTACCCCAGAAATACTTGAGCACAGGTCCAGGGGCCATTGATCAGGCCTGGTGTGCACAAGGAGTCAGCAAACATTTTCTGTAAATATTTTTGGCTTTATGGGTCGTATCATTGCCCTTGCAACCACCGAACTCTGCCATTATCACGTGAAGACAGCAAGGGACAGTGTGTAAAGAGATAAGCCCAGCTGTGTTCTAATAAAGCTTTGTAAAAACGGCATGCTGACAGAGGAGGCATGGGGCTGTATTGCTTAATGGGTACAGAGTTTCAGTCTGAGACGCTGAAAGAGTTCTGAAGACCAGTAGATAGTGGTGATGGTCACACAACAATGTGAATGTACTAATGCTCAACTGAACACTGAAAAATGGTTCAAATGGTAAATTTTATATCGAGTATTAAAAGGCCCCAAAAAGGACTGGGCAGGATTTGGTGCACTTGCCAGTGGAATTTGATTAGACGTATGTGTTCTAAGGAAACACATTGCTGACCAATTACAGTTTCAACTCTTTCTCAGAAGTCACTAGCCATCTATCAATGTCAGATGAAACCTTTTGGGGATGACGCTGGGATGAGGGATCATTCAGGCCCTTTCCCACTGTAAAAGCCTTCTGTGGACCTATTTGATATGCTGTCTTCATTTTTGCATTTGAGACTTTAACATCTGTAACATCCGCTGTTGCCTTAGTAAGCGTATCACACAGGAATCCTGGTTTGAATGATGACTGGTTGCCCTTTCTCATCTGAGTCCCTCTGTGGAGATAGGTGGCATGTGTCTGTCTGCTTGTGAGGCGGGACATGGAGGCCAGCACCTCGTAATGAAATGCTGAGAGAGTCTTTTTATTTTGTAGGATTTATTTGGGACCAAAGAATTTTTGCCACAGAATGCATTTTTGAAGTGGCTGAGTACACATATTTGCACTCATGTCATTCTGAAGGAGCTTTGCGGAAATATCTTTTTTGTGCTGTGTGGATTTAATGAGAGAAATTTGAATATGGTATGTATGTTTACAATAACACTTGCTTTAAACTTTCAGTGATTTTATTTTATCTGTGAATATGTGTCTTTGTGTTGGAGGATGTGGGAGAGGCAGGAGTGACCTCAGTAGATCTCTCAAGAATCTCATTTCAGAGGCACAAGAATCCGCCTTGGCAGGTGCCTGAAGCACCATCTGTGGCTAGCCTCTGGCCAGCGCTTTGTCGGTTTCCTACATTGCACTTCTGTGAAAACTATGCAATGAGGAGATTGCTCATCATTTAAATTCTGGTATTTATATTTTTTAAGGAATTTTTTCTTTAAAATAAATAGACCCATTTAGCTGTGTTTAAATTTTGGAATGTCCGCTGATACACAAACACCCATTTATATACATTTACTAATTTATTTTATAAACTGTAAACCCTTGGCCAGCAATGTGCTGATGTATTGTAATTACAAATTACATTTGTAATTTATTGTGTTATCGTTTGAAAATAAGTTTTAAAATTCTGAAGTGAAGGCTGTAGGAAATTTTTAAGGGATGTTGATTTTTCTTGTTTCTGATGAATGAAAAAGCAGGGTGTGATTGTCATAGAAAACTTTGGAAATTCAGAAAAACATGCAGAAGAAAATAGAAATGACCAGTAATCTCAGCTGGTAAGCCCCACAGTTGTAATGTTGCTGTATTTCTTGTGTGTGTGTGTGTGTGTGTGTGTGGTTGTGCATATTTTTATAGGATGTATTAATATTTGTGGTCAAAGAATCTTTTCCGGCTCTCAGTCTCATGTATTTGAGGTTATGGCTCTGTGGTCTTCAATGCTTCCCAGTGTAAACTGTGTTTAGTATCGACGCCTCCTTGATGCTAGTTTCATTCTTTATTTCCACGTATTTATTTTGCAGTCTAGAGTGGCCGTGTACGCAGCACACAATCCTGCCGGAACTTCTGTGCAAAACATGATGCACTGGGCCCAGGTAGGCATTTCAGGAGCGTGCTGGGAGCGTGTAGAAAATCAGCATTGGGAAGTTCTGTGCATTCCAGGAAACAGAAAGTCTGCTCACACATCTGGGCTGCCTTCCTTCCAGTGTCCTGGGCTCTTGTCTCTGTGTTAGCGTGGTCCGTGTTATCCTTCCTTGGGCAGACTGCGTTATGTGCAGATTCACCAAACAGCCACCGAGGGCTTCCCTGGTGGCTCAGTGGTAAAGAATCCGCCTGCTGTTGCAGGAGACACAGGTTCGATCCCTGAGTTGGGAACATCCCCTGGAGGAGGGCATGGCAACCCACTTCAGTATTCTTGCCTGGAGGATGCCCATGGACAGAGAAGCCTGGTGGGCTACAGCCCACAGGGTCACAGAGAGTCAGACACGACTGTGCAGCTAAGCACACGGAGCATTTCAGCATTAACCCGAGAACACGGTTTACCTGAAACATCAGTGGATGAGCAGCTAAATCAATCACGGATATAAATGAGAGTACTGAGTTTTAATATAGACTTTTGATTGTATGATCACATATCACAAAAATATGCATGTTTATTCTAGAAAATGTATAAATTACATATGGCTGTAATAATAAGGCTTCTCATATCATTCTGTAATCCCCCACACAGAAAATGTTACGCAGGGATATGAAATGTCTCTGCATTGGACAGTTTCTGGCTGCCTGTCATTTCAAAGTAGTAGGTAAAGATATAGATAGAAATCATAATTATAGAAATAGATTGATTTATTTTCTTCTTACTCTTATATTTGATTTCTTTTTTTCCCACCTGACAATATGTCAAGGATTTATTTCTACCTTGGGGCGTGTTTTTTCCCCCATGTACAATTGTACAATTCCCCACCCCCCCAGATTCTTTTTAAATATGAAATAACTCACCATTTAAATACCAAACCAAGATGCAGGGGGTGTCTTGGATAGCAGTTTCCAAACATCTGGCAGTCACTGCCTCCATCAGAATCATGTGAGTTGCCTTTAAAAATACACTTTAAAATAAAATACTGTTTTTAAAAAGTAAGGGGGAGTAGGTTTGCCATAGCGCTAGTGGATTAACTGGGTTTACCAGGTGGCTCAGTGGTAAAGAATCCACCTGCCAATGTGGGAGATGCAGGTTCGATGCCTGGGTTGAGAAGATCCCCTGGAGAAATGAATGGCAACCCACTGCAGTATTCTTGCCTGGAGAATGCCATGGACAGAGGAGCCTGGCAGGCCACAGTGCATGGGGTCGCCAAGAGTCGGACACGACTAACCACACTTGCATACTGGATTAACTACAATCCAGGCTTTTGGACTTGCACACATGTCACATCCTAGCAAGGTAATGCTCAAAATTCTTCAAGCTAGGCTTCATTAGTACATGAACCAAGAACTTCCAGATGTACAAGCTGGATTTAGAAAAGGCAGAAGAACCAGAGATCAAATTGCTAGCATCCCCTGGATCATAAAAAAAGGAAGGGAATTCCAGAAAAGCATCTACTTCTACTTCATTGACTGCACTAAAGTGACTGTACACTGTGTGACTGTGTGAATCACAATAAACTGTGGAAAATTCTTCAAGAGATGGGAACACCAGACCACCTTAACTGCCTCCTGAGAAACCTGTACACAGGTCAAGAAGCAACAGTTAGAATCGGACATGGAACAACAGACTGGTTGCAAATTGGGAAAGGAGTACGATAAGGCTGTATATTGTCACCCTGCTTATTTAACTTATATGCAGAGTGCATCATGCGAAATGCCAGATTGGATGAATCACAAGCTGAAATCAAGATTGCTGGGAGAAATATCAACAACCTCAGATATGCAGATGATACCAATCTAATGGCAGAAAGTGAAGAAGGAACTAAAGAGCCACTTGATGAAGGTGAAAGAAGAGAGTGAAAAAGCCGGCTTAAAACTCAACTTTCAAAAAATTAAGATCCTGGCATCCAGTCCCATCACTTCATGGCAAACAGATAGGGAAAAAATGGAAACAGTGGCAGATTTTACTTTCTTGGGCTCCAGAGTCACTGTGGATGGTGACTACAGCTGCAAAATTAAGAGATGCTTGCTCCTTAGAAAAAAAGCTATGACTAACCTAGACAGCATATTAAAAAGCAGAGACATCACTTTGCTAACAATGGTCCATCTAGTCAAAGCTATGATTTTTCCAGTAATCGTGTACAGATGTGAGAGTTGGATCATAAAGAAGGCTGACTGCCAAAGAATTGATGCTTTGAACTGTGGTGCTGGAGAAGACTCTGTAAGTCCCTTGGACAGTGAGAAGATCAAGCCAGTCTATTGTAAAGAAAATCAACCCTGAATATTCATTGGAAGGACTAATGCTGAAGCTCCAATACTTTGGCCATCTGATGTGAAGAGCCAGTTCATTGAAAAAGACTCTGATGCTGGGAAAGATTGAGGGCAGGAGGAGAAGTGGCCAACAGAGGATAAAATGGTTGGATGGCATCACCAATTCAGTGGACTTGAGCTTGAACAAAGTCCAAGAGATAGTGAAGGACAGGGAAGCCTGACATGCTGCTCTCCATGCAGTTGCAAAGAGTTGGACCTGACTTACTGACGGAACAGCAACAAAAACAATGCTTTAAAACACAAAGACTCCTGTGTCCCATCCCTAGAGATTCCAATTCATTCAGACTGGAGAGCTTAAACTTTTGTTTTTTAAGAACAACCTTATTGAGGTATAAGTGACATACAGTATTTAAAGTGTACAGTGTAGTCTGTTTTGCCATATATGCCTACAGATATATCACCACAGTCAAGACAATAAACATATCTCTCACCCCCAGAGGCCCCTGTTAACACCCACTCCTGGAGCCTACTCAAACCCATGTCCATTGAGTCGGTGATGCCATCCAACCATCTCATCCTCTGTCGTCCCCTTCTCCTCCTGCCCTCAATCTTTCCCAGCATCAGGGTCTTTTCCAATGAGTCAGGTCTTCGCATCAGGTGGTCAAAGTATTGGAGTTTCAGCTTGTGCATCAGTCCTTCCAATGAATATTCAGGGTTGATTTCCTTTAGGATGGACTGCTTTTGGTGCCGAGTGGTGAGAATTTAAATATTGATTAAAAATTCTGCCCGTTAGATTCTACTATTCAACAGGATTTGGGACCCATTGCTTCAGGACATTACTGGCACGTTCCTGTCCCAGGAACCCTGGCTGTTGGGAGTGCCGTGGACCATCTCCCCCTAGGCTTGTCCCTACGAACCAGGCAGGATGGGGTGTGAGGCTTTTAGCACCATAGTGACTGTGAGGCCCAGTGCCAAGCTTCAGTGACTCAGTGTCAGAGCCTGGCTTAGAAGAGAGGCATCTGCAAGGCAGGGAGCTCGTGACAGGCGGAAGAGCACACACTTACCTCTAAAGTAATGTCCTAAAACCTTCAAAAGTCATCAAATGTTCACTGCTAAGTATCCATTCAGGCCCCTGCTTTTCTCCTCAACCACGTCTGTTTAGTCGGTGGTTTTCTTTGTATACCCTGCCATCAGCGTATGCTGATCTGCGTGAGCATTTTTACCCTCAACCCTAATGGACATTGTTCCGGAAGGTCCAGTTTCTGTCATCTCAGAGGTCAGTGCTCCCTTGTGCAGAGGATGACTGAGCTGAGCTCAAAGCATATGCTGAGCCGTCCAGGCACTGTACCCTTGTGCCTTAGCACAGCACAGGTGACCCCCAGCCCTGGCTTCTCAGAGTCCCTGGGAGTGTGGCGGCCAAGGCTGTCGGATTCCCCCGTTCCCCCCGCCCTCCCCACCCCCCATGTTGGCATTCCTTCATCCTTTCACGCTGCACGCTTCCCCTGTCCTCTGGGTTTGCCTGGAGCTCTTGGATGGGCCGTAAGCCAGGCTCCTGCTCTGGTCTAGCCCTTTTCTCAAACAGCTGGTGGGAGTCAGAAGCTGCTGGCTGTGGACAAGAGCAGCACTCTCAGGCCGGGGGGTGACCCCGTGGTTTCAGGTCCTAGGTGCATTGGAGTGTGCCCCAGGAGTCTTTCTGAAGTCCAGATCCCCTGCAGAAGGTAGCCCTACCCTTTTGCTCTTCTGCTGCCTGTGTCATCCCTTTGTCAAGAAGATAGTTGCCTTTTTTGGCCCTTAAAGGCCATTGTATTCATAGTGCCTTTTGAAATGAATCTTTTGTTTAAGTAATTAGTATTTGGTTCTCAGTAATTGTAAACATAGTTCTTTCCTGGATTTTTAAATTTAGCTTAAAATCTTACCCTCTTGTATAAGCCTCATGTGTTTCAGATTTCTTCCAGAATCTCTAATCTCCTTGGTGGCTGTGCCCAGAGCCCAGGTCCTTTGAAGAAGGCAGGTCCTAACGTATCTTTTCAGTGCTGTTCAGAATTACTTGTGTGTGTATTAGTTGCTGAGCAGTCCAACTCTTTGGGACCCAATGGGCTGTAGCCCACCAGGCGCCTCTGTCCATGGCATTATCCAGGCCAGAATACTGGAGTGGGTAGCCTTTCCCTCCTTCAGGGGATCTTTCTGACCCAGGGATTGAACCCAGGTCTCTTGCATTGCAGGTAGATTCTTTACCATCTGAGCACCCTGGCTCAGATTTACTTAGGGCACCCTAAGATAACTTGGATCTATCCAAGACTTGTTGGAAATCAGAATTCCTGAGGGTATGGCCCTGGGATCCGCTTTTTAATAAGTACCTTGTAAGATCTGATGTTCTCTATTGTTTGAAACCTGCTGCTTAAGAAATATACATTAGTTAGGCTCTTCAAAACACTGTAAGAGACATTTAGTAATTTTTTATTACATATATTGTTCATTATGAAAATTTCAAAAATATGTGAGTACTAAGAAGAAAATATATCACCTGTGTTTCTACCACCAATGATAACTACTACTAGTATTTGGGTATTATTCAGTTCAGTTCAGTCGCTCAGTCGTGTCTGACTCTTTGCGACCCCATGAGTCACGGCATGCCAGGCCTCCCTGTCCATCACCAACTCCCAGAGTTCACTCAGACTCACGTCCATTGAGTCAGTGAGGCCATCCAGCCATCTCATCCTCTGTTGCCCCTTTCTCCTCCTGCCCCTAATCCCTCCCAGCATCAGAGTCTTTTCCAATGAGTCAACTCTTCGCATGAGGTGGCCAAAGTACTGGAGCTTCAGCTTTAGCATCATTCCTTCCAAAGAAATCCCAGGGCTGATCTCCTTCAGAATGGACTGGTTGGATCTCCTTGCAGTCCAAGGGACTCTCAAGAGTCTTCTCCAACACCACAGTTCAAAAGCATCCATTCTTCGGTGCTCAGCCTTCTTCACAGTCCAACTCTTACATCCATACATGACCACTGGAAAAACCATAGACTTCACTGGATAGACCTTTGTTGGCAAAGTAATGTCTCTGCTTTTGAATATGCTGTGTAGGTTGGTCATAACTTTCTTTCCAAGGAGTAAGCGTCTTTTAATTTCATGGCTGCAATCGCCATCTGCATTGATTTTGGAGCCCCCCCCCCGCCTCAAAAAAAGAGTCTGACACTGTTTCCACTGTTTCCCCATCTATTTCCCATGAAGTGATGGGGAGGTATAATTTTCCCTTTACCCTCTTAGGGTTTCTGCCTGGGACTGCTATGGGACAGATTAACCGCAGTAAAGCATATGGATTTTTTTCTGTTTTCATGGGAGCCCTCACAAGAAAAATGAAGACCCAAAGAAGTAACTCTGCTGAAGTGCTAATATACTAGGTCGAACAAAGAGTAGCAGTTGTGGAAAAAAAATATCTGAGGAGGCTTACAGGATATGGGAGTTATTTTTACAAGGTCTGTTTGTGCGGATTCCCACAGCCTCCTCTCTCAGGCTCTGGTGTGTGTGCTTCTTCCCCCTAATATAGGGAGGGCTTCTTTCACATGCAAGTTTTGTTGTCTCCTTTTAGAAAGAAAAGGGAAGGTCAGTGTCCTCCGTGCATCTGCTCTTTCTCAAGCGTCTTTAATGCCAAATGATCGTTATGCCAAAGCAGCATGTTTTGAGTTGGCATGTCCTGAACTCTTCAGTGTAATCTGATAATTTTTTGGTATAGTTGTTTCCATTACAAAAGAAGAATTATGCAACGTGCACTTTTTAATTATTTTATTTTTATTGAATTAAGTAGCATTGTATTTCTTAGGTACAGGCTAAGTTGCTGTATCAGAGACTCTAAAATACAGCATCTAGAGAGTTTTCTTCCTCCAAGTCCAGTCCAGACATCAGTGGCACGTGATTGTGGAGTGGGGGGAATGACTGCTCCAGGAAGTCCTGCAGGGACCCAGTGCCCCCTGCAGTGTAGCTCACCATCTCCGGGGCACCGGCCTCTTCTGTCTGGTTGAAACTGGGTCACGTTCATGGCAGTTTCAGCCCACAGGAAGGAAGCCCATGAGGGATATCGTTCCTTCTCTGGCAGCTAGGTGCTTAGCAAAAATCCTACATATTTTATTACTGAAAGGAAGAAGGCAAGAATGGGTCCTGGGGGGACAAACAACAGTCTGTGCCATAGTCAAAAATACTTTTACAGGTCAGTAATTACACTTAGAAATATTTGTAACTGAGAACAGCTTTTTATTGCTTGAATTTATTATCATTTTTATTATTACAATGATAGTGTTTTGGGGGCAATAAAACATCCTAGGATAAGTATTCTTGAATTAGAGATCTGTTCTTACCTTAGGGAGATGAGTTTCTTAGGATATGGTCTTAGTAGAATTAATGATCAGAGGATAAGTATATCTTTAAGACTTATTGATATGTATGGTACTTTAGAAAGGTTGACTCTAAGTATAACCATAGTGCATGTTCAATTTTATTTTCTGACTTTTCTCCACTTAATATTGTTTATAAACAGTTTTTTCTTTCTATTTTATTATATATATATTCACAACAGTGGCATACTGTGTGTATATTGTAATATGGTATATTTAACTAAGTATCTGTCATTGAATGTTAGCTTATTAACAGATTTTTGTTGCTATAAATAATCTTCTTCACATTTCCCATCCTCTGAAATGCCCTTTCAAGACATATGTGAGAAAGGGACAAGCTGATGTCTGTCTCCAGGGGCTGAAAACGTGCAGTCATATGTTTTCGCTGACCATTAGAGTTGGGGGACAGATGCAGTAACAGGTGCTGTAATTTCATAGCTTATTCTGCTTGTTGAATGTGCTTCGGATATTAATATCTGTCATTTGTGATGACGAAAGCCGAGGCTAAATATTTCCCCAGCAGTACCTCATCTCACATTGTTTTCTGTTGCGTGAAACAGTAGAATTTTATGCAGTTGATAAGAGCTAAAAGCTTCTCCTGGGGTTTCCCTGGTGGCTCAGACGGTGAAGAACCTGCCTGTAATGCAACAGACCCAGGTTCAGTTCCTAGGTCAGGAAGATACCCTGCAGAAGGGAATGGCTACCCACTCCAGTATTCTCATAAATCAAAAGCAGTTTGGCAAAAATGTCTAGATTTTTTCCATTCACTAGGCACCACCCTCTGGCCAAAACATGAACAGTTTTCAATTCATTCAGTTCACCCATTTTGAATTTGTTTCTCCACATATTTTTAATTGGGGGGTATAGAGGAAGTATGAATTAGCATTATTTCAAAATTTATGAATAAGTGACTATTAATATTTTCATATCATGCTATTCAAAATAAGCATACATTTAAATTTCATATACAACATCATTTCATGGCTCCAGTATCCTCAAGTGGTTAGAAATGTTCTGGTGTGCAGTACAGTTTGGTGATTATATTGGTACTGGTACTCAAGAAAAATACTAAATAAAATTATTAAAATGTTAAGTAATATAACTAATCAAATAGAATGGATATAGGAAATATGATGGAGATTATAATTATATATAAATATATTAACATATATTAATATATGTTAACATATATGAACATATATTAAGTATATAGTGTTAATATTAGGCTATATATGCTTGCTAATACAATTAATATATTTACATACTAATATAAATATATTTACCCATATACTGCTAAGTCGTTTCAGTCGTGTCTGACTCTGTGTGACCCCATAGATGGCAGCCCACCAGGCTTCTCCATCCCTGGGATTCTCCAGGCAAGAACACTGGAGTGGGTTGCCATTTCCTTCTCCAATGCATGAAAGTGAAAAGTGAAAGTGAAATCACTCAGTTGTGTCTGACTCTTAGTGACCCTATGGACTGCAGCCTACCAGGCTCCTCCATCTATGGGATTTTCCAGGCAAGAGTACTGGAGTGGGGTGCCATTGCCTTCTTCAATTACCCATATAAATATACATTAATCATGTATAAATGTATATTAATCTATATATTATTTGTAATATGTTTTCCTTTACCAAGTAAGATAGTTAACTCTTTAGAAAAGTTTACGATTCAAATTTCAGTAAGAACATCATCATAAAGTTTATCCAGTGGATGCACTGTTGATCAGTATCGTTTATAGCGCACAGGTGTAGCTGCTTTATTCTGTCATGTAATAGCTACTTTCTAATCATACAGTGTGAAATTGAGTCATTTAGGAATGGCGAGAAAAATAATGTCATTTTATTTTAAATCAGTTTGGAAATGAAGAGTGAACCTGGGTTTCAGTATAAACTTGGGAGTTGGTGATTTACAGGGAAGCCTGGCATGCTGCAGTCCATGGGGTCACAGAGTCAGATACGACTGAGCCACTGAACTGAACTAATAAATTTGGTATCTGGGGAGGTGGCTAACTCTTGCAACCTATGATGTTAAATCAAATTTCTGTGTTAGATAACTCTCGCCCGCCCCCAATTATCTTCTATCTAGGTTGTTAAATTGCACAAGTTTCAAGCCTTTGACTGGGGAAGCAGTGCCAAGAATTATTTTCATTACAACCAGGTAAAGTCTTCGAAGTTTTTAGAATTTAAATGGGCCCTGAAAACTCATCAAAGAAGCCAGCCTGAGTTATGAGAATTCTGGCTGGGCTCAGGTGCTGGGGAAGTGTCCAGGAGGGTTGACTAGGTAGCCTTTGTTTTGCCCTAGTCAATTCTAGAACAGCCTAAGCTTCCTGGTTCATTCTTTGGACATTGTCCTTTCTCTGGCCCTGTATGTGCAACTGTCTTTCTCATATGTCATAGATAGTGATCAGGCACAGATATTAGAGTCAGACAAATCTAGGACTGTTAGCTGGTGGCTGGTGGTGGTGGGGGTATTTGGCCAAATTACATTGCCTAAACCTTTTCTTCCATAGACAAATAAATTGACCTTTTTCTGAGTGCTAAGCAGTCTAAAGTGTGAGGCCCTCTGCCCATGTTTTCCTTACTTAATTCTCAGAATATCCGTGTGACATAGATGTCATTATTATTATTAAAGTGGGAGACACTGAGACTTAGAGAATTTCTATGACTGTGGCACACCCCAGAGGGAGGAGAGGTTTGACTTCAAATCCTTCCCAGCCACTTGGTTTGGTTTTGAGGCTTGGCATCAACCACCTGGGAGAATGATGCCTTCCTGTCAGGGATGTTCCCAGCACAGGGTAACAATTCGCTAGCCAGCAGTCATGATGGTGTTCTTTTCTTCTGGGTTAGTCTTCTTTTTTGTTCTGGCAGTTCGCCAGTTAAAAAGTAACCTGAGAGCAGGTTTCAAAATGTCGTCTTTCATTCTTGGATCAGATTTTCTAGGCGGTGGTTTCAGGGCATTGCATTTTTGTCAATGAAAACGACAGAGACAGAGCTGCCTGGGGGTTTTCATTACAGAGTTCCCCTCCCGTTTACAATGTGCGGGACATGCTGGTGCCGACTGCTGTCTGGAGCGGAGGTCGGGACTGGCTCGCGGACGACAAGGACGTCGCCCTCCTGCAGATGCAGATCTCCAACCTGGTGTACCACAAGCGCATTCCTGAGTGGGAGCATCTGGACTTCATCTGGGGCTTGGACGCCCCGTGGAGGCTCTATAATGAAATTATAAAGCTGATGAGGAAGTACCAGTGAACAGCAGACTGGAGCCATTTACTGTCAAGTCGTGCTGAATGTGTTTGCCTAATTTCTCTGAAATAATCGTTTTCCTTTCCCAGGCCTTTTATATTTTTATCACCAAGGAAATTATGCTGTTGAAGATGCCTGATTCTCTCCAGTTAGGATCAGAAATGCTTTGCTTTTTTTCATTTAATCATGGCCGAATACAAAGCTGGTACCTCAACCAGTCTTTAAAATGACACTGACTCATAAATGATCATGACCATTCCATTTATCCTTACTACTTAGAATATACTATATTGCCTTTTTACTCTCAACACAGGACACATTGACACATGATGAATAAGATGCCTTGTTCATCAGTAAATAATCTGACACAGACTTGAAAGAAGCTCAGTGTATAAGTACCCACTGCTTGCCTTAAAGGGCTCTCGGTCGAATGGCCTTGTATTTAGAGATCTAAGTGACACCTCCTCATGTTCTCATGTAGTAGGTACAAAATCAACTTCAGTGACACCTCAGCAGTGCTGGTTATAATGATCCTATGATGAATTTTATCAAGCCTAATTGTGAGAGCACAATATTTAAATTGCTCAGACTAAGGGAAATAATTTTCTGGAGGCTTCAAAAATAAATGACATTCATAAAAAAAAAAAACACATTCATCAACAACAACCACCACTATACTTCAAGTAACTTGACTGATTGATAGAGTCAACCACTGATATGCGTGAACTCTTCATTTGTGTGACAGGCCATAAATCCACTTGTTTCAGAAGAAACGTCCTGTGAAGACACGCTAGCACTATTTTTCCTGAAATTGCAGGGTTCACTTCCCTAGCTGCTGGAGCCTGGCGATGGCATGTGTAGAGCAGTAGCCCTGACGCCACTCAGGTGGAGCGCCCTACTTCATTTTCACACAAAAGAAATGTGAATATGAACTTGGTTGTTTTCAGATCAAAGCTCAGGGATTGTTTGTTAGTTTGTTTTCTTTTGTATGTGTTCAGATCTTTAATACTCCTGATTTGTATCCCTATGTCAGGACACCCACATTCACCTGCTTTTCTTGCAGCCCTGTTTCCTTACAGTGCTGTCGGACGAACAGTGACAGTTGCTCTGGTTTTCTGATGGAGCTGCTTTGCGATAATAAACAATACTTGGTATTGGTTAATCTGTGCAGACAACATAAGACTGCTTTATAACATTCAAGTGATCTTATTTAAACTTGTCAATAAAACTCAGCCTCCCAGGCCTGAAGCATTGTGTGCGGGTGTGAGTCCGCCTTTATTTAATTCTGGACTTCCTTCTTTCAGCAGGACTTATGATTTCTTTCTTGTCTTTCCCCCCGCTCCTCCTTACTCCTTGTAAACCTCATTAATACTGCCCGTGAACCTTTGGTCCTCTCCCATAGGGAGAAGAGTGGTCTTAAATCTAAGGAGCGGGGGGATGGTTTGGGAATCTTCAGGGTCTGCTGAGCGAGGCTGTGAGTGGAGACTAAACCCTGATTAACCCTGTCTGCAGGTAGTGGCTGCAGACGGGACCCTAGATTCAAGCTCTGTCCATCAACCTCTCTCCTTAAACAAATGAAGCAACTGAAGCTAGCAGAGGCAACGTCACAGGGCTCCCAAAACATAGATTTGGGGGTCTAATGTGATCTCTCCCACTGCTCTGTGAGCTTTAAGATCTATCTTACTCACCTTTGCATACCTAGAATCTAACACAAAGCCTGGAATATTAGTGAGTCAATAAGTATATATGGATGGTAGAATGTGTGAAAAATGGCAGACTTTGTCATTGAGCTGAATGAAATTAGAGGCACAAGTAACGCCTGGGAGAGTCTGAAGTGGGATCTGATTTTTCACGGCAACTACAGTAACATTGTACAGAAAAGAGTAAAACTGTGCTAGATGTGAAGGATAGCTGACCCCGGGGGGATGACGCTCTTCCTGCCGGCCTTATGTTCCCCTAAGGAAAGAACACTTCTTTGACCAAGGCAGGTACAAGATCCTTAAGTATCGGGCCAGAAATAGCATGACTATTTTTGTTGTTTCCCACCAGTAGTGAGAGAGAGCTGGCCAGAGGATGGCTTCTGGGTTTTAGGTGACTTGGTTTCCCTCCTTTGGTTGCTATCATGGAGTCTCCCTCAGATGCCCCGGTGAACTTGTAGGGAGTAAATCTTCCACTCCCTAGAATCTGGGAGTGAATGAACAGGGCCTAAGTTCTATAGAGTCCACCTTTTATCGTTTTGCTCTTCACCTTGCCAAAGTTTTTTTGGGGATTTTTCATCAGTACATGGGCCAAGCCAGAAGTGGAGATGTTGCCTCGTGGTTCTTACTACAGCTGAGTTACACCAGGGTCGCTAACCCCCCAGGCCACAGACCAGTACCAACCATGGCCTGTTAGGAACCTGGCCACACAGCAGAGGTGAGCATCGGTGAGGGAGCCGAAGCCTCATCTGTAATTATAGCTGTTTCCCACCACTTGCATTGCTGGCTGAGCTCCGCCTCCTGTCAAAGCTCCAAGGGGGACTATGAGCTGTGCAGGCGAGTGATCTAGGTTGCGTCACTCCTTATGAGAATCTGATGCCCGCTGCTGATCTGAGGTGGAGCCGAGGCGGTGATGCTAATGCTGGAGGGGGCGGCTGCCACTATCTCCCATCACCCCCAGACTGGACTGTCTAATTGCAGGAAAACAAGTCCAGGGCTCCCACTTATTCTGTGTTACGGAGAGTTGTATATTTTATTATATATCACAATGTAATAATACTAGAAATAAAATGCACAATAAATGAAAGGTGTTTGAATCATCTCGAAACCACCCCTCCCACCCCCACCCCCAGTCTATGGAAAAAATGATCTTCCATAAAACCAGTCCCCAGTGCCAGAAAGGTTGGGGGCCACGGTGCCTTTGCCTTTGTTGTCGGCCTCTTCCTCCTGATGTGGTCATGTAGGCTCTTATATCCTTACAGCCCCACTGTATTCAGGTAGCTTTGTTTCACCGTTGGCTGAGAGTACAGAACAAGGCTGGACTTTGTGCCTTGAGAAGTCCTGTAATAGGTTGGGAGGAGTTCTGACTCTGTTGTTTTCCACTGTGTTTGATACATATTCTTTTGAACAGAACGCAAAGATCTCTAGAGACCTCTAGGGCAAGGAGAAGACTAGTTCATATTCTGTCAGCTTGGAACTCCAAGATCTTGTGTGTGCTTGGGCAAATCCCATGAGCATATGCATGAAGTCACAATTGAGAATGAAGTCATTTTTTTTTCATTCACCATAAGGGGGCACTCTTGGCTTTGCTTCCTCACCTTTTCTGCGCTATACGGAGAACTTTGCGGATTTAGGAGCCAGTTGTTAATTTGACTGGTCAGACCAACCATTTCTATCCAAGATTACAACTAACTCTTGCCTAATGCATAATATATGAAAAAAGTTCTCAAAGAATAACTGAGGCCCAAATGGGACATAAAAATGAAAACTTGCCTAATAATTAAGAGTGGTCAGAGACTCAGACAGGAGGGAGGAAGTGGGGAAGGTTTGAATGGAGGCTTCACACTTAATAAGACTGTTGACATTATCTTCAAGCAATGATTATTTTGTGTTTGTGGGTATGAAAGGTGTTAACTTGTTAAATGTAAACATTTAAAATACCCTATAATTGTAACTCATTTTTTTTAAATATATGGAGAGATTTTCAAAATGTGACCCCTGAAAGACATCAGGTTATAATAATACTGATTTTTAAGAAGTTTGTTAGTGATTCATTCAAGAGTATTTATTGAATATTTATTGTACTGTGCAAGTTTCAAGGTCTGTTTCAAACTAAGCAAGTAAAAGTCTTTCTCTCTCAACTTGTTTTAATAGTATGACAACAAATACTGTGTATTTTTACCCTGTGCCTTCCTGGGTTTTGAAGCCTTTTCATAAGGCAATGGCACCCCACTCCAGTACTCTTGCCTGGAAAATCCCATGGATGGAGGAGCCTGGTAGGCTGCAGTCCATGGGGGCGCCAAGAGTTGGGCTCGACTGGGCGACTTCACTTTCACTTTTCAGTTTCATGCATTGGAGGAGGAAATGGCAAACCACTACAGTGTTCTTGCCTGGAGAATCCCAGGGATGGGGGAGCCTGGTGGGAGACTGTCTATGGGGTAGCAAAGAGTCGGACACGACTGAAGCGACTTAGCAGCAGCAGCAGAAGATTTTGATCTTTACAACAACCCATTTGATGGAAAGGAGATGGTTTTATATGCTTTTATATTTCAAGCAGGTCGATGAGAATTCCAACAATCTCAGTAGAAGCACTCATTTACACATGACACAGATGGATTGAAATATAAAGTGTTTAAAACTAAATACGCATTAGCATCTATGTCAAATAGGGCGTCAAGGGATCTCTTAGGGGAGTTAACACTGCTCCCCTCCCCCGGGCCATGTCCATCATCAGCATACCCGACTGTTTGGGTGCTGGTAATTAAACTGTTTGGTTTATGGAGTCTTTTGTAAACTGCCCTATAAATGCATCTTCCATGTCCCACTCCAAAGCTGAACTCCTCCTGTAGAGGTGTCAGTCTTGAAATTGACACTGATGGGGTTCTGCTCTCAGTTTGGCTGTAACCTCCTATTAAACCCTAGCTAGTCTTGACTTTTCTGAGACTGAGTCTTCATTTTTAAATGCTGCTGCTGCTGCTGCTAAGTCACTTCAGTCGTGTCCGACTCTGTGCGACCCCGTAGACGGCAGCCCACCAGGCTCTGCCGTCTCTGAGATTCTCCAGGCAAGAACACTGGAGTGAGTTGCCATTTCCTTCTCCAATGCATGAAAGTGAAGTCGCTCAGTTGTGTCCGACTCGTAGCGACCCCATGGACTGCAGCCTACCAGCTCCTCCGTCCGTGGGATTTTCCAGGCAGGAGTACTGGAGTGGGTTGCCATTGTCTTCTCCACAATGAGGGGTTAGATTTTGATCTTTATCTTCCCCTTCTATAAATTTTATGGATTATGGCTATAAGATGTTACAACATGTCTCATCTCTGATATCTAAGAATAATCATTTCAGTTGCATAGTTGCCAAGACAGTCTTACCTAATTTTGGAAAGAAAAAAAATCATAAAGGTGACTCATAAAAAGAAACTGTGTCATTGGGAAAAGTTTTTCCAATTACATGTTCTATATTTTCTGTGAGATGGTGCTTTACACAGTCTTGTGGTGAGTTGGTACCAAACAGCTTTAAGACTGTGTTAAATATGTATACACCTAGTGGGTGTATGCTCAGCAAAGTGATTTGATCTCTAGGATAGCTAGGGAAGAAAGAATTCCTATCCCCCAATGCTGTCAGAAAGACCACGTCAAGATAAAAATACACAGGAAATCAAAACTAACTACAGAAGCAGAAGAAGTAATGTGGCCAAAATCTTAATACCATCAGACATCAGGAAATACGTCTTTCCATGGAAACCCATCCCAGTAAGTAAGTAGACCTAAATGACGTCAACAAGTGCCCCGGAAAAAAATGATTCCTTTTTAATGTATTGGCTTTATTCCTTAAAGCCAATACATTCTAAAATGAGCATTGAGCCCACAAATATCTTTTGAACCTCATTACGTGCAAGGTATAATGCTTGACATTGTGGAAAAAACATCCTAGGAGATGGACTCTGTGCCCTAAAAAGACTTATTCATCTAGCAGGTAATTAACATTTTGTGTAAATTTGAAGTGTTTAAAGGTACATGTTTAGGAAAGGTACATGCCAATTTAGGAAATGGCACTGCAATGGCAACCCACTCCAGTACTCTTGCCTGGAAAATCCCATGGGCGGAGGAGCCTGGTAGGCTGCAGTCCATGAGGTTGCTATGAGTCGGACACGACTGAGCGACTTCACTTTCCCTTTTCACTTTCACGCATTGGAGAAGGAAATGGCAACTCACTCCAGTGTTCTTGCCTGGAGAATCCCAGGGATGGAGAAGCCTGGAGAATCCCAGGGATGGAGAAGCCTGGTGGGCTGCCGTCTCTGGGATCGCACAGTTGGACACGACTGAAGCGACTTAGCAGCAACTTAGCAAGAGTAAATAGGGCTCAATTTTATTTGAGTCAATTGAGTGATACTAGTCAAAATGTTGTGCCTACCTTTTCAGCATCCTCCATGACACAGAGTGGACAACTGATGAGAATTTAACTGACTGCTTTCCCTGAGACAACTACATTTGTATATAGGAGGACTTGGGCCGCTTTTTGGCCCGGAAAGGCAGAGAAGCTGGTAGCTGTTCTTCAAGGTGCTGCACGTTAGAGGGGAGAGCCTGGGCCAAGCAGGCTGAAGCTGTGGCTTCCAGGTCTTGCTGCTCAGCGTTTTACAAAGCATATTCGAACAGGTTTAGGGATAGAGGGCCAGAAAAACCGAGTAAGGAAAAGAACAGGTTGGTCGAGGCTGGGGGCTCAAAGGAGGCAGTCCTGATAGCAATCTAATAGTGAAGTCCAAATTAAGCCACCCACTCTGTGAGAGAGTCCAAGGCATTCCAGCATAAAGCTGAAACCACAGGAAAAGAACAGCATGTGCTGAGCGGAAAGTTGAAGGGTGACTTGATTTCTGCAGATGGCAAATGTGAGTGAGGCTTCGCTTCTGAGCAGAATTCATTTGTAAGTCTGAGACTTACATATTGATATATTATTATATATTATGATTTGAACTATTGGATATCATTCATTTCTAGGCCAATATATTGGTCTGTATTTTTGTTGTACTTATTATTTCCTTGTAGTATAACATATGGCTTTATATCTTTTATTTCTTGTTATATGCCTTTGATTTTAATTACAAGCCTCCTCAATTACTCCTTAGGTAAAATGTGGAGTACGCATTTAAAAGAATAGGTGTTTCATTCTGTAACTGGGCTCCAGCCACTGTATTTTCATTTCTGTTAAGATTATGGCAAAAATAATTTTGGCAGCTGGCAAACCCAGCTCTTCCAAGGACTGCATTTAATCACTTCAAGTAAAACACTTAGCTAATGTCTAGCATACAGTACACGGTAACTTTAACAATAGTATTACTATTTTCTCATTTAATGTCTAGCAGACATTACACAGTAACTTTAGCAATATTATTATTTTCTCATTTAATGTCTAGCAGACATTACAGGGTAACTTTTAACAATATCATTATTACTATTTTCTCATTTAATGCTGGCAGTAGCCTCAGAAGATGGGTATGATCGTCATTTCCCTTTGGATAGGGGGGTTAAGATAAAGCAGAACTTCCTGGAGTGAGGTGCTGGTCCCAACCTCATAGACACAAGAATGAGCAAAGCTAGGATTAGGAGTGACCCCTGGCTTCAGTTTCCATCCCAAACTTCTACCCTCTAGACGTCTCTTTCGTCAGGCCCCCGGGTCAAACGCGGAGGTTGCTTTTCTTGCAAGGCCTGGGGTCACACACACCCCACCCCCTCCCGGCCCAGCTCTGAGCTCTCCTAATACCGACTTTCTCAGGCTCAGTCGTGGCCAGTTGACCACGGCTGATGGCGGAGAAACGCAGAGGTGGGGGTGGCCTCGCCGTTGCGCTCGCAGCACCAGGGATGGTTTGGGGGATGGCGGGGTCAAGGACGTGGGGCAAGTTGGCGTCGCGGAGCCAGCAAAGGGAAGGGCTAGGAGGGCGCGACATCATCTGTTCAATCAACAGCCTCCCTGTAGGCTTCAGGGAACGCAAAAATATTCCCGTTTCCCCCTCAAAGTGGGTGGTTTACTGATTGTACTGCTTTCATCCCAAATGAGATGCAGCGGCTTTTAGCCAGATTTGGATCAGCAGGCTCTGGACGTTAAATCCAGCCCTTGACTTTTTTTTTTCCCGGTAACGCGAAGGCTGAAAGTCGCTGTCCCCTCTCTCGCCGCAGTGCCCCTCGGTTCCAGTCTCTGCTTTGGGTGACTCGGGCGCACCGCGAAGGGACGACCCTCCGGCCGGGTTTTGGGTGGGGTGGGGGGGCTCCTTCGAGGAAGTCTGCGTGCGGTAGGGTCTGGAGCTTTCCGCGAGCCCGCCCGGGAAAGATACGGGAACTGGAGGAGGTTCCCGACCCACTACCTTCCCGGCTGATTTCCTGCGCGGATCGCCGCGGCTCGCGGCCATCGACCTGCGCGGTTCCGTCTAAGAAAGGTTAGTTTGCGGATCGCTGCTAGTTAGATCAATAGAGCGCGCCAGCAGAAAGAAAAGATCCGAAATAGGGAAGGTATGTCGCTTTTTAAAGATTTTTTTAAAAAATGCAGCCACATTTGTGTCTTTATTAAAACACACAGACACAATTTAATGTATGTATAAAAACACAAGTACTTCTGCCTTGATTGCAAAGGAGCTGTTTCTGGTGATGATGGAAATATTCTCTTGTTTAGGGATGGTGATAACCCATAAACTGAGTTGTCAAAACTAGTAGAAACTCTGCACTGAAGCTCTGTGCATTGTATCGTGTATAAACTTTACGTCCCATAGGCATAGAAATTACTACGTGCCATTGCGTAATTGCATATCTGAATGCCGTTGAACGCAGCTGTACTTGAGTATTTTTAGCAACTAAGCGCAATTCTGTCGGGTTATTTATCTTTGCAAGCTCCGCGAAGACGGGAAAGGGAGGCAAAACGCCGGCTGACATCACGGGGGGGCGGGTCGAAAGCCCTAAGAAAAGCCTGAGGACCGGAGCAGCGGCGCTGCTCTACACAGCCTCGCCATGAACAGCCACAACCGCTCCGAGCTCCACGTCCTCTGCAGCTCTGGCCAGCTGCTCCTGCAGCCCCTCTGGGACCGCCTGAGGGCCTGGGGCGCTCTCATTCAGTCGCCCTTCTTTCCTGTCTTCTTCTCCATCACCACCTACGTGGGCTTCTGCCTGCCCTTCGTGGTGCTGGACGTGCTGTGCCCCTGGGTGCCCACGCTGCGGCGCTACAAGATCCACCCGGACTTCTCGCCGTCCGCGCGGCAGCTGCTGCCCTGCCTGGGGCAGACGCTTTACCAGCACGTGGTGTTCGTGTTCCCCATGACGCTGCTGCACTGGGCTGTGAGCCCGGCCCTCCTGCCCGCCGAAGCCCCCGAACTGTTCCAGCTGGTGAGCCACGTGGTGCTCTGCCTGCTGCTCTTTGACACCGAGTTCTTCGTGTGGCATCTGTTGCATCACAAGGTGCCCTGGCTGTACCGGACCTTCCACAAGATGCACCACCAGAATTCGTCCCCGTTCGCGCTGGCCACGCAGTACATGAGCGTCGGGGAGCTCTTTTCCTTGGGTTTCTTTGACATGATGAACGTCTTGCTGCTCCAGTGCCACCCTCTCACCGCCCTGGCTTTCCACGTGGTCAACATCTGGCTGTCGGTGGAGGACCACTCCGGCTACGACTTCCCCTGGTCCACGCACAGACTAGTACCTTTCGGGTGGTTTGGGGGCGTGGCACACCACGACCTGCATCACTCCCAGTTTAACTGCAACTTCGCGCCTTACTTCACACACTGGGACAAAATACTGGGAACTCTGAGGTCTGCTCACACCAAGTAACGTGCACGCATCGCTCCCGGCATAGTTCGTGCTGCGGTGAGGCGTGGGTGCACCTCAGACCTGGGACATTTCACACTTGAATCGGGAGAGACACACTTGAGGTGGACTTGAGGTGGTTTTATTTTGTCGTTTCTTTTTCCCGTGGGTAACTTATTATCTGCTAGAAACTTACAGAGAAAATCTGATGTGTTTTTCAAAATCTAATAAGGTAATTTATTGTAATGTTTGTATATCAGCAGTTGTATTCTTGATGTGGAATTCTAACTCACTTCAATAGCCTTGATTTCTGGGTATAAAGTATCCAAAATCACTGGCATATGTAAATAATCTCTTAAAAGATTTGTTTGTAGAACAAGGAATTTTACTATGTTTGAAGGTGTCCTAGAACTAGGCTAAAAGAATATATTTTTATGGAGCATCTGATCTCTGTAAAAATGAAGCATGGTCCTGCTGGACAGTGACTCAGATTATTGTACTTAAAAAAAATATTTTTGTAGAGTTGTATATTTATATTGAAATAAATGTTATTCGTGCTTGAAAAAGAGTAAAGCACCTAAACTCAACAAGTACTGGCTTCTGTCATTTTCACTAGCAGTTTGGCTGATAAAAACTGGAATGGAAGAGGGAAGTGGGACGGTAGAGGCTCATGAGTCTGCATCAGCCCAGCTGTGGAAAGAGAGGAGTCCGGTGGTGATGGAACTTGAAGGAAAGACGGCAGTAGGAGAAGGGATCTGTGTGTTGGTCTTGGCCTAGAGATTTCACAGAGGGGAAAACACCATTGTTCTGGGTGCGTTTCACCTGATTTCTGCGTAACAGGGAACTAATGAGACTTACTCTATAAAATTTTACAGAGAGTAAAAAGTTTTTGCTCTCTGTAAAATTTTGCAGTGAGATTAACACTGGGTCACCATCTCATTGTTTGGGGAGAAGGGCTGTCTTAGGGGATGAGTAGAATTAGTGAAGTCTTTTGCTTTGCAAAACTGTTAAGTCTCTGCTTTAAAGGGGCTCCAGATGGCACAGTGGTAAAAAAAAAAAAAAATCCTCTTGCCAAGGTAGGACTTGCAGATAGAACTTGCAGGTTCTATCCCTGGGTAACGAAGATCGCTTCGAGTAGGAAATGGGAAGCCACTCCAGTATTCTTGCCTGCAAAATTTCATGGACAGAGGAGACTGGTGAGCTGCAGTCCATGGGATCGCAGAGTCAGACACAACTGAGCTTGCATGCAGATAGGGAAGGGATTATGCATGAGCACCCCCCCACCCCAACAAACTTTCATAAAGCTTTCTAATACAAATGACCATCACACAGGTTGTCTCTGCAATGTGAAATTTTTGTATGTTCACTTTTCTTTATGAAGCCATACATGCAAACTTTCAAAGAAAGAAAAAGTGAAATTTGGCACTGGATCCCTAGTTTCTCACCTGCAAAGGAGATTGACTGTGGCCCAGATGTTTTCACAGATTACAGTAAATGTGCCTACAACCGACGACACACCAGTCACCCGTTCATATACCCTATTCTGCTGCCTAATTGTTTTAATTTTATCTTTGGAACATAGTTTAGATAGAAAGGGTAAAGTTTTTTAAAAAAATCAAGACAATTAAAAAATCTGAAGGACAGCTGCTTTGCATGGAACTTTAGGCTCATTATATATGCACCAAACTGTCTTGTTTAAAGATGAAAAAATCCATCTGAAGACTTGATAGCCACACTCTGTACCGGTGCTCCAAACATTTGGCAAAATACAATCAGATTGCCTGGCTGCCTGGCTGATTTTCTCATGTTCCCTTCCAATGGCTGTGCCTGTTGGCTTCTGCTGAAGTCACCTCCTTGATCACCTGCAGCAGGACCATGCTGGGACTTAAAAACTATATCGATGAATAAAAGTGAAATTCACAGAAGCAGGTAGTGAGGGGAAAATGCTGTGCTGGAGTTAATGTATTAATACCATGATCCACATGGTGAGTGGAGAAAGAAAAGGAGGATGAACAGACTGGTATAAAATAGCATCCAAAAACAGCCTGCAAATCTTAGACAATGACAGTTAATTAAAGCTCACTTCCAGAGAAATTTTGAAATGGGTCATCCTGTCTCACTGTGTAAGGGAATTTCCCACTTAGGACAAATTGTACACATGGAAATTACTTAGGTTTAGAAACACTTTCCCAGAGTTGGATGTCTTGCCAGTTTTTAATACCTCTGGAAGTGGAATGGGGAAGTGGAGAGAATAAGCAATTTCTCAGTTTTGAGAGAATAATAATGATAATGAAATAGTGCGCATTTTCTTGAACTTTCTCACATCTTTTCACTTGCTCCTCACAACTGCACTCTAAGGCATGTAGAATAATTTATTATTATTTTTCCATGTTATGAATGGAAAATTGGTACCTGCACCAGTTAAGTGACTTGCCCTAGATTATAAAATACTTGGAGTTGGAGGCAGTGCTTGAACTTAGGTCTCATATGTGTACTATAACTGTCTTTGGATGATGCTTATGATAATATTCACAACTGGCAATTGAGCTGCAAACTCTGCAATACCAATAAATGGGCCCCTTCTGCTATTCCTCCCCCATCAAACACAGCTTCCCCCCCTAAATTCAGTGCCTCTGCCCCACAGGAGAGAAAGCCAGGTCAGTCTTAGCAGGACTTGGGAAAGCATGAAGCATGTCAAAGGCTCTATTTTCTTCCTCTCTCATTGCACATCAGATTGCCTGGGAGAGGGAAGGGGACTTGTCTTGGGACTTAAGTAGCTGAGCAACTCTGGACAAGTTACTTAACCTCTCTGTGCTTGGCTTCTTCATCTGTAAAATGTAGATAATTATAAAACCTACCTCCCAGACCTGTTATGAGAGATTTTGGGCTTCTATATGTGAATGCTATGAGGGTTAGATGTCTTGACTGTATTTGTGTTTGCTGCAAATGATGCTTCACAATGTGAGCCCTGGGACAGCACCAGAATCATAACCTTCTGTTCACACACTGTTTGACCTTTTGCATTTACAGAGAACCAAAAAGGAAAAAAAAACAAAAGAAAAAGCCAACTTGTTGATCTTGCTTTTATCAAAGCTGCTTCTCTCATCATCCTTTCAAAGCCCAAGTGCTGGAAAGAGACAGAAGTCTGTGTTTGTCTGATTCTGCTTCCTCATCACTGAGTCATCCCCCCACCTCTTCCTGAGGCTTTCACTCCCTGTTCACTGCTACCTTCCTATTGATCAAATCCAGTGATTTCCCACCACTTGATTTTCCACCTCCCTGGCTTTGTTTTAAAGGTATTTGTGTCTGCTCACCAACCTTTAGAATATGGTTCTTGCTTGGTTTTAGTGAACTTTCTCTAAGCTGTTTTCCTTCTTAATTCTCCAGCTCTTTCTTCTTCCTTCACTCTGCTCACTCTCCTTGGCAGAGAGGCAGCCTCAAGTTTCTCCTCGTTTTGTTGAAAAACATCTATGTTGCATGTACTGGCCATCCTTCCTGCCCTTGAATCCCCACTGGCATTGCATTCTAGTGAACACACAGGCACCTAAACGCGCATAGGCCATGTGAGTGTGCGTGTATGCACATCCTACGTGTACACGCTATGCATGTACCTACCACACCAGACTAGGTGTCCACATACTGTTATACAGACACAGACATGTGTTTGCCCACTATATATGTGTGCATGAACATGCACAATATGTGTATGAACACTCTATATGCACAAACATACTTTATAACCCGATACATGTATATCTTGTGTTGTTTAGTCACTAAGTCATTTCCAGCTCCTTTGTAACCCCCATGGACTGTAACCCACCAGGCTCCTCTGTCTGCGGGATTCTTCAGGCAACAATACTGGAATGCGTTGCCGTTTCCTGCTCTAGGAGATCTTCCTGACCCAGGGATTGAATTTGTGTCTCCTGCATTGGCAGGTGGATCCTCTACCACTGAGCTGCCAGGAAAGCCCATCACATATATATGTACCCATAATATGAATATGTGTATATATATACTATATGTACAAATGTGACATATATGTGTATGTATGTATTATATATATATACACACACACACAGACACTATATATGTACATCCACCATATATATGTGCTTATATACTCCTTCTCTAAATACACACACATACTACCATTTCTGTCCTGTCCCCTAGTACTCATTCTTGATAAATATTGGTTCAGTGTTGCATGAATCCTGGAAGCAGTGGAAACACAGATTTTCCATGAATCATGTTTTTCTTCATTCATTCTCTCCTCCATCAATTTCCGCTTCCTAAGGCCACGCTCACAACCCATGTTCTAGAGAAGGTCACAGTCTACTAGGAAAGAGAATCAGTCACAATCTGTTCTGGAGAAGGTCACAGTATACTAGGAAAAAGAATCAGGCAAGCAAGTGCATCTAATCTAATGTAGTTTGTGCTATAATGCAGGGACGGTGTTAAGAGATTGGTACGGGAGCCCAAAGAAAGGCTGGTCATTTGAACACTAGAAATCATGAACGGTTTGTGTGCATTCACTGGGTAGTATAAAGGATATACTTAGAAGCAGCAGCAGCACTGTAAACCAGAGAGAGATGAGATAACAGAAACAGATAATCAGAGCTCTGAGCACTGGGTGAACGAGGAACATCCACGCATGTTGTCTTGTTGCTTGGCAAGCCGTTGAAGCTGTCTAGAACTGCTTGCTCATTTGCCCTTGTCACAGGGACTTGGGAAATTGTATGGAAAATTGCTTTGAAAAGAAAAGTTAGGCTTTGCTATTGCTTGTTGGTTTCTGATGAGTCCTGGATGAATTGAAAACTGCACTTGGAAATGATATGCTAGGCAGTGGTTGGTGAGTGGGATATGAGTGAGAGTTCCACAGATCTTAAGCAAAGGGGTGATATAATCAGATCTGGTGGAAGAAGGTAACTGGCAGCAGAGAATAGTAGTGGTGATTCTAGCTAGGACCGTTGCAGGTTCTGCCTGGATTCCAGTCCTTCCTCCACTGTTTTTGAACTTGTGTGTTTGAACAGATTACTTCATCTAAGGCTCAGTTTCCCCATCTGGAAAAAGAAGGCAGTAATACCTACTCGAAGAATTATAGTGAGGAATAAGGAAGATGCTTAGAGAATTTAGTACTCTGCTCCACCTAGAGCAAACTGTAAATAGTAGCTCCTTCGTTAGAAGTTGTTACAGAAGGGTTATGGTTTCAAGTGAGAGACGATAATTGTGTTGCAAAACAAGTTGAGAGAGGTGGAGAGGAAGACAGGGGTTTCTCTCTTAACATAAAAGATCCTCATCGCATCCCTCATGACTCAGTGGTAAAGAATCCACCTGCCAATGCAGGAGACACAGGTTTGATCCCTGAGTTGGGAAGATCCCCTAGAGAAGTAAATGGCTACCCACTCCAGTCTTCTTGCATGGGAAATCCCATGGGCAGATGAGTCTGGCCAGCTACCATCCATGGGGTCTCAAAAGAGTCATACATGACTCAGTAACTAAACAATAACAATACATGCTCATAGAAAAATGTCAAACCTAGAGTAGAGTGTAAGGTAAAAAGTAACATTCATCTCCATTTAATGAACTTACTTCCACCCCAGATATAATCACAGTTAACCCTTTTTTGGATGCCAATCCCAAAGTCAGTCATTGAGTATCTTTTTCTCTCTCTCCCTATCAGCTGGGATGTATTCAATGGTTTGCATTAAATCAATGCATAAAAGGAAGTTGCGAACAGAAATTCTCTGGACAAAGGCCCAAGAGCATTTCCTCTCTTTAAGCATCTTTTGCTTATTTCTTTTTTCTGTTCCTTTTGATCATTACTCAAAACAAGAAGAGAAACTCGAGTTGTCTCTCATCCACAGGTCGCATGGGTGTTACTGAACTGTCCGGCCCAGAGGAAAAGCAAAGTTTTCCTCGCTTCCCCTTCTCATGCCTGCGGCCCTTCTTTGGCACCTCTTACAGTGAGGTTGCTGAGTCTGACATGATTTAGAGACTGGAAAGCAACAACAGTGGCTTTACCCTCTGTCTTCTAGCAAAGCAACTGCCTTCTCTCCCAGGGGAAAAAGATTTCTGAAAGAAGAGATCCTGTCTTATAGATCTTTGATCCCTTCAAGGATCTTACACTTGAAAAAAGGTCAATAAATGTCTCTGGTGTGGAGGTTCAAGGGCTTGGAGTCTGAAATGCCTGGGGTTGAGCCGCCTGACTTTTCTGCTTTGGGAGAACTCATTGGATCATTCTGAGCACGAGTTTTTCTCTCTCTGCTTCTCTGTGAATTGGGTGGAGTGTGGGGTAATAACTGACTTTGCCTACTTCCTCAGGCTGCTGTGATTCTCTAATGAGATAGAGCAAGTTGCTGAGTGGCTGTGGGACGATGTGGACCTTCGGCGTCTATGGAGGCATGAAGGCTATACGGTTGCCATCTCCTTCCATTCTGCCATGACCACACTCCTTCATGGATGGAGGGCTTCCTCCATCAAGCTCCTGCCTCTGGGCTCCAGACTTCCCTTTACTTGTAATCCTCTCCTCTGCACGCCCTGGCTCTTGCCGCCCTACTGATTGGATCTCAGGAGATGTAGGAGGAAGAGGAAGCCTCAGAGAGACCAGAAGTAGAAGAAGCTGGCCCAGGGTCACAGTTTGTAGAATTAGCTGGAGTCATCGTGTTTGTCGCACAGTCAGAAGTAGTGAGTGAGACCGACCAGGAGAGGGCTCTTCTTTCTGTGCTAAGGACAGGCTCCGAGCCAGGAGCTGCAGCCTGCTGGATAAGTAGGAAAGGTTTTAAAAGAAGAAGCCTCTTGGAATTGGACAGTGACTGCAAAGAAGTCACCCTCCACTCAGCAGATTGAATTCCCTTTAGGATCCAAAAAGGAAGAGTGGCCCACGCTTGGCAGTGGGTTCAATCTGTCTGAGATCGAAGGATCTCACCAAGGGAAGATAGCTCACGTGCTGACATCGTCAACCTTGGAGATTCTACAAATGCTTAGGCTGAGACACTGCAGTCTAGTTTCCCTATTCTATGAATACGGAAACTGAGATCCAGAGATGGGAAGTGATGTTCCTGGGGTCACACAGCTGGGTTAGAACTCAAAGACCCACGCTCTCCCTGCTTTTCCCTGCTGCCTCCCTCCCATCTTCTGGGTCCTGGGGACTATCTCTTGCTGAGTAGCAGAAGTGCAGTTATGAGACACTCCTTAGAAATTGTTTCAATCTGTATTCGTCATTAATCATTTGCATAAATACAACATAAACAATTTTGCCGATTTGTGGGAACTTGAGTGAAGTGTTCATTTCAAATTTTGCTGAGATCTATTTTGCTTTCCTTCATGGCTAGCTGGTGTAAACTTTTATTCCTGTGAACTCTGAAAACCTTGTTTTAGAAAACATCTAAGAGCATCTGTGCAACGAAATACAACTCAACAATAAGCAAAAATGAACAATTGATGCATACAAAAACAAAGATGAATCTCAAAATAATTATGCTGAGTAAAGGAAGCCAGACAAAAAAAGTGTATACTATATGATTCCATATATATTCCTGGGCTTCCCAGTTGGCATTAGTGGTAAACAAACAAACAAACAAACAAACTTGCCTGCCAATGCAGGAGATGTGGGGTTTGATCTCCAGGTTGGGATGATCCCCTGGAGGAGGAAAAGGCAACCCACTCCAGTATTCTTGCCTGGAAAGTTCCAAGGACAGAGGAGACTGGCAGGCTACAGTCCATAGGATTGCACAGAGTTGGACATGACTAAAGCAACTTAGCACGTAGCATATGGTTCCATGTATATAAAATTCCAGAAAATGTAAATGAATTCATAGGACAGAAATTTGCATGACTGTAGTAGTTTGAGGGAAGGAGAGTGGCTGCAAAGATGGACTAAAGGGCATGAGAAAGTTTTAGAAATGATGACTGTTCAATATCTTTGATTGTGGGTTTGATTTCATAGGTGTACACATACATCAAAATTTATTAAATCATGTACTTTAAATATGTGTAGTTTATTGTATATTAATTATAGTAGATGATAACAACGACAGTGATGATAAGTTAATCCAGGACCTTATCTTTTAATTTTAGTTTTGAAGCTATTTTGCCATGAAAAAAATATGACAGGAGGCTTAATGATAACACCATAGACAGAAATGCTCCCACATAGGCAGTCTAAGAACTATCCTTTGCTTATCTGCATTCCTGACCTGTAAGAGTTAGCCTCAGGTGGAAAAAGACCTGTTTGAGACTCTGAAAAATCCAGATTGCTTTCTCTAAGGATCTCTGCAACATGCCCTTCTAACCTCTCCCCAGAGTTCAGGAGCAGCCATATTTGACTCTCTGATTCTCTCTTGTGGCTGCAGCTTTCTGGACCTGGGTTGGAATCTGATCCACATAGGAATATTATTATTATTTCCCAAGAATTTAGGGACTAAGCAAGTCTACTGTCCTGTACCATGTGTGTGGAAATGCAGAGAAAGATCATCCACAGAACCAAGGGAGGACGAGCAGCTTTCCAAGGAGGAGGGATGAGGCGCGTACAGCCTGGGAAGGAGAGTGGGGGAGAGAGAGTCGTAACGGCGGTCAGCCATTTTGGTGTCTCCATAATGGAGACTCCACGATCTCCACTGCAGAAACTTTGGGGATTCCACAGGCTCCAGAAAGTAAGCCCTGCCGTACTTCTTGCCTGTTCCACGGCCTTCCCATACTTCTCGACTGTTTACATGGCTTTCTGGTTCTTGAGAGAACACTTGTGAAAGCATGAGGGCTCTGTCCCGTCCTTCTGCCTTCAGGCTGAAGTAGGCGAGCTCTTGGGTGTAATCAGTCTAGGGGTTATGGGTGGTTGTCTTCAGTGAACAGTGAATAGGCACGTCATATGTGATGGCCAGACGCTGTGTAGCTCCACAGCCCAGATGGACACACTGATCCTGCGTGGTTCTCGGGAGAATGGGAAGCATGCATTATTTTAACATTATGTATTGATCGCTGTTGCTTTTTAGTTGCTCAGTTGTGTCTGACTCTTTGTGACTCCATGGACTACAGCATGCCAGGCTTCCCTGTCCTTCCCTGTCCATCTCCCAGAGTTTGCTCAAACTCATGTCCATTGCCTCTATGATGCCATCCAACCATCTCATCCTCTGTCGCCCCTTTTTCTCCTGTCCTCAATCTTTCCCAGCATCAGGGTCTTTTCCAGTGCCTGGCTCTTTGCATCAGGGGCCCAAAGTAATGGAATTTCAGCTTCAGCATCAGTCCTTCCAATAAACATTCAGGGTTGATTTCCTTTAAGATTGACTGGTTTGTTCTCCTTGCTGTCCAAGGGACTCTCAAGAGTCTTCTCCAGCACCACAATTTGAAAACATTAGTTCTTCAGTGCTCAGCCTTCTTTGTGGGCCATCTCTCACATCTGTACGTGGCTACTGGTAAAACCATAGCTTTAGTTAGATGGATCTTTGTCGGTAAGGTGACATCTCTGCTTTTTAATAAACTGTCTAGGTTTGTCATAGCTTTTCTTCCAAGGAGCAAGGGTCCTTTAATTTCATGGCTGCAGTCAGTGTCTGCAGTGATTTTGGAGCCCAAGAAAATAAAGTCTGTCACTGTTTATTGATAGTAGCAATAAATATAATCTTGACCTTCTGTAGCCTGAGGTGGGCAAGCAATGCTGTTTTATAACTGCAGATTAAATTTGTACTAACACATCTTGCTGCTGCTGCTACTGCTGCTAAGTCACTTCAGTCGTGTCCAACTCTGTGTGACCCCATAGACGGCAGCCCACCAGGCTCCCCCGTCCCGGGGATTCTCCAGGCAAGAACACTGAGAGACTTTGAATCAAAGCCTGTTTGGAAGCCCACACCCACCCAAGTCCTGCTTTCCCCACAGAGGACATATCTCTATATCCTAACAGGTAATGGGCCCAGCAGTGGCACATTGGAGTCTCCGTGGGTGTGAGGTCTCTGCTGATGTTAGCAGCTTGCTAACACATAGCCCAACTTCCTCTGCTGGCCTAATTTTCCATTCTGTGAATCTTGGTGTTTTCCTTGTCTCTGTCTCCTGTAGTGTCTCTTTTGTTGCCATTTTCTTTTGTTTTTGCTTTGATTTGTTCTCTAGTTAATGTTTATCAAATGTGTACTGCCTGCCAACCTCTATTTGACTCATTGTACATATGGTAACTCGTTTAATTTCTCACAGCAACCCCAAGAGTGAAAGAGAGGTTAAGAAACTTACCCCTATCACTCAGCTAGTATGCACAGAGCCGTGACACATACCAGACCAACTGGTTCCAGAACCCACACTTGTTGTCACTCTTCCTCAGTAGCTTACTTTTACTTTGTCATGTCAAATTCTCATGCTCTTGCAGAAAAATGAGTCAAAAGTTGTTTGTGTGTGTGAGTTGCTGAGTCATATCTGACTCTTTGCAACCCCATGGACTGTAGCTCGAGAGGCTCCTCTGTCTCTGGAATTCTCCAGGAAAGAATACTGGAGGGGGTAGCCATTCCCTTCTCCAGGGGATCTTCCCAGCCCAGGGATTGAACCCAAGTTTCCCACATTGCAGGCAGATTTTTTACCATCTGAACCACCAGGGAAGCCCAAAATTTGCTTAGAAGGGTTTGTATTTGGTCTTTCCTTTGTGACCCTGTTCCTCTATCTGCAAGAAAAAGACAGCTTCCTACAGCAGGGCTTGTACTGTCATCAAGGGAGGCTGGAAGATGAACTCATTCAGGAGGACATTCCCAGAGGCAGCTTTTCCCTATATTACCTGCAATTGGGCTTACTCAGCAGGATGTTTTAAGACTGAATGGGAGGACCAACACCATCAGTTCAGTTCAGTTCAGTTCAGTCGCTCAGTCATATTCGACTCTTTGTGACCCCATGGACTGCAGCACACCAGGCCTCCCTGTCCATCACCAACTCCTGGAGTTCACTCAAACTCGTGTCCATTGAGTAGGTGATGCCATCCAACCATCTCATCCTCTGTTGTCCCCTTCTCCTGCCCCCAATCTCTCTCAACATCAGGGTCTTTTCAAAAGAGTTAGTTCTTCACATCAGGAGGCCAAAGTATTGGAGTTTCAGCTTTAGCATCAATCCTTCCAATGACTATTCAGGACTGATATCCTTTAAGATGGACCGGTTGGATCTCCTTGCCGTCCAAAGAACTCTCAAGAGTCTTCTCCAACACCACACTTCAAAAGCATCAATTCTTTGGCACTCAGCTTTCTTTATAGTCCAACCCTCACATCCATACATGATTACTGGAAAAACCATAGCTTTAATTAGATGGAGCTTTGTTGGCAAAGTAATGTCTCTGCTTTTGAATATGCTGTCTAGGTTGGTCATAACTTTTCTTCCAAGGAGTAAGCATCTTCTAATTTCATGGCTGTAGTCACCATCTGCAGTGATTTTGGAGCCCCTCCCCTGCCAAATAATGTCTGACACTGTTTCCACTGTTTCCCCATCTATTTGCCATGAAGTGATGGGACCAGATGCCATGATCTTCGTTTTCTGAATGTTGAGTTTTAAGCCAACTTTTCCACTCTCTTCTTTAACTTTTATCAAGAGGCTCTTTAGTTCTTAATCACTTTCTTCCATAAGTGTGGTGTCATCAACTTGTCTGAGGTTATTGATATTTCTCCTGGCAATCTTGATTCCAGCTTGTGCTTTTTCCAGCCCAGCGTTTCTCATGATGTACTCTGCATATAAGTTAAATAACCAGGGTATATAGCCTTGATGTACTCCTTCCCAATTTGGAACCAGTCTGTTGTTCCGCGTCCAGTTCTAGCTGTTGCTTCCTGCCTGCATACAGATTTCTCAAGAAGCAGGTCAAGTGGTCTGGTATTCCCATCTCTTTCAGAATTTTCCACAGTTTGTTGTGATCCACACAGTCAAAGGCTTCGACATAGTCAATAAAGCAGAAATAGATGTTTTTCTGGAATTCTCTTGCTTTTTTGATGATCCAGTGGATGTTGGCGATTTGATCTCTGGTTGCTCTGCCTTTTCTAAATCAATGACAAAAGGGAGAGGGGATCACAAATGAAAGAAGTTCGCAAAGGAAATTTCTTTGGGCAACTCAGATACGTTCATCTGCTGAGATGGGTTGGTGACCCTCTGAAGGGAAGTAAAGAAGGAATTGGTAAGGGACTGTGGAAGTGGGTCTCATGAATGAGTCCTGGTCTCTGAGCAGCCAGCCAGCCAGCTGCAAACAGCTGAAACTGTGGTCTGGAAGTCCAGGGATGGACCCTGGACCCTGGATTTACCCACACGAATGGCCTGCTTAAGCTGTGGGGGATGGAGCGGGGCTTTTTTTGGACCATATCATCAGAGCGCAGCCCAGCACATCAGCCCACTCAGGACTGCTCTGTGTGCCTCCCTGCCCTCACGCCCAGCTCTTCAGTCAACAGTTTCAGGAGCACTTACAGTGTGATAATAAATAAGGATGATAACAATGATAATAGTAACAGCTCTTACTTAGACAGCAATTGCTTACTATGGTTCAGGCATTCTACATGTATGATTGCTTTGCATCCTTAAAAAGAACATTTCTGTCTTGGCAGTTACTATGGGATGGGTGGTGGTGTGTACATCGTCACTGCAGTCTGTCTGCAGGATGCTGCCTTTGAGAGCTTCCAGTCCATTCCAGATCCCAGCCTGCAGAATAAAGATGATAGTCAAATTCTGACAGACTGTAGTCTGAAATGGAGTGGAAATACACAAAGGAGGTATATATGCAAATAAGGAATATTTTTTCTTTTTCCTTTCCAATCTGGATGCCTTTTATTCCTTATTGCACTGACTTATTTATTCCTAATTGCTCTGGCTAACAGGATAGAACTTCCAGTAAACTGTTAAATAAAAATATAGAACAAGATAACCTTGACTTGTATTTGAGCTTAGAGGAAAAGCGTTCATTCTTTCATTGTTACATATGATACTATCTCTCAGCTTTTTGTATATGCCTTTTATCAGATTGAAGAATTTCTTTGTAGTTTTCCAAATTTTTATGAGAATGAATGGTGGAAAGCATATTCACCAATTCTTTTACTGTGTTTTTGAGATGATTATGTGGTTTTGATTTTGGACCTGTTAATATGGTGAATCAGATTGATTGATTTTGAAATGTTAAACCAAATTTGCATCCCTGTTATAAATCCTACACGGTCATAATGTAATATCCTTTCATTATATTGATAGATTAGCTAGGATTTTGTTAAGAATTTTTCATGTATGGTTATGAGGAATATTGTTCCATATTTTCATTTCTTCTATTTTTTTCTGGTAATATAGCAATATAATGCTAGCCTCATGGAATGAATTGTAAAATAGTCTTTCCTCTTCAGTGTTACAGAAAAGTTTATGTAGAACTTGTCCTTTTTTCCTAAAATGTTGTCTAAGTGAGGCCATGGATCTAGAGGGCTTTTGTGGGATAATTCCCTCCTTCTCACCCCTCCTACCATCAAACTGAATGTCTTTAATAGATACAGGTGTATATAGGTAATCATCTATAAACATTCATGTACAACTTTTTGTGGGAGCATGTCTTTTCACTTCTCGGGAGTATAATTAGGAATGGAATTGCTGGGGCGTAGTAACTGTTTAATTATTGAGGAGCTGCCAAGCTGTTTTCAGAATGAATGTACCACCTTATATTCCCACTGGAAATGCATGAGATTTCCAATTTCTTCATATCTTTTCAATACCTGTTCAGTTCAGTTGCTCAGTTGTGTCCCACTCATTGAGACCCCATGAATTGCAGCACGCCAGGCCTCCCTGTCCATCACCGACTCCGGAGTTCACTCAGACTCACTTCCATTGAGTCAGTGATCCATCCCACCATCTCGTCCCCTGTCGTCCTCTTCTTCTCCTGCCCCCAACCCCTCCCAGCATCAGAGCCTTTTCCAATGAGTCAACTCTTTGCATGAGGTGGCCAAAGTACTGGAGTTTCAGCTTTAGTATCATTCCTTCCAGAGAACACCCAGGACTCATCTCCTTTAGATTGTTATTTTCATTTAAAAAAATTAGTGTTTTGTGTGCCATTCTCAGGCTACCAATAACCAATGTTGAGATTGGAAGGGCCTTTGCAGTTCTTATTATGATTGCAAGATGCCCTTTGGTAATAGTGATACTAAACTTTGAAAAATAAAGTTTCTTACTTACAGGAGCTGGGAATTAGCAGCAGAGCTGGAGCCATATAGTAAGGCCATAGGTAGGGGATGGAGATTGAGGTAGAGAAAGAATACAGAGACCTCAGTTCAGTTCAGCTCAGTTCAGTCACTCAGTAGTGTCTGACTCTTTGCGACCCCATGAATCACAGCACACTAGGCCTCCATGTCCGTGACTAACTCCCGGAGTTCACTCAAACTCATGTCCATCAAGTCGGTGATGCCATCCAGCCATCTCATCCTCTGTCGTCCCCTTCTCCTCCTGCCCCCAATCCCTCCCTCCCAGCATCAGCAGTCTTTTCCAATGAGTCAACTCATCGCATGAGGTGGCCAAAAGTATTGGAGTTTCAGCTTTAGCATCAGTCCTTACAAATGAACACCCAAGGACTGATCTCCTTTCAGAATGGACTGGTTGGATCTCCTTGCAGTCCAAGGGACTCTCAAGAGTCTTCTCCAACACCACACTTCAAAAGCACCAATTCTTCAGCACTCAGCTTTCTTCACAGTCCAACTCTCACATCCATCCATGACCACTGGAAAAACCATAGCTTTGACTAGACGAAACTTTGTTGGTAAAGTAATTTCTCTGCTTTTCAATATACTATCTCTGTTGGGCATAACTTTTCTTCCAAGGAGTAAGTGTCTTTTATTTCATGGCTGCAATCACCATCAGCAGTGATTTTGGAGCCCCTCCCCTTCCAAATAAAGTCTGACACTGTTTCCACTGTTTCCCCATCTATTTCCCATGAAGTGATGGGACCAGATGCCATGATCTTTGTTTTCTGAATGTTGAGCTTTAAGCCAACTTTTTCACTCTCTTCTTTCACTTTCATCAAGAGGCTTTTTTTTTTTTTCATCAAGAGGCTTTTTAGTTCCTCTTCACCTTCTGCCATAAGGATGGTGTCATCTGCATATCTGAGGTTATTGATATTTCTCCCAGCATCTTGATTCCAGCTTGTGCTTCTTCCAGTCCAGCGTTTCTCATGATGTATTCTCCATAGAAGTTAAATAAGCAGAGTGACAATATACAGCCTTGACGTACTCCTTTTCCTATTTGGAACCAGTCTGTTGTTCCATGTCCAGTTCTAACTGTTGCTTCCTGACCTGCATAGAGATTTCTCAAGAGGCAGGTCAGGTGGTCTGGTATTCCCATCTCTCTCAGAATTTTCCACTGTTTCTTGTGATCCACACAGTCAAAGGCTTTGGCATAGTCAATAAAGCAGAAATAGATGTTTTCCTGGGACTCTCTTGCGTTTTCCATGATCCAGTGAGTGTTGGCAATTTGAGGTTCCTCTGCCTTTTCTAAAACTGGCTTGAACATCTGGAAGTTCACGGTTCACATATTGCTGAAGCCTGGCTTGGAGAATTTTGAGCATTACTTTACTAGCTGTGAGATGAGTGCAATTGTGCAGTAGTTTGTACATTCTTTGGCTTTGCCCTTCTTCGGGATTAGAATGAAAACTGACCTTTTCCAGTCCTGTGGCCACTGCTGAGTTTCCCAAATTTGCTGGCATATTGTGTGCAACACTTTCACAGCATCATCTTTCAGGATTTGAACCAGCTCCACTGGAATTCCATCACCTCCACTAGCTTTGTTCATATGATGCTTTCTAAGGCCCACTTGACTTCACATTCCAGGATGTCTGGCTCTAGGTGATTGATCACACCATCGTGATTATCTGGGTTGTGAAGTTCTTTTTTGTACAGTTCTGTGTATTCTTGCCACCTCTTCTTAATATCTTCTGCTTCTGTTAGGTCCATGCCATTTCTGTCTTTTATTGAGCCCATCTTTGCATGAAATGTTCCCTAGGTATCTCTAATTTTCTTGAAAAGATTTCTAGTCCTTCTCATTCTGTTGTTTTCCTCTATTTCTTTGCATTGATTGCTGAGGAAGGCTTTCTTATCGCTCCTTGCTCTTCTTTGAAACTCTGTATTCAGATGCATATGTGTTTCCTTTTCTCCTTTTCTTTTCGCTTCTTTTCTTTTCACAGTTATTTGTAGGGCCTCCTTAGACAGCCCTTTTGTTTTTTTGCATTTCTTTTCCATGGGGATGGTCTTGAACCCTGTCTCCTGTACAATGTCACAAACCTGCATCCATAGTTCATCAGGCACTCTATCTATCAGATCTAGTCCCTTAAATCTATTTCTCATTGCCACTGTATAATCATAAGGGATTTGATTTAGGTCATACCTGAATGGTCTAGTGGTTTTCCCTACTTTCTTCAATTTGAGTCTGAATTTGGCAATAAGGAATTCATCATCTGAGCCACAGTCAGCTCCTGGTCTTGTTTTTGTTGACTGTATAGAGCTTCTCCATCTTTGGCTGCAAAGAATATAATCAGTCTGATTTCGGTGTTAACCATCTGGTGATGTCCATGTATAGATTCTCTTGTGTTGTTGGAAGAGGGTGTTTGCTATGACCAGTGCATTTTCTTGGCAAAGCTCTAGTAGCCTTTGCCCTGCTTCATTCCGCATTCCAAGGCCAATTTGCCTGTTACTCCAGGTGTTTCTTGACTTCCTACTTTTGCATTCCAGTCCCCTATAATGAAAAGGATATCTTTTTTGGGTGTTAGTTCTAAAAGGTCTTGTAGGTCTTCATAGAACCATTCAACTTCAGCTTCTTCTGCATTTCTGGTTGGGGCATAGACTTGGATTATCGTGATATTGAATGGTTTGCCTTGGAAACGAACAGAGATCATTCTGTCATTTTTGAGACTGCATCCAAGTACTGCATTTCGGACTCTTTTGTTGACCATGATGGCTACTCCATTTCTTCTAAGGGATTCCTGCCCACAGTAGTAGATATAATGGTCATCTGAGTTAAATTCACCCCATTCCAGTCCATTTTAGTTCGCTGATTCCTAGAATGTCGACGTTCACTCTTGCCATCTCTTGTTTGACCACTTCCAATTTGCCTTGATTCATGGACCTGACATTCCAGGTTCCTATGCAATATTGCTCTTTATAGCATCGGACCTTGCTTCTATCACCAGTCACATCCACCACTGGGTATTGTTTTTGCTCTGGCTCTGTCCTTTCATTCTTTCTGGAGTTATTTCTCCAGTGATCTCCAGTAGCATATTGGGCACCTACCTACCCGGGGAGTTCCCCTTTCAGTATCCTATCATTTTGCCTTTTCATACTGTTCATGGGGTTCTGAAGGCAAGAATACTGAAGTGGTTTGCCATTCCCTTCTCCAGTGGACCACATTCTGTTAGACCTCTCCACCATGACCTGCCCGTCTTGGGTGGCCCCACATGACTTGGCTTAGTTTCATTGAGTTAGACAAGGCTGTGGTCTGTGTGATCAGACTGGCTAATTTTCTGTGATTATGGTTTCAGTGTGTCTGCTGTCTGATGCCCTCTCGCAACACCTACCATCTTACTTGGGTTACTCTTATCTTGGGCATGGGGTATCTCCTCACGGGTGCTCCAGCAAAGCTCAACGGCTGCTCCTTACTTTGGATGAGGGGTATCTCCTCACAGCCGCCCCTCCTGATCTTGGATGTGGAGTAGCTCCTCTCCACCCTCCTGTGTTCCCACAGCCGCCGCTCCTCGGGCGTGTGGTAGCTCCTCTCGGCCGCCACCCCTGACCTTGGACGTGGGGTAGCTCCTCTCGGCCATGCTTCTTCACGGTCGGTCACAGCTGGCGCACCTAGGGTTTGACTGTTTTTGTGGTCAAGAGTTGGAGCCTAGGGTTTTGTGGGTTCACTCTTTATTGATGAATTTGCAACGTAAGATAGGGTGGTGTGGTGGCAAGTGGTCCAAATGGTCAGTTACTTAAAAGCAGTCCATGGAATTCTCCAAGCCAGAATACTGGAGTGGGTAGACTTCAGTGGGTAGACTTCCTTCTCCAGAGGATCTTCCCAACCCAGGAATCGAACCGAGGTCTCCTGGATTGCAAGGGGATTCTTTACCAACCGAGCTATCAGGGAAGCTCTTAAATGAGCCAGGAGCTCTAAATCCAAGAAGCCTCAGTAGAGGAAGACAGTCCTGCTTTTTATCTAGCTTGTGGAACTGGCAATGTGCTTATTCTAGATAGCCATCTTTGAAGTGGGTGCCTCTGGCAATCAAAACTTAAGCCAGGTGCTTAGATCACAGAAAGACAAAACAACAACAACAACAACAACCCACCATCAGGGTTTAGACAACATATAGCTATTCTGGTGGGTGTGAAGTGATATTGTGGTTTTGATTCACATTCCCTAATTACTAATGAAACAGTGGAAACAGTGTCAGACTATTTTGGGGGGCGGGGGGCTCCATCATCACTGCTGATGGTGATTGCAGCCATGAAATTAAAAGACGTTTACTCCTTAGAAGGAAAGTTATGACCAACCTAGATAGCATATTCAAAAGCAGAGACATTACTTTGCCAACAAAGGTCTGTCTAGTCAAGGCTATGGTTTTTCCAGTGGTCATGTATGTATGTGAGAGTTGGACTGTGAAGAAAGCTGAGTGCTGAAGAATTGATGCTTTTGAAGTGTGGTGTTGGAGAAGACTCTTGAGAGTCCCTTGGACTTCAAGGAGATCCAATCAGTCCATTCTAAAGGAGATCAGTCCTGGGTGTTCATTGGAAGGACTGATGCTAAAGCTGAAACTCCAGTACTTTGGCCACCTCATGCAAAGAGTTGACTCATTGGAGAAGACTCTGATGCTGGGAGGGATTGGGGATAGGAGGAGAAGGGGACTACAGAGGATGAGATGGCTGGATGGCATCACTGACTTGATGGATGTGAGTCTGAGTGAACTCCGGGAGTTGGTAATGGACAGGGAGGCCTGGCGTGCTGCAGTTCATGGGGTCGCAAAGAGTTGAACACGCCTGAGCAACTGAACTGAACTGAATTACTAATGAATGATGTTGAGCTCAGGAGTGGGAGATTGGACCAAGGTAAGTTAAGATTCAGCCTTTTTATTTTTTTCTTGATTAAGCACTTTCCTGTCTCCTAAGCTTTTGTTTGTTTCCAGGGTCCCCAAAATGTTGTTGCTGAGAGTTTTTCCAATATCTTTAAAGAGGGGGAAATTTTGGAGTTCTTTACCTTCCATTTTCACTAATGACATCCACTTTGTATGTTTTGAGTGGTTTTAAATTCATGGAGGCTTGTTTTGTGGCTTAGAATGTGGTCTATCAGCAAATGTTTCATGTGTACTCACATTAGTTTGGCCTACTGTAGCACAGTACCATAGACTGGGTGGCTGGAATAACAGTATTTATTTCTCACAGTTTTGGAAGCTGAGAGGTCCAAGATCATTGGCAGATCAGTTCCTGGCAAGGATCCTCTTCCTCACTTGGAGATGGTCACCTTCTCGCTATGTCCTCAGGTGATGCAGAGCGTGCTCTGGACTCTATTCCTCTTCTTGTAAGGACACTAGACCCATTATGAGAGCCCAACCCTCATGACCTCATTAACACCTAATTACCTCCCAAAAGCTCAACTCCAAATACCATTGCAGTGAGGGTTAGAATTTCAACTTATGAATATAGGAGGTGGGGATTCATTCAGTCTATAACAGTGCTTGAAAAGAATATTTATTCTAGTGTGGTGAGTGTTCTGTAATAGTCAATTGCATCAAGTTGATTGAAGTGTTATTCAAGTCCCCTATATATTTATTTTCTTTCTACTTGTTCTGTCAGTTTTTGAAAGTGAGTTTTTGAAGTTTCTGCTTATAATTGTGAATGTGTCTCTTTCTCATTTCAGTTCTATCAGTCTTTGCTTCATGTACTCTGAACTCTGTTGTATAAGGAGCAGAAACTCCTTATTATGCACTCCTAGTTTACAAATGGCAACCCACTCCAGTGTTCTTGCCTGGAGAATCCCAGGGAGGGGATTCTCCCTGGTGGGCTGCCGTCTATGGGGTAGCACAGAGTCGGACACGACTGAAGCGACTTAGCAGCAGCAGCAGTTTATTGAGTACCAACTATGTGATGTCAACTAAAAAAGATGTACAACTTTAGAGTTGTGAGTTAAGTTTTGTTTGGGACAAAATGAGGACTGCAGCCCAGAAGGCAGCATCTCAGATAGCTCTGAAAGACTGCTCCAAAGCAGCAGTGGGGAAAGGTCAATATATAATGTTTGTTAGTCATGAGGCTCTGATGTCACCAAGAAGGGATTTAGTGCTTCTCTAGATATGAGGAGATACAAGGATTGAGATAATAAAATCTGTTCCTGAAAACATCCAACTATCTAAAGACCTGTGCCACCAGTTTCCCTGGAGCACAGAGTGCCTCACTCCACCCTGAACTCTCTCAAGGGCTGTTGAAAGTCAACAGCTATTGCAGCATAGGGTTCAATCTCCATAGAGGCAGATGGATGGAAAATGCCTGTGTTGTTCAGCCATTGGCAATGCTCTTGGTAAGTGCCACTTTGTAGTCGACAGTGACAAGCATTCTCTAACCAGGTTTCTTCAACTCCATCGGTTTTTAATATTTATTTATTATTTTTGGCTGTGCTGGGTCTTCCTTGGTACATGTTGTGACTGGGGGTTACTCTCTGGCTGTGGTGCGCAGGCTTCTCATTGAGGAGGCTTCTCTGTTGCCATGTGTGGAGTGAGTCACGGCAACACGCAGAACCCTCTTAGACCAGGCACTGGCCCTGTGTCTCCTGCACTGGCAGATGAAGTCCCAACTGTTGGACCACCAGGGAAGTGCTCCTTTGTTGTTAAAAGTCCATCCAAGAATCAGTATCTGAGTTTTAGAGAGGAGAAGAATACTGACACACAAAGTGGTGAAGAACTTTGCACAAAATTTTACATAGTTAAATAAAACCCCAGCCAGTTAGAGCCCAGAGTCCTCAGTTTTAACTATTCTGTTGTTTTAGGTGGAGAGTGGGGATTTGAACTTTGGGCAAGGTCAGGGTAAGGAATATGATCGTACGGTAGCCTCCCTCAATATGTTGTCCTTTTGTTGTAGTTGTTGATCTGGCTCAAATCTTGGCATATCACGCACACCTGTCATCAGATAAGAAACATTTCCTAACAAAACAGAAGTAATTTATGTTGGAGCCAACTTTCAAATCCCACGTGTTTCTATTCCTGTCTCCTTGTTTGTCTCTGTGGCCAGAAAGCTGATCTCTCTCTTTGTCCCTGGATTGTACAAAAGCAGTCTGAAAACGGCCAATGAAAAAAGATGGAAGCACCTTAAATAGACTTGGGCAAGTCCATGAAACCTGTTGACAATGGAGCTCATTAGCCAACCTCACTTTCCCAACAGAGCTTCCTTCAAGTGCCCCCTACAACCCTCTTTTTTTTATGCTTTAATCATTATAAGATAGAGAAATCAGACTTTTGAAGAAAAGAATGGATTTGAGTTTTGGCTTTCCCACTTACTAACTTTGTGTCTTTGGGAAAATGACTTAACTAATCTCTAAAATGGGTCTACTCATAGTACATAGTATTTTAATAGTAATACATAAAACACTACTTAACTGTGGGTCATTATTATTATAATTATCTCTCTATATAAGCAAACGGACCAGATGCCATGATCTTCGTTTTCTGAATGTTGAGTTTTAAGCCAACTTTTTCACTCTTCTCTTTCACTTTCATCAAGAGGCTTTTTAGTTCCTCTTCACTTTCTGCCATAAGGATGGTGTCATCTGCATATCTGAGGTTATTGATATTTCTCCCAGCAATCTTGATTCCAGCTTGTGTTTCTTCCAGTCCAGCGTTTCTCATGATGTGCTCTGCACAGAAGTTAAATAAGCAGGGTGACAATATACAGCCTTGACGTACTCCTTTTCCTGTTTGGAACCAGTGTGTTGTTCCATGTCCAGTTCTAACTGTTGCTTCCTGACCTGCATACAGATTTCTCACGAAGCAGGTCAGGTGGTCTGGTATTCCCATCTCTTGAAGAATTTTCCACAGTTTATTGTGATCCACTCAGTCAAAGGCTTTGGCATAGTCAATAAAGCAGAAATAGATGTTTTTCTGAAACTCTCTTGCTTTTGCATGATCCAGTGGATGTTAGCAATTTGATCTCTGGTTCCTCTGCCTTTTCTAAAACCAGCTTGAACATCAGGGAGTTCACGGTTTGCGTATTGCTGAAGTCTGGCTTGGAGAATTTTGAGCATTACTTTACTAGCATGTGAGATGAGTGCAACTGTGCGGTAGTTTGACCATTCTTTGGCATTGCCTTTCTTTGGAACTGGAATGAAAACTGACCTTTTCCATCAAGGCTGTATATTGTCACCCTGCTTATTTAACTTCTATGCAGAGTACATCATGAGAAACGCTGGGCTGGAAGAAGCACAAGCTGGAATCAAGATTGCCGGAAGAAATATCAATAACCTCAGATATGCAGATGACACCACCCTTATGGCAGAAAGTGAAGAGGAACTAAAAAGCCTCTTGATGAAAGTGAAAGAGGAGAGTGAAAAAGTTGGCTTAAAGCTCAACATTCAGAAAACGAAGATCATGGCATCTGGTCCCATCACTTCAATGGAAATAGATGGGGAAACAGTAGAAACAGTGTCAGACTTTATGGTTTTGGGCTCCAAAATCACTGCAGATGGTGATTGCAGCCATGAAATTAAAAGACGCTTACTCCTTGGAAGAAAAGTTATGACCAACCTAGATAGCATATTCAAAAGCAGAGACAGTGCTTTGCCAACTAAGGTCTGTCTAGTCAAGGCTATGGTTTTTCCTGTGATCATGTATGGATGTGATAGTTGGACTGTGAAGAAGGCTGAGTGCCAAAGAATTGATGCGTTTGAACTGTGGTGTTGGAGAAGACTCTTGAGAGTCCCTTGGACTGCAAGGAGATCCAACCAGTCCATTCTGAAGGAGATCAGCCCTGGGATTTCTTTGGAAGGAATGATGCTAAAGCTGACGTTCCAGTACTTTGGCCACCTCATGTGAAGAGTTGACTCATTGGAAAAGACTCTGATGCTGGGAGGGATTGGGGACAAGAGGAGAAGGGGTGACCCAGGATGAGATGGCTGGATGGCATCACGGACTCAATGGATGTGAGTCTGAGTGAATTTCGGGAGTTGGTGATGGATAGGGAGGCCTGGAGTGCTGCAATTCATGGGGTCGCAAAGAGTCAGACATGACTGAGCGACTGAACTGAACTGATAAGCAAAGGAGGCCTATTTCCCCCAGCATCTGCTTGACAGTCTGAGTCAGTACTAATAGTTGTTAGTAACTGAGTCTCTTCTATGGATCCGGCACTTTAATCTACACGATCTTATCTCATTAACCAAACAACTTTGTAGAATCTTTTTGTTATCAGATTTTTCAGAGGAGGAAATCAAGACTCAGAGAGGTTACATTACTTGCCCATGATTGGGCCCAGAGTGTATGTGGAAACTGGGCACACATTCAGTCTGTAAACCTCTTTCTTCCCCACATTTCTTCTCTCCTCTCTTCCTCAAACGAGAGACAGGCTCTCCTAGGTCATCTATGTGCTATCATGCAGGTTGTGTACTGAACAAGTTCAGAGAGTGACTTTTTCATAGATATCAACGTGAATGGTGCCTTCCTCCCCAAGGTATGCAATGCACACTTTGCAGACATGTATGAGGAATCCCTGGAGCAGCTAATAGGTTTTATTCAGTATAGAGAGAAGATTTTGCTTAAGACCACCCATGCATTCCTCCTCCAAATCATTCTTGGAGGTGCTTTCCATGCTTTTTTGATTCTGAGCAAATGACCTGAAGGTACTTGATCATATTACCTCTTACCACGTGATGTGATTTCTTAATATGACGGTGATGGATATGCCTGGATCATATCCTTTGAGTATTCACTTTCCACATGCCCCTACATGCCTGCCACCTTCCAAAAAATTGCTGTGAAAGAAACTGCCTGGCTACATTTGGCAGTGTGATGCTAAAATATAAGCATAAGTGAGCTATTTTCTATGAGTTCACCTTAGATTTATTTCATGTATTTGTAGGTGCTGAGGCCACTAGACATCTGAGAGGCAGACTTTCATGAAATAAACCCTTTCATGTCTCATTTTCCAGAAAATTGCTCTGTTCTTTTGGCTGTGAGATACACCTCTATCCATGAATCAGCGAATGTCTGAGTTTAGGGATAAGTTAAAGGAAGAATAGCTTTCACTAGAGCATGTTTTCTTCTTCTCTAGGCTAACTTCTTAAATACTATGGTCCCTAGAGATATTTCCCTTCAAGCAAAGCCTTAACAATGATGTTTACACTCAGGACAGCTAGAGTCAGTGGAAACACTATCTTTCAGTGTATCTGAGAAGGGTCTGCAACCTGGGCTGGGCCCAGTGAGTTATTTCATTTAATTACCTCAGTAACAGTTACAAAAAGATTAGAATACTTTGTAACATTTTGTTTCTGCTTTCATATTCAGTCATTTCCAACTCTTTGTGACACTATGGACTGTCAGCCAGTTCAGTCGCTCAGTCAGGTCCGACTTTTTGCAAACCCATAAACCGCAGCATGCCAGGCCTCCTTGTCCATCACCAACTCCCAGAGTTTACCCAAACTCATGTCCATTGAGTCAGTGATGCCATCCAGCCATCTCATCCTCTGTTGTTCCCTTCTCCTCCTGTCCCAATCCCTCCCGGCATCAGAGTCTTGTCCAATGAGTCAGCTCTTCGCATGAGGTGGCCAAAGTATTGGCGTTTCAGCTTCAGCATCAGTCCTTCCAATGAACGCCCAGGACTGATCTCCTTTAGAAGGGACTGGTTGGATCTCCTTGCAGTCCATGGGATTCTCAAGAGTCTTCTCCAACACCATAGTCAAAAGCATCAATTCTTCGGTGCTCAGCTTTCTTTATAGTTCAACTCTCACATCCATACATGACCACTGGAAAAACCATAGCCTTGACTAGACGGACCTTTGTTGGCAAAGCAATGTCTCTGCTTTTGAATATGCTATCTAGGTTGGTCATAACTTTTCTTCCAAGGAGTAAGCGTCTTTTAATTTCATGGCTGCAATCACCATCTGCATTGATTTTGGAGCCCAAAAAATAAAGTCTGACACTGTTTCCACTGTTTCCCCATCTATTTCCCATGAAGTGATGGGACCAGATGCCATGATCTTCATTTTCTGAATGTTGAGTTTTAAGCCAACTTTTCACTCTCCTCTTTTACTTTCATCAAGAGGCTTTTTAGTTCCTCTTCACTTTCTGCCAAAGGGTGGTGTCATCTGCATATCTGAGGCTATTGATACATCTCCCAGCAATCTTGATTCCAGCTTGTGCTTCCTCCAGCCCAGCGTTTCTCATGATGTATTCTGCATAGAAGTTAAATAAGCAGGGTGACAATATACAGCCTTGATGTACTCCTTTTCCTATTTGGAACCAGTCTGTTGTTCTATGTTCAGTTCTAACTGTTGCCTCCTGACCTGCAGATGGGTTTCTCAAGAGGCAGGTCAGGTGGTCTGGTATTCCCATCTCTTTCAGAATTTCCCAGTTTATTGTGATCCACACAGTCAAAGGCTTTGACATAGTCAATAAAGCAGAAATGTTTTTCTGGAACTCTCTTTCTTTTTTGATGATCCAGCAGATGTTGGCAATTTGATCTCTGGTTCCTCTGCTTTTTCTAAAACCAGCCTGAACATCTGGTAGTTCACGGTTCACGTATTGCTGAAGCCTGGCTTGGTAATTTTGAGCATTACTTTACTAGTGTGTGAGATGAGTGCAATTGTGTGGTAGTTTGAGCATTCTTTGGCATTGCCTTTCTTTGGGATTGGAATGAAAACTGACCTTTTCCAGTCCTGTGGCCACTGCTGAGTTTTCCAAATTTGCTGGCATATTGAGTGCAGCACTTTCACAGCATCATCTTTCAGGATTTGAAAGAGCTCTACTGGAATTCCATCACCTCCACTAGAAACCCAAGTAAGATTGTACGTGTTGCAAGAGGGCATCAGAGGGCAGACACACTGAAACCATAATCACAGAAATCTAGCCAATATGATCACACGGACCCTAGCCTTGTCTAGCTCAGTGAAACTAAGCCAGGCCGTGTGGGGCCACCCAAGACAGATGGGTCACGGTGGAAAGGTCTGACAGAATGTGATCCACTGGAGAAGGGAATGGCAAACCACCTCAGTATTTCTGCCTTGAGAAACCCATGAACAGTATGAAAAGGCAAAATGATAGGAAACTGAAAGAGGAACTCCCCAGGTCGGTAAGTGCCCAATATGCTACGGGAGATCAGTGGAGAAATAACTCCAGAAAGAATGAAGGGATGGAGCCAAAGCAAAAACAATATCCAGTTGTGGATGTGACTAGTGATAGAAGCAAAGTCCGATGCTATGGACTATAGCTGCCAGAATTTTCTGTCCTTGGGATTTTTCCAGAGAGAATACTGGAGTGAGTTGCCATTTCCTTCTCCAGGGGATCTTCCTAACCCAGGGATCAAACTTGTGTAACTGTGTCTTCTACATTGCAGGTAAATTCTCCACCTGTGAGCCACAGGGGAAGCCTCCCTTACATTTATATAGGGTTTAATAGACAGCTTTCACAGTCAGAAACTGTGATCTGTATTATAACCTTGTAAAGCTGGAGAGATAACTTTTTGTCTTTAAAAGAGGAAACAGGAATAAGAGGCTAGAGATGTCAAACAAAAGGTCCAAGTTGACAAATCAATTAAGGCTCTGGCCCCTTTTGAGCTTTCCTTCTAAGGATGGCTATAGCAATCACTGAACCCATTCAAAGGTCACAGAGACCTACAGTCTTTGCTTTTCTCAATTCACTGCAACAATGTGGAGAACATTAAAGTGAGTGATTAACTAACTAACAAGTTATAGTGATTTTAAACTAGAGTGAGTATTCTAGTAGAATAAATCCTTGTTTTTATAAATTTTCTCATCCAGAAATAGCCCTTTACATAATCCTTTATCTCATCTACAAGTGCCAACATAAACAGTAAAGGGCAGAATTGTAGTTGTTGTCTATTAAGAATTGCTTCAGCAAGAACTGCCCCAAGGCCAGCAGTACTCATACCCGAAAGTGAAGTGTGGTCCCTGTTGTCCTACAGAGTCAGAGGGAGGTGGAGTGTGGACAGCTCAGCCTATTGAATAGGATGCTCTGCTCTTCTCAAGGACTTAAAAACAATTTTATTCTCTAAGAAATCTGTGCTTACACCCCTCAAGTGGTCCCCTGTATTACTTTGTCTTCAAATAAGGTCTCCAACGGACAGAAGTCATTTGTGTCTATATGTGTATGTTGGTGGAAACACATGCATTATTGTACATCAACTGATGGCTGAAAAGAAGTTCTTGTTTACTTTCAACATCTGGCTTCTTGGGAACAACGGAACAAACTTAGTAGGATCTTGATGTGAATGGAAAATTTTCTGAAAAGTGGAAATATCTTTTGATTGGTGAAAGTCCTTGCTGATCCACAGCTTGGGATGGAGTTTAGCCAAGAGATTAGCCTAGATCAAGATTAGAGCAGGTTGGAATGAGAGAGAAAACTTTGAAAATGGAAGTTAAGCTTTGTGATTCCAAATTTCCTTGTGGTTACTTGACAGGGTTCCCAAACCTTTCTCTTCCAAGTGAAATACCAAAGCCGCAGTTCTACTGAAAGTTAGTATTTCTAACTATGTCCAGTTCCCTTGAGGGCAAACACTTTTCATCAAGTCTTAGCTGGTGGGGAAAGAGTTTATGACATGTAACACAGATAGACGTGTTCCCTCTGACTAACCAGAAACATCAAAAAAGACAAGAAGGGCAGAAAATAATGTTAGAAACTCTTTGTTGGAGAGAAATCCTCGACAACGTATGTATTCTAGGGTGATATTTTACAAATTTTCTTTCTTGTCTTAACTGAAATTTAATGTGGACATGTAATACAAAAAATGTAGAGAAAACTGGAGCTGTTATGGTCGAATGGGAGATAGTTATATGGAGCCTACTTGACGTGCCATCCACACATATCCTCTGGGGAACAACTGAGGAACTTCAGGTCTCTAAGGAACACAGTGAAAAACCAGTGGACGAGGGAATTTCTAGAATTTCTTTGTGGGAAATGAAGGGGTTGTTCTGTAGTAATTGCTAGAGAAAGTCAGGAAGAAAAGATTGGACTCTGAACTCATTGTCAGGAAGGATCCTCAACTTATTTATTTTTATATTGTTGATGATAAGCACAAGGCCTGGTTCATGGCAGGTGCTAAGTAAATTTGCAATTTGTTAAATAAATGGCTCTGTTTTAAGAAATCTGTATTTGAGCAACAAACGCACTGTACCTCAAACCACATGAGATCAAGAAAGTAAATGAATGTGGGTCTTACGTGCCTTGATGTCCTCATCATTACCTATGTGGGGAGGTACCTCTTACTATTTTTTCATAATGAGGAATGAAATACATCACACCAACGAATCTCCCAGCTTAATGAAACTTTACACTGATATATTATCAGATCTAGTTCATATACATCCTAGAAGTCAGATTTATTTATTTTATTTTTTAATTTTTTTTATTTTTTAAATTTTAAAATCTTTAATTCTTACATGCGTTCCCAAACATGAACCCCCCTCCCACCTCCCTCCCCACAACATCTCTCTGGGTCATCCCCATGCACCAGCCCCAAGCATGCTGCACCCTACGTCAGACATGGACTGGCAATTCAATTCTTACATGACAGTATACATGTTAGAATTCCCATTCTCCCAAATCATCCCACCCTCTCCCTCTCCCTCTGAGTCCAAAAGTCCGTTATACACATCTGTGTCTTTTTTCCTGTCTTGCATACAGGGTCGTCATGGCCATCTTCCTAAATTCCATATATATGTGTTAGTATACTGTATTGGTGTTTTTCTTTCTGGCTTACTTCACTCTGTATAATTGGCTCCAGTTTCATCCATCTCATCAGAACTGATTCAAATGAATTCTTTTTAATGGCTGAGTAATACTCCATTGTGTATATGTACCACAGGCTTTCTTATCCATTCATCTGCTGATGGACATCTAGGTTGTTTCCATGTCCTGGCTATTATAAACAGTGCTGCGATGAACATTGGGGTACATGTGTCTCTTTCAATTCTGGTTTCCTCAGTGTGTATGCCCAGCAGTGGGATTGCTGGGTCATTAAGGTAGTTCTATTTGCAATTTTTTAAGGAATCTCCACACTGTTCTCCATAGTGGCTGTACTAGTTTGCATTCCCACCAACAGTGTAGGAGGGTTCCCTTTTCTCCACACCCTCTCCAGCATTTATTGCTTGCAGATTTTTGGATCGCAGCCATTCTGACTGGTGTGAAGTGGTACCTCATTGTGGTTTTGATTTGCATTTCTCTAATAATGAGTGATGTTGAGCATCTTTTCATGTGTTTGTTAGCCATCTGTATGTCTTCTTTGGAGAAATGTCTATTTAGTTCTTTGGCCCATTTTTTGATTGGGTCGTTTATTTTTCTGGAATTGAGCTGCAGGAAGTTGCCTTGTATATTTTTGAGATTAGTTGTTTGTCAGTTGCTTCATTTGCTATTATTTTCTCCCATTCAGAAGGCTGTCTTTTCACCTTGCTTATAGTTTCCTTTGTTGTGCAGAAGCTTTTAATTTTAATTAGATCCCATTTGTTTATTTTTGCTTTTATTTCCAGAATTCTGGGAGGTGGATCATAGAGGATCCTGCTGTGATTTATGTCTGAGAGAGTTTTGCCTATGTTCTCCTCTAGGAGTTTTATAGTTTCTGATCTTACATTTAGATCTTTAATCCATTTTGAGTTTATTTTTGTGTATGGTGTTAGAAAGTGATCTAGTTTCATTCTTTTAAAAGTGGTTGACCAGTTTTCCCAGCACCACTTGTTAAAGAGATTGTCTTTACTAGAAGTCAGATTTAGTTCAGTGCAGTTCAGTTCAGTTCAGTCGCTCAGTAATGTCCAACTCTTTGCGATCCCATGAATTGCAGCACTCCAGGCCTCCCTGTCCATCACCAACTCCTGGAGTTCACTCAGACTCACGTCCATCGAGTCCGTGATGCCATCCAGCCATCTCATCCTGGGTCATCCCCTTCTCCTCCTGCCGCCAATCCCTCCCAGCAGCAGAGTCTTCTCCAATGAGTCAACTCTTCGCATGAGGTGGCCAAAGTACTGGAACTTCAGCTTTAGCATCATTCCTTCCAAAGAAATCCCAGGGCTGATCTCCTTCAGAATGGACTGGTTGGATCTCCTTGCAGTCCAAGGGACTCTTAAGAGTCTTCTCCAACACCACAGTTCAAACGCATCAATTCTTTGGCACTCAGCCTTCTTCACAGTCCAACTCTCACATCCATCCATGACCACTGGAAAAACCATAGCCTTGACTAGACAGACCTTAGTCGGCAAAGTAATGTCTCTGCTTTTGAATATGCTATCTAGGTTGGTCATAACTTTTCTTCCAAGGAGTAAGCGTCTTTTAATTTCATGGCTGCAATCACCGTCTGCAGTGATTTTGGAGCCCCAAAACATAAAGTCTGACACTGTTTCCACTCTCTCTCCATCTATTTCCCATGAAGTGATGGGACCAGATGCCATGATCTTCGTTTTCTGAATGTTGAACTTTAAGCCAACTTTTTCACTCTCCTCTTTCACTTTCATCAAGAGGCTTTTTAGTTCCTCTTCACTTTCTGCCATAAGGGTGGTGTCATCTGCATATCTGAGGTTATTGATATGTTCTTCCCAGGCAATCTTGATTCCAGCTTGTGTTTCTTCCAGTCCAGCGTTTCTCATGATGTACTCTGCTATAGTAAGTTAAATAAGCAGGGTGACAATATACAGCCTTGATGGAAAAGGTCAGTTTTCATTCCAGTTCCAAAGAAAGGCAATGCCAAAGAATGCTCAAACTACCGCACAATTGCACTCATCTCACATGCTAGTAAAGTAATGCTCAAAATTCTCCAAGCCAGACTTCAGCAATACATAAACCGTGAACTCCCTGATGTTCAAGCTGGTTTTAGAAAAGGCAGAGGAACCAGGGATCTAATTGCCAACATCCGCTGGATCATGGAAAAAGCAAGAGAGTTCCAGAAAAACATCTATTTCTGCTTTATTGACTATGCCAAAGCCTTTGACTGAGTGGATCACAATAAACTGTGGAAAATTCTGAAAGAGATGGGAATACCAGACCACCTGACCCGCCTCGTGAGAAATCTGTATGCAGGTCAGGAAGCAACAGTTAGAAGTCAGATTTAAGAACCTGAAAAACTATAGCTCTTAAATTTCAGAACGCATGAGATTCTCTCCAGGAAACTAAAAACAGATTCCTAGGTTGTATTTATAGGAGAGCAAAACTTATCCCCTTAAATTGTCTCTTTGGTATGTGGATTATTCCATACTGAAAACAATCAAGGCCCAAAAGATACAGGCAGATACTTTACCCTTCCCTCTAAATGTCTAAAGAAATTTAGAAGTACTGTTACAGGAATAGAGCTATTTCCAGAGATATTTGCTAGAATATGGACTGGATGTGGCGGGGCGGAGGGGAACAGAACCTGGAGATCACAGCCCACTCTGTGTCCCATTGTCTCTGCAAACACTTGTTTTCCTTTGCCTTTTCATCTCCATGTGAATTGCCTGATGTCCCAAACCACTACCTCAGCAAACTCTTTTTTCTTTAGCAGAAGATGATATTAAGGTGAGCAATTCAGCCATTTTAGTGAGTTACTCGAGTTTCACGATTCTCATTGTGTACATTTTATTAAATGTTTGTTAGATTTTCTTCTGTTAATCTGTCTCAGGTCAATTGAATTCTTAGATCAGTCAGAAGAACATGGATGGGCAGAGGAAACAATCTTCCTCCCAGACATGTTCTAAGCATTCGGATTCAGCAGGTCCAGGGTGAGGACTAAGAGTCCTTGTACAAGTGGTTCACAGGGCACACTTTAAGATACCCTGACTGACTGTGTGGACCACAATCAACTGTGGAAAATTCTGAAAGAGATGGGGATACCAGACCACCTCACCTGCCTCTTGAGAAATCTATATGCAGGTCAGGAAGCAGCAGTTAGAACTGCACATGGAACAACTGACTGGTTCCAAATTGGGAAAGGAGTACGCAAAGGCTGTATAGTTTCACCCTGCCTACTTAACTTGTATGCAGAGTACATCATGAGAAACGCTGGGCTGGAAGAAGCACAAGCTGGAATCAAGATTGCCGGGAGAAATATTAATAACCTCAGATATGCAGATGACACCACCCTTACGGCAGAAAGTGAAGAGGAACTAAAAAGCCTCTTGATGAATGTGAAAGAGGAGAGTGAAAAAGTTGGCTTAAAGCTCAACATTCAGAAAACGAAGATCATGGCATCTGGTCCCATCACTTCATGGGAAATAGATGGGGAAACAGTGGAAACAGTGTCAGACTTTATTTGGCAGGGGAGGGGCTCCAAAATCACTGCAGATGGTGATTGCAGCCATGAAATTAAAAGACGCTTACTCCTTGGAAGGAAAGTTATGATCAACCTAGGTAGCATATTCAAAAGCAGAGACATTACTTTGCCAACAAAGGTCCATCTAGTCAAGGCTATGACCATACATGACCACTGGAAAAACCATAGCCTTGAATAGACAGACATTTGTTGGCAAAGTAATGTGTCTGCTTTTTAATATGCTATTTAGTTTGGTTGTAAATTTCCTTCCAAGGGGTAATCGTCTTTTAATTTCATGGCTGCAATCACCATCTGCAGTAATTTTGGAGCCCCCCAAAATAAAGTCTGACACTGTTTCCCCATCTATATCCCATGAAGTGATGGTACCAGATGCCATGATCTTCGTTTTCAGAATGTTGAGCTGTAAGTCAACTTTTTCAGTCTCCTCTATCACTTTAGTGTTCACTGGAAGGCCTGATGCTAAAGCTGAAACTCCAGTCAATACTTTGGCCACCTCATGCGAAGAGTTGACTCATTGGAAAAGACCCTGATGCTGGGAGGGATTGGGGGCAGGAGGAGAAGGGGATGACAGAGGATGAGGTGGCTGGATGGCATCACTGACTCGATGGACATGAGTTTGAGTGAACTCCGGGAGTTGGCGATGGACATGGATGCCTGGCGTGCTGTGATTCATGGGTTCACAAAGAGTTGGATACGACTGACCAACTGAACTGAACTGAACTGAACTGAACTGACTGCCCTGGATGAAAGGAGCAGGAGATGAAAGGTAACTGCTTGCTTCTGGAGGTGACAGCTGCACTTCTAGGTTTAGTGAATTCTAGGCAAACCAAGAATCCCAACACACATCTTGAAGGCAGCCCTAAGATCAGCCCCATTCTCCTGGCACTCCCAGAATGGTAACTTTCACCTTGCAGATGGTCCAGCTCACCACCTGCTATGGGACCACAGGGGCAGAGGCCTGGAAGATGATCCCAGCTGTGGCTGTAGCCTGGATTTGTTCATTTGACACATCTCTATTAAAAGCCTGGAAGAGTCCCCAAAGTATCAAGTGGTTGTCAGAATGTGTTCAAAATAATGTGAAAAGAATAACAGCAGAGTATAACGCAAATCTCTGTAACCACATTCTTTCAAAGAAAGCCATCTTATTAGTCAAGTCTATTGAAATCTACTGGCAGGACAGAACGGAAAAACCAAATTCCTTAGTGATTATGGTATTTTCTGAGTTGCTAAATATTATGACTCTAAAGGCCTGGCTTTTAGGTCTTGATAACAACTGACATTTTTATATAATGCACATGTACAGAAGGTTATTCTAATCAACTAGTCTGTAAGGAAGCCTAGAGAGGTTGGTACAGCAGATTTGATTTTAGAATATTAATTTTTTAAATAAAGAAACATCATCTTTAAAAATTATTCTAGATTTTTTAATTATTATTTTAATTGGAGCATTGTACAAAGCCATATATAGTGGGGTAAGGTGACATCACCTTAAAGGTAGGGAGCCATCACCTTAAATAATATCAGTTCTGTAATTAGTTCCAACATAAAAAAAAAAAGTTTTTTAATACCTAGGGGGTGATTGAAATTCTATGTAGCAGATAAAAGCCTCTGAGGGCAGGTTACAAAGAGACCATTGTACTCTCCACCCTCTATCCCCCCACTTCCAGAATGTTTGAAGCAAGCTGGATCTTCCCAGGAAATGTAAATTAGCCCTATCATGTGTCATTGATTTGTTTTGTAGCCTTGTTTCAATAAAATACTGAGCAGTCAGTCTTTTATAGTTAAAGTATCTCTGGATATTGATGAGATCTGTCATCCCAGCTACCTCTCAACCTTGTCGGCTTTACTCAGAAATAGCAGGATTGGGAACTCATGTACACCAGTGGCAGATTCATGTCAATGTATGGCAAAACCACTACAGTATTGTTAAGGTAAAAAAAAAAAAAAAGAAATAGCTGAATGGAAATACCACAACAAAATTCATTAAAATATGTAAACACAATTTGCAAACATTTCTGAGGGAACTGAGGATGCCTGCCAAGAAGACTTTTAACACATAATGAGAGTACTCTTACTGAAACAATGCTTTTGAAACTTTATGGAACATTTGTCTTACTTTTAATTAACATTAAAAATCTTCAAATTTCTTCTTGCCTCTTTTCTTCCTTTGAAAATCTCTTTCTCATGGATGGAATCTTCTATTCATGTAATCCTTAAAAAATAATCTTCTGTAAAGGTTATTCATGAAGAATAAATAATATATTTTAATTTAATAAAGCTGTGTGGTAAAGAACTTTGGAATAAAAGTTTAAAAATGATGGGTTTTATTCATCCCATGACCCTACCCCAACCATATATAGCCTTGTACAATGTACCTTCCTCTTTGGCCCTTTCCATTTTTCATTTCTAAACCTCAATCTCTAAATCTGTTCAAGCTCTGATGTTTTATAATATGCCATCAGAAATATGATAGAGTTATGAATTGTGATCACAACTGATGGAACATGTAAAGAAGCTGGGTTGTTTCCCAAACAGATAAATTTTCTCAGATGGGACTCTGAAGAGCAAGAGCACTGCTTGGAAAGGAGGGGAGAAAGTACCAAGCCATAATCAGTGCTGTTCTATTATCCAGATATAATCGGAGAAGGAACACGTGGACGTGAGTGCCAGGGAGGAAGAAGTCTCCCTCTACCATTCCAGATTCTTCTGGCTGGTCTAAGAATTAAATTGACAAGGGACAGATTAACAGGAGAAAATCTAAAGTTTAATAACATGTACACATGGGAGCGACCCAGAAAAGCTGAGTAGTTCACCAAACTGACTGGAACTTTGACCTTACATATCATCTTCAGCTAAAGACAAAGAGGTTGTTGGGACAGTGGTTTGGGACATCAAAATTAGGCCCATAAGGTGCAAGTAATCAGGTACTTAATGAGAGGCATTACTAAGGAGACAAAAGGAAAACAAAGGTAAATGATTAGAGCAAATTATAAACCCAGGGTCTGAGTCCTGAGAGCTACCAGCAGAGGAGATTTCTAGATGTTAAGGTCGAAATATCCTTTGTACTTTGAAATGTCTCTGATGGTGTCATCAGGTTTTCAGGTAAACTTTTTGAGTTGCTTACACTCTTAGTGGCCCTGTGAACTGTAGCCCCCCAGGCTCCTCTGTCCATGGAATTCTTTAGGCAAAAATACTGGAGAGGGTTGCCATGCCCTCCTCCGGAGCAATCTTCCCAACCTAGGGATTGAAGTCACGTCTCCTGTGTCTCCTGCAGCGGCAAACAGTTTTTTACCACTAGCGAGTCAGCAGGCACAAGGACTGTCTAAACATCAGCTATTGTGATGTTTCTTAAGTTTATAGCGTGTTGTTCAGTTTCAGTTTTTAGGGTTTCAGAAAAAGGACAGCTTTAGTCCTTCATGATTCCAAGTCAAGAGTGGGAGAAAAATTGGAAATGTTATCTTGAAGAGTTGTAGACAACTGTTTGAGGAAACTAGAAAAATTCAGGATCCAGTCTATTTTACAAATGGAAAAGCAAAACCTCAAAGGCAATAAAGAGAAATATAATCTAATCCACAACTAGTATTCTAGTTTCTATGGAAATACATTTGTTCTTTTAAAATCGTTCTTATTTCTACTGAAGATAGTCAAGTTGAGACTAGTTTATTTGCAAAATAAATAGTTTCATTAAACTTGGCTCAATTATTTACATAAGTCCAGCAAGAATAACAATTGACCATTAGCCTTTTAAAGAAATATGCTTTGTTGGAACTTTTCATAAGGAATCTCTAGATTGAACTTTTCTACTTTGATTTTTTTCTTTCAGATTTGAGATCTACTTGACATACGACAATGTATAAGTTTAAGATGCATAATTTGACTTACCTATATCATGAAATGAGTATCAAAATAAGTTTAGTGAACATGCATCATCTCATATAGACACAAAAGTAAAGAAATGAAAAATAGGTAGTTAATGGGAAGTTGCTGCATAACACAAGGAGCTCAACAAAGTACTCTGTGACAGCCTAGAGAGATGGGATGGGATGGGGAGTGGAGGGGAGGTTCAAGAGGGAGGGAACATAGGTATACTTATGACTGATTCTTGTATGGCAGAAGCCAAGGCAATATTATAAAGCAATTATCCTCCAACTAAAAATAAGAAAAAAAGAAACAGAAACATTTTTTTTTTCCTCTGTGATGCAAACTCTTTACTCATTGGTATGATTTGAAAGTTGTCAGAGACCTCTATTTGTCAAGAAGTTCTTTCTATAACTCTTCTCAAAGATGAAGCATTGTTTTAAAAGGCATCAGAGTAAAGCAGTAACTGTCCATAAATGACAAAAGATTAAAATGTCATGGTTAAAGTTCTGATTACAATGCAATGACAAATTTGGTTATCTCTGTGACACACAACACTTAAAGATAATAACTAGAATTATGATTGATAACCTTATATCAGAACATATCCAAATTTTGGTAATTTTCTATAATTTCTAGAACTTATAGGACATTTCCTATAAGTTCCAGAATATAAATGTTATTTATATTAATAACATTGACCTACACATTATTCTTGCCTGGAGAATCCCAGGGATGGGAGAGCCTGGTGGGCTGCCCTTTATGGGATTGCACAGAGTCGGACACGACTGAAGTAGCTTAGCAGCAGCAGCAACACATTATAACCTAAGGTTTTTAATCACTCATTTGACAATGCTTCCTATGTAATTTAACATACCAAATAAGCCTGATTATTTAAGATCTCTCTTTGAGACATTTCAGAGACCCTTGGAAATATCCCAAAGTCAACTAGAGAATAAAAGGACTTCATTTAGAATTTTATTTGGAAAGTTTGTCAAAGATATCAAAAGATTTAAAAACTTTTGGTCAAATAGGATTATACCTAACTGTGAAAGAATACTTACTTAGCCTAATTGACAATGAAAGACTTCAGAGGTAAATACAGAAAGTTAGAACAGATTACTCAAAAGGTAGAGAAACTTTATAATCTGTTATTAAAACAGATCTGTATTTTGAGAATACTTCGTTCTCTAAACGGAGAAATAATGTTTTAAGTTACCAAATTTGAATTTGAAGAAATTTAAAAATAAGTAGGCATATCATAAAACATAATTATTCCTAAAAAGTCTTAGCCTGCACTATTCATAATAGCTAGAACATAGAAGCAACCTAGATGTCCATCAACAGATGAATGGATAAAGAAACTGTGGTACACATATATGATGGAAATTACTCAGCTGTAAAAAGGAACACGTGTTATATGAATCAGTTCTAATGAGGTGGAAGAACTTACAGCCTATTATACAGAGTGAAGTAAGTCAGAAAGAGAAAAACAAATATAGTAAATTAACACATATATATGGAATCTAGTGAGGGCTCCCCAATTGCTCAGCAGTAAAGAATCCTCCTGCAATGCAGGAGACACGGGTTTGCTCCCTGAGTCGGGAAGATCCCTTGGAAGAGGGCACGGCAACACACTCCAGTATTCTTCCTGGGAAAATTCCATGGACAGAGGAGCCTGGCAGGCTATGGTTCATGCGTTCACGAAGAGTCGGACATGACTGAAGCAACTAAGCAGGCACACATGCAATCCAGAAAGATGGTACTGTTTGTAGAGCAGTGGGCAGAGTGAAGAGGAACTAAAAAGCCTCTTGATGAAAGTGAAAGTGGAGAGTGAACAAGTTGGCTTAAAGCTCAACATTCAGAAAACGAAGATCATGGCATCTGGTCCCATCACTTCATGGGAAATAGATGGGGAAACAGTGGAAACAGTGTCAGACTTTATTTTTTTGGGCTCAAAATCACTGCAGATGGTGATTGCAGCCATGAAATTAAAAGACACTTACTCCTTGGAAGGAAAGTTATGACCAACCTAGATAGCATATTCAAACGCAGAGATATTAGTTTGCCAACAAAGGTCCCTCTAGTCAAAGCTATGGTTTTTCCTGTGGTCATGTATGGATGTGAGAGTGGGACTGTGAAGAAAGCTGAGCACTGAAGAATTGATGCTTTTGAAGTGTGGTGTTGGAGAAGACTCTTGAGAGTCCCTTGGACAGCAAGGAGATCCAACCAGTCCATTCTAAAGGAGACCAGTCCTGGGTGTTCATTGGAAGGATTGATGCTGAGGCTGAAACTCCAGTACTTTGGCCACCTCATGCAAACAGCTGACTCATTGGAAAAGACCTTGATGCTGGGAGGGATTGGGGGCAAGAGTTAAAGGGGACAACAGAGGATTAGATGGCTGGATGGCATCTCTGACTTGATGGACATGAGTTTGGGTAAACTCCAGGAGTTGGTGATGGACAGGGAGGCCTGGCGTGCTGTGATTCATGGGGTTGCAAAGAATTGGACACGACTGAGCGACTGAACTGAACTGAACTGAACTGAAGGAGATGCAGGCATAGAGAACAGACGTGTGGACATAGCGAGGGAAGGAGAGGGCAGGGCAATTTGAGAGAGTAGCATTGAAACATATGCATTGTTATTTGTAAAAGAGAGAGCCAGTGAGAATTTGCTATATGATGCAGAGAGCTCAAATCCAGTGCTCTGTGACAACCTAGAAGGGTGAGATGGGGGTGTGAGGTGGGAGGGTGGTCCAAGAGGGAGGGGAGATATGTATATCTGTGTTTGATTCATGTGGATGTTTGGCAGAAACCAACAAAATATTGTAAAGTAATTATCCTACAATTAAACATTTTTTAAATACAAAAGAAATCTAAGTTTATTTATATCTAACTTGTTCCTAAAAATTATGTTTAGATTACCCATGAAAACTTTGTGAGAAATTAAACAAAGTCCATCATCCAAAGCTATTTTTCTTGCTGACAAATTTTGTAAGAATTAAGATGTTCTCATTTGACAAAGTATGTTAGTTGCTCAGTCATGTCTGACTCTGTGACCCCGTGGACTGTAGCCCACCAGGCTCTTCTGTCCATGGAATTCTCCAGGCAACAATATTGGGGTGAGTTGCCATTCCCTTCTCCAGAGGATCTTCTCAACCCAGTGGATGAACCCAGATCTCCTGCACTGCAGGCAGATTCTTCACAGTCTGAGCCATCAGGGAAGCCCTTATTTGACTAAACCTAGGTACAATAAAAGCATTAGATTTATTTTATTTTTAAAATTTATTTATTTATTTTTTATTTTACTTTACAATACTGTATTGGTTTTGCCATACACTAACATGAATCCGCCACGGGTGTACATGTTGTCAATAGCCCTAACGACATGCCTGTATTAATTAAACCAATAACTTTAAAATTGCTAAAGATCAATCCTAGATCACATGAACTTGAAAAACATTTGGATTAATTTCTATTACATTTAGAAATATTTAGCTCATAAGTGCATACTTATAAGCTCATGAAATAGAGCTCTTATAAATTAATTTTGGTAATATTTTCCAGAGATGGAAAGATGTATCTGTGTACATACCTATATAACCAGAGACCTCATCACTTTTACTGTAAAACTTAAAACATGAATCAGGTATAATAATATAAAACTTACTAGTTTTTATAAATAACAAGTTAATCAGCTCAGATGGCTAAGGCTTTTTGCTGTTTGTGAGAAAGATTTTAAGATTTGTGTTTGTCTCTGACAAATCCTTAAGGAACCTGTGAATTAGATGTTGGGTGAGGGCACATTTCCAGCAGTTTGTGCTTTAAAAAGGGCTCTCTCTCTCTCTTTTTACCTCCCTTTAGTTTCAGGTTCTACCTGTCTGAGTCATCCTGTCTCAGTCTTAGCCCACTGTGGACTGTATTTTCATTTCTGATTTTGGAGAGATTTGCAAGACAAGGCCAGCTGGAACTGGACTGCTGCCAAAATTGTACCCAAGAGCTGATCTGCTCATCCAACTAGATTTTTCTTTTAAATGGAAACTGAAAGATTTTCATGTTCTAGAAGTTCAGGGTTCAGTGTATCATGCCCTCAAAAAATTTTCAGAAGGCATGCAACGAAGAGAGTCTTACTGAGGACACAGGTCAACCCCAGACCTACTCACCTTTGGGGGAAAAAGGCCTCTATTATTGCTCCTGTTCGAAGAAGGCAATGGCACCCCACCCCAGTACTCATGCCTGGAAAATCCCATGGACGGAGGAGCCTGGTCAAGGAGGCAGTCCATGGGGTCGCGGAGAGTCGGACCAGACTGAACGATTTCACTTTCACTTTTCACTTTGATGCATTGAAGAAGGAAATGGCAACCCACTCCAGTGTTCTTGCCTGGAGAATCTCAGAGATGGGGGACCCTGGTGGGCTGCCGTCTGTGGGGTCGCACAGAGTCGAACACAACTGAAGCGAATTAGCAGCAGCAGCAGCATTGCTCCTATTGGCCCTTGAACATCAGCCGGGTTTTTTTTTTTTACCTCCGTTGTATGGGTTCAGGCAGGCCTACTGGCTTCCATTAGCATATTCAATTAATATTGCCTGAAGGGTGGTGTATTGCTCAGCCTGTTCCTGACGCCAATTGTCTCGCTATATCTCACTGTCCTCACTGTTCCCTGAACTTAGAGTAGGCAAGGTTTGTACTAAAAGGCTGGAAGGAGACTCGAGGAGCTGCAGGGACTGCAGACACGCTTATCTCTTCTGGCTGATACAGTAGGCGTAGCAGCAGCCACAGCATAACCTGACACAACACAGCCTCTCTCCCGGCTGGCACAGCGGCCGGAACAGGATCCTCTCTGGGCTGACGCAGCAGCCGTAGTAGCAGACATGCTGTATCTCGCCTCTCATGGCTGACCCAACGGACATAGCTGTGACAGCAGCAATGCAGCCGCTTTCTCGGTGGAGCTTGTATGGCCTACCACACAAAGCAGCCTGTGACCGAGCCAGTCCTTGTGAGGCACACGCACAGTTCTGTAAGTGATTTCAGCGGTTACATCATCCTTACAAAACGTGGGGCAAGAGCGAGAGGCCCTGGGGTGAGAGAGCCCGAACACGCCATCTTGGCTAATTTGCTCTCTTCGCCATAGGTGGGTTCACAGGCCTGGTCTTACAATACCAGGCTGGGGAAGTATTCCCCACTGAGACAGTGATGGCCATCCTCACAATACAATCAGGTAAAGGAGATGCAGCCATCTCATGTAAATACAGTTCAAATACACCAATTTTCAACTTTCACCTCAATTCCATCAACTCTTATACCTTTTCCTTCAGTCACCACTAGAACCCCATCAACAAATGTCAGTCTTACAAGGAGCCCAGAAATTTTTCCATTCCCTGCCATTTAAACTCTTACCTTAAAAACCATCTTCAATTAAAGATGAAAGAGGATGTTCCAGATAGTGGTTGGGGACTTCAAAGGGGAGAAAGAAATTCACATGGAGATGGAAAAGCAAACGTTTGTTTGGTAAACAAATGTTTGCTGGGCCGTGCAGTGCCATGGGCCACAGAGTGAACTGTGATCTCCAGGTCTTGCTGAGTTTTTCCAACCACACTCAGCCTATAATCTTTGCAGATATCTTTGATGGTAGCTCTATTGTGGGCACAGACTCTACCTAAAAAAATTTTTAGGCAGTTAGGGGATAGGTCAAAATCTCTTCCTGAGTCTTTAGGCCTTGATTGTTTTCAGCTTGAAATAATTCACATGCAGAGACATTTTGGGGTGGCAAGTTTTGCTCCCCTACATAGTCATATTTAGATGACTATAAATTAGCCCAAGAAGAAAATGACTATTCCTCTGGAAGACTGAGCTCTGCTCAAATAACTGCTAACAAACACACCCATGATGGAGGAGTCACAGTCACGGGGAGGGCCTGGAAGTGTTTTCTTCCCCTGGCACGTAGGTTGTGGGCAGTTCTCTGGCAGAAAATGGGTGTGTGGGTATTTTGACAAGGACTGAGGGATCCCTGCCCTTTTGAGAATGTTAAATGGACTCTAATCCTGCTGCTGTCTGATATGATAAATTGGAATTAGACAATGACAGGATTGGTTGAGGGCCCTGTGGAGGTAGGAAAGCGACTAAACGAGTCATATGGCTAGACGTTCTTTCTAGATGTTTATTGGCATTTGTATGAAATGTCCAACTCTTTGAGACCCCATGGAATTCTCCAGGGCAGAATACTGGAGTGGGTAGCTGTTCCCTTCTCCAGGGGATCTCCCCAACCCAGCGATTGAAGCCAGGTCTCCCACATTGCAGGCAGATTCTTTACCAGCTGAGCCATCAGGGAAGCCCAAGAAAAAAGATATATTTTGTAATATATTTAAGTCTAAAATATATGTATCAAGTTTTTAAAAGATGTAATCTTTGAGTGATAAGATTATAATTGTTTTTTCTACAGTTTTCTTTTAAATTTTTAAAAACATAAGCATATATTATTTATACATTAAGAGAAATATAAATATTATTCAAAATCAGTGTAATCATAACTGCTACAATTCTGGAGACTTTTCTCCAGGCTAGGTGCTGAAGCTCAGTACCCGGCATGCATTCATTGCTTGCTTTAACCTTGGAGAGTAGAACTTGCATTCTCCACATTTAACTTGTAGGCTTATCAAGATTCAGTGACTTACCCAAGTTCATATGGGTAAGTACATGGCAAAACCAGGATTTAAAGCCAGGTGTTTTGCAACTCTAGGACTTTTGGCCTAAACTTCATTAGTAAAATCAAGACACCTCTTCAACTTTCGATTGCTGCCAATTCATATTTCATTCATAATTCATTTCTCGACAGGCTCTAACCACTAAAGCTAATCCTTCCAACATGGTCAATTTTGGATTCTTATCTCAACAACGAGATCTTTATTCTTCACTTCTCACCATTTAACTCTCTCTCCTTTTTAAACTTAGAATCCCAGGAAATTATTATTTTGAACAAACCACAAGAAAAATGATTCTGAAACTCCGTCTTATTAGTTGGGCCTCTAGATGGCCTAAGAGGTTGGCTAAAAATTCATGGATGCCCGATAATTAATTGTTTTTGCAAACTCTTTTAATTTTCTCATGAGTTGCCCCCACCACCCAACCCACACCTTTTAAGAGAGGAGTTTCACAGTGTTCATTGAATAAAAGTTATTCTGACGAGTGCTGCTTAATGGAGACCTTATTACATTCCCTGGGGGAAAGCACAGGCACCAACCCATAAGAGTAGGCATCTTCCTGCTATGGAGACTCCTGCTGAGCCTTCAGCTAACAGATAATGGGGCCGTCTGAAAGGGCAGGCAGGCGGGAGGAGGCCTGGGCAGCCAAGGCAACAGGCAGACGCTCAGGGGTGCAGGGCGAGGAGCAATTTACTAGAGAATATGGAAGTGCACTTGCTTCTCACTCTGTGGGAGCTATGTGCTGTGAAGTTGCTATGATCTCTGAACTGAGAATACTGAACCATTTGGTCCCGTTTTGTTCCAGGTCTCCCGCTCCCTTCTCAGTACAAAAAGCCAGAACCTCAGTCTGCACATTCATAATGTAGCTATCAGGAAAAGCATCACTTGGCCCACAAAGGTCCATGTAGTCAAAGCTATGCTTGTTCCAGTAGTCATGTACAGATTTGAGAGCTGGACCATAAAGAAGGCTGAGCACCAAAGAACTGATACTTTCAAACTATGGTGCTGGAGAAGACTCTTGAGAGTCCCTTGGACTGCAAGGATATCAAACCAGTCACTTCTAAAGGAAATCCACCCTGAATATTCACTGAAAGGACTAATGCCGAAGCTGAAGCTCCAATACTTTGGCTACTTCATGCAAAGGGCCAACTCATTGGCAAAGACCCTGATGCTGGGAAGAATTGAGGGGGCAACAGAGGATGAGATGGTTGCATGTTGACACAATGGATATGAGTTTGAGCAAGCTCTGGGAGAGAGTGGAGGACAGAGGAGCCTGGCATGCTGCAGTCCAGGGGGTTGCAAAGAGTCAAACACGACTTAGTAACTGAACAACAACAACAGAAAAAGCATGAGGGATTCAAGATCCAGAGGCTTTATAATGAGTAGAGGGAAAAAAGAATTTACAGAGGTGGTACAGTTGTTCAATTACCACAATTTTCTGTGTAAAATATGCATAAAATAATAACAAAACCTTGAAATATCTGAAAAATGACGTTCCTCCAAAAAGTGAATCATGTACTGCAAACCTAGCTAAAGAAAAATTGATTTCTGACCAAGTTGTCCCAGAATTATAGAAATGCCAGAGAAGACTGGCCTGCTTCCAAATCTGCTGCTGCTGCTGCTAGGTCGCTTCAGTCATTTCCGACTCTGTGAGACTCCAGAGACGGCAGCCCACCAGGCTCCCCCGTCCCTGGGATTCTCCAGGCAAGAACACTGGAGTGGGTTGCCATTTCCTTCTCCAGTGCTTGAAAGCGAAAAGTGAAAGGGAAGGCGCTCAGTTGTTTCCGACTCTTAGGGACCCCATGGACTGCAGCCCACCAGGCTGCTCCATCCATGGGATTTTCCAGGCAAGAGTACTGGAGTGGGGTGCCGTTGCCGTCTCCAAGATCTTCTGCTACTTGTGAAATGTGAGAAATGCTCTCAAAACACTCCCAATCTTGGGACATTGTGAGAATGAATTACAGACAGCTCCTGAGGACAGCTGAATAGCACAGTCTGGAGTGAGCAGGCCAGTGCTGCCAGTGGCCACCTACTGTCTCCCTGTGTGGTCAGCAGCCTAGAGCAGACAAGATCAGCATTTGGATCTTTTGATCTCCCTTCGTTTCTCTTCTCCTTTCTTCTTCCCATGTACATTCTCTGTGTGGGTGACTCCTTATGGTCTCCCAGTGGGCACTGGCTCCCAAAACAGTTTAGTTGGATCTGAACCAGGCTCTCCACCCCCACCAACAGCCCCTTCTAATGAGAAATTAAGATGCGTGCTGAGCGGTGGCAAGCTGTGGGAGGTGTCATGTAACCCTGCCAAGGATCATAATGCTAACTGCTCTAAGCAAACTTTCCTGTGCTCTGATTAGAGCTTTCTTCTCTGAGATATGAGGTTCCTTCTCCTGGGTGTTCAGAACGATTCTCTGGTTTGATTGGCTACTACGTTACCTTCCACTCAACTGACCTTAGTTGGTGTGTGTATGTGTACACAAGCACTCCTATCTGACCCAAAGCTTGGGAATCAAGAGCTGAAATCTTTCCTTGTGCCCCCTTCATGTTCTTTCTCCTGGGGAAACAAATAGGACAAATCTGAAAATGAAGCACGAACCAGGACCCTCTCATGCCTCTTTTCTTTCTGGCAGTGTCTTATTCCATTCAGGCTGCTAAATATCACAGCTGCATGTCTTATGTACACCCATGGCTGATTCATGTGAGTGTATGGCAAAAACCACCACAATATTGTAAAGTAATTAGCCTCCAATTAAAATTAAAAAAAAAAAGAAATTTCTCTCTCATAGTTCTGGAGGTTGGAAAGTCCAAGATCGAGGCACCAGCTTGGTTGGGTGAGAGCCTTTTTCCTGGTTCACAGTCTGTGACCGCTTGCTGTATCCCCACCTGGTGGAAAGGGCCAGGGTTCTCTGGGGGGTCTTTTTCATGAGAACACTAATCCCATTCATGAGGGCTCACGACCGAAGAACTGCTGAAAGGCCTCATCTCCTAATACCATCATCTCAGGGAGTTATGATTTCAACATGTGAATCTGGGGTGGATACACACATTCAGATCAAAGCAGGCAGCATTTAACCTAAAGTTTTCGGTTTATCCTTGGAGTCAATCTGAGGTTTTGGGTAGAGTCGAGTCATCTTCCACGTTTCTCACCTCAAGGCATCTTAGAGTGAATTTAGCAGAATAGCAACATTGATTTGCCTTCTTTTAGTCTTATTTTTCAGGAAAGATATGTAAAGAAAATAGTTCCAAATACATAGAAATGTAAGAGTGAATTTTGGCCTCAAAGTGTTCCTTAAATGTTGCTTAGAGCATCTGACTGAGTGTTGACCAGGGATTTCCCATGAGGTTTTCATTCTTAGGCCCCTTGTATCAATTTGCTTAATTAATTAAATTAATTAACACCAATTTAGTCAATAACTATGCAGTAAAACAACTCAAGAATGTATTTGCCGTGAATAAGGCACAAACCTCATTCGTGATGAATGAACCAATGTGTGATTCCATCACACTTGGCGTTCCTCAGGCTAATGTAAACATTTCATTACTTGTTGAAATGACTGTGACTTTTCTTCTTCCAGAATTGATTCCAGCTGGTTTCCACATGAAAGTCAAGAGTTGCACCGGCTGACTTTAAAGCTCCTGATATCTTTTGAGAACTAATAAAAATAGCTAATATTTATTCAGCGCTCACTATGCACTCGGGAGGGTGCCAAACACTTTAGTGTAGCACATTATGATATTTAATCTTGACAGTTTTTAGGGGAAGTTACTGTTAATATCATCTTTGTTTTGAAAGTGGAGAAATCCAAAGCTTGAGAATATTATTTAGCTCATTCAATGCCACGTGGCTAATAAGGGGCCAGAACTGAGCTTTAAATCTGCATGTACTACATTCTAGCCAGTTTACCTATATTCTCAACTGTTGTTATATGGTTTGTTGTTTTTAACAGAGGTTACCTTTTTTTTTTTTTCTTTTTGGCTATGCCGCATGGTACATGGGATCTTACTTCCCTGACCTGGGATTGAAACTGCACCCCTCGCAGTGGAAACACAGAGTCTTAACCACTGGACTGCCAGGGAATTAAGAGGTTACTTTTAATATAGTTTGTGATGAATGGATTTGGGAGTCAAATCAGCTGTAAACTGGAGAAAGTATTACTTAATATAGGTCACACATAGAAAAAAGTCTCACCTTTAACTTTCAAAGTGGCAGCTGCTAGATTTCAACCTTTGCTAAGGAAAAACTATGCTCTAGCCAGTCATACATAATTAGATGTTGGGAGGTCATAACGATCAAAGACGAATAAGACAGAGGCCTTGTTGGGTAATACATGGTCTGCAAACATCCTGAATCACTATGTCCTCCCTACACCTGAAACTAACATAATTTTGGAAATCAACTATATTTCAATTAAGAAAGACAGAGTACTTGTATTCTTTGTTTATAATCTTGTCTGAAGGAAAGAAAAGTAAACTGTAGGAGGTGATTCTTTCTCGTGTGTGTGTGGTGTGGTGTGTGTGCGCATGTGGGTGGTGGTTTCTGTGTGTGTTGTGCACATGTGCAGTGTTCCTCTGTGGGAATGTTTCGCGTCTGTGTATAGTGCAAGTGGAGGGCTGTGATTGCATTTGTGTGTGATAGGTGTGTGATGTGTGGGTATGAGAGTGTGTGCTCAGGCATATGGGCATACTCAGATGAATCTGTGTGTGTTGGAGAGTTGTTCCGATGGTGGCAGAGTGCAGTTATTCCATGGAATGATCTTGGATTAGTTCCTCCTCAACCTTCAGGCTAGGCTTAAATTTTTAACATGACATGTGCTGTCAATAATAGAGAAAATACAAGCTGTCTTCAAGGAAATGATTGTTGTAAAAGAATTTAAGGAAACGTGTTAAAACTCACTAGATTTTGCAGAGAAAGCAGTGGGGGAGTCACATGGTTTGCAAGGCAAGCTTAGCTCACAAGGAATGTTCTGAGGTTCAAAAATGTCTTTAGCTTTGGTATATAATCTGAGAGGAATCTGAGGTTATTTCTCTTATTGATAAAGCACAACAAATTGACCTCTGCTGTTCATTTGGCTGTGTGTTCAGTGATGGCTTCTCCCCAAATTTTGAGGGTGGTAAACTGGGTTACAAAGAGCAGGGGTCCCCAGCCCCAGGGTCGTGGACCGATACCAATTACCTGTCTGTGGCCTGTTAGGACTCAGGCAGTACAGCAGGAGGTAAGCGGCCGACAAAAAGGAAACGTTCCCCTTCTCCCCCGGGGCTGCATGGAAAAATTGTCTTTCATGAAACCGGTCCCTGGTGTCAATGAGATTGGGGACCGCTGACATAGAGGGTGTGCTTGCATTTGTGTGTGATAGGTGTGTGGTGTGTGGGTATGAGAGTGTGTGCTCAGGCATACGGGCATACTCAGATGAATCTGTGTGTGTTGGAGAGTTGTTAAATTTTCATATGTGATAAATGGATTTCCAAACTCTTCTCTCAGAGACATCAGCAATCCCTCACAACATTCCTTCCTGCCCCGTCAGGAGCTGTCTGCTGATTTCTGAACATGTGGGTCCTTGGCCTCAACTTCAGTTTCAGCCCTGAGTTTTCAGATGCGCTGCTCTTTTTTGTGCATCCTGGCATGTGGACACTGGCCATCTTCCATACTCTGTCTTTACCCTTTTGCCTAAGCATCTTCTGTTTTCTCATGTGGAGTTTGTGCTCTAAACCAGGAACTGAAAGAAACATCATCCATTTTTCAGTTGGGGTCAGTTTGGGTGAACACTGGCTTTTGCAGCATTTGCAGACCTGGCTCGTCATATATATGTTCGGTTTCGTCTTACCTGCCCATCTACATTGGTAAGTTTCTAAGGCTGGAGTGAGACTTCATGGTGCTTTGATGTCTCAACCCAGATCCTGCCTTACAGGCATTTGTGTTCTTGACTGGCAGAAGGCGTGCTGCCTACGCACCTGCAGATTCTTCCATGCAGGTACTCAGTGGCTGCCCAGCAGATGTTCGTTCCTTTCTGGTTCTCTGGATGGTACCCTCACCACCTGGCTGACCTTCCATGTTTGAGACCCATTCGATTGCTGTTTCTTGAATACTCAGGGTTTGCCACTTTAACCTTCTCCCTCTCTCCTGAGTGATTGTTTTGTATTTTCCCTCTGCAAGATCAGACTCCCCCTGCCTTCTTCTAATGTGATGAGATACTCATTCAGTGCAAAGGTGTATTGAGTATCACTGAGTATTAGGCACTCAGCTTGACACCACATCACAAAGACACTTTGTTTACTGCTCAGAAATTTACAGCCTAGTAGATCACTCAAGAGAGTGTCTAAGTGGGACCTGGCAGGAGACTGGGAACTAGGAACATGATGGAAATGGTGGTAGAAATGATGACACTTAGCAGATTTATGATGTTACCTTTTATGTAAAGGAGAAAATAAGGATAACAACCCACTTCAGTGTTCTTAGGACTTCCCTGGTGGCTCAGACGGTAAAGCATCTGTCTACAATGTGGGAGACCCGGGTTCGATCCCTGGGTTGGGAAGATCCCCTGCAGAAGGAAATGGCAATCCACTCCAGGACTATTGCCTGGAAAATCCCATGGACAGAGGAGCCTGGTAGGCTACAGCCCATGGGGTCGCAAAGAGTCGGACACAACTGAGCGACTTCGTCATCATCATCAGTGTTCTTGCCTGGAGAATCCCAGGGACAGGGGACCTTGGTGGGCTGCCGTCTATGGGGTTGCACAGAGTCGGACACGACTGAAGCAACTTAGCAACAGCAGCAGCATACGTATATAGTTAGTTGCTCAGTTGTGTCCAGGCTCCTCTGTCCATGGAGTTCTCCAGGCAAGAATACTAGAGTGGGTAAACCACTCCTTCTCCAGGGGATTTGCTCGACTCAGAGATTGAACCTGGGTCTCCTGCACCGCAGGCAATTTCTTCACAATCTGAGCCACCAGGGAGCTCAGAGGTAGTGTAACTATGTGTATGTATAATATGTGTATACTGTATATGTAATACATGCACATACATGTTCCTATTTGCCTGCACATGTATAAAGAGACTCTGGAAAGATTCACAAGAAAATAATAACAGTAATTAGGGAAGTACCAAGGGTAGGAAATGGTCTGATGGGGAGAGCAATGGGTAGAAGATTTTACTGTATTCATTATTAAATATTTTCAAGCCATGCAAGTGTCATATTGACTCAGAAATTAAATTAGAAAACAAAATGCAATGCATTTAATGTAAACACTCTGAAGGGATTTAGGACTGATAAAAAAAGGAAACATTTTCTGAACTCAGCATTCTAATGCAACCTATGTTAACTCTTCAGTGTATTTTCTTTCTCTCTTTATTAGTAATGAGATTTTTAACCCAAATTCCCTTAAAATAAACTGTGAATGGAGGATAGTGGGTAAGCCAGAAGAGATTTTTTCATACATCAACATTGGACCTAGGGATACTTTATTAATTTAGAAACTCCAGATTGGACGATACCTTCGGGCATGTCACCAAATACTTATCCACTTTCCTTTGTAATCTTCTTTAAAGTTTTCAGCACTTTCCACTTAGGATTTCATATAGCCTCTTAAATTCATATCAGTATAAGTTAGATAAAGATATAAATTCTTTTTTTCTTAGATATGTAAACAACTATTTTCTCCATCTTATTAACAGAATGTTTCTTCTATTGATTTTAACCAGTAGTCAAGGTTCAGAGTCTGCCCAAGGCTAAGTGTAAATCTCTGCATTTGTAATTTTGATAAATCATGCCAATTGCTTTCCACAATGGTTTATCAACTTGAACTGTCACAAGCAATGTATAGAAATACTTATTTTTCAACAAACTCACAGATAAAGAGGGAAGATCTGTGGTTACCAGAAACATGGGCAAGGCTAGGGATGTTGGAGATGGAGAATTGGATGAAGGTAGTCAAAAGGAACAAATTTTCAGTTATAAGATAAAAATATTGTAAGGATGTAATACACAACACAATGAATATAATTAACACTGCTGTAGTTATATATGAAATTTGTTAAGAGTAAATCCTACTATTATCATCATAAGGAAAATAAAATGTTCTTTCTTTTCCTATTTTGTATCCATATGAGATGATGGATATTCACTAACATTGTGATAGTCATTTTATGATGTATATAAATCAAATCATCATACTGTACACCTTAAACTTAGTGCTGTATATCAGTTACATCTCAACAAAACTGGAAGGGAAAAAAAGAAATGAAACCAAGCCAGATTCTATGGGGCTTTCCTGGGTACAAAAGCCTTCCCGGATCCTCCAATCCTTATTTGCAAGGGAAAGTCTTCAGCTGACTAGATCTTTGCTGAACTCCAAAGGGCAGATGCAAACAGATGCTAACTAGGGAAGTAAGAGAGTATAGAAATGACAGAAAAGTGGTCAAGAAACAACAGCACAAAAGCAGAGTCCAGCTTTCCTCAAGAGAGGTGCACAGCACTCTGATACACATCTCTGGGTTCTTCTAAAGGGACTAAGGCTCCCCAGCCCCCAGGAAGGATGAAGGATGAGGCTCAACATGCTTCAAGTTGAGCACAAGCATGTGGAACGCAGACTGGTTGGAACCAGAAGGCTAAGCACTGAGATTCCTCCAACAACCACTCTGTTAGTTCAGTTCAGTTCAGTTGAGTCGCTCAGTCGTGTCCGACTCTTTGCCACCCCATGAATCGCAGCACGCCAGGCCTCCCTGTCCATGACCAACTCCCGGAGTTCACTCAGACTCATGTCCATTGAGTCAGTGATGCCATCCAGCCATCTCATCCTCGGTCGTCCCCTTCTCCTCCTGCCCCTAATCCCTCCCAGCATCAGAGTCTTTTCCAATGAGTCAACTCTTCTCATGAGGTGGCCAAAGTACTGGAGCTTCAGGTTTAGCATCATTCCTTCCAAAGAAATCCCAGGGCTGATCTCCTTCAGAATGGAGTGGTTGGATCTCCTTGCAGTCCAAGGGACTCTCAAGAGTCTTTTCCAACACCACAGTTCAGTTCATCACCAACCAATTAGAAGAAGATCATACATCCTGAAGCTCTCACCTCAGACTAGCCTATAAACAGTCTTCCCTGCAACCCATCAGAGATTTTGGGAAGTGTGGAGAATAATGCTCCACACTCCACACTCATGAAACTTATGAGCTCCACACTCATAAGTTTCAGGCTATAATGAATTGGTAATAGCTTTCCAAGCTTGTTAATTTATATTTTTGATTTATTTATGGTGAGTTTTACCCAAGAAAAGTCATTTATTTATTTATTTTTAGTAGACTTGAACTTCTCAATTTTGTAATGGTTTCCTGATTTTGAGTCAAACTATAAAGGTCTTCTCCACTACTCTCAAGATTATGAAGAAATCTTGTTTTCTTTTGGCCATTTGTGGTTTAATATTTTATACACATATACATATATATAATATTTTATATACATATAAAGGGTACATATATAATATACCTATTTATACATATAAATAATATGTATTTCATAGGTATACATATGTATACACACATACATATACATTAGAGGGTCTAAGCCAATTTTATTTATTTTTGAATAGCAATGCAGTTATCTTAACTCCATTTATTAAATTCATTACTTCTTTTTCTGTCTGCCAGCCTATTTAGTACCTGTTAGTTATTGTAGCTTCATAATATGTTTTACCTGGTAGGACTAGTCACCTCTTATTGCTACTCTTTTCTTCCCCCCCCGCAAATTTTTAACCAGTCTTGTTTATCTTTCTTTAAAATTCAAATGATTTGTTTTGGGTCCTTTCAATCTCTCCCAAACTGCACTGGTTTTATTTACTGCTGTTACAATAAATCTATAAATTAGCATAATTAGAACCTATATATATATATATATATATATACACACACACACACATACAACAGTGGCCACTAGCCACTAGTGCTACTTAGACTTCATTTATTTTAAAATTAATTTTTATTGGAGTACAATTGCTTTACAACGTTGTGTTAGTTTTTAGTGTACAGCAAAATAAATCATTAACAGTATAGCAGTAACCTTCTACTGAGATGTGTGCTTTATTTCGTGCACCCCTTCACTAAAATCACATTCATACTGGTTTGCCTTTTACCTCTTCAGAATAGTTCTCAGAGCTGAAAGACTGTCTTCTGGGTTATAATCCTTAGGTTGGCGCAAATAAAAATTTTCATTTTTTTCTTAGATTGACTACCGATTAATTATTTTGTCAGCAGGATCATATACAACTTTTATAATCTTATACCTAAGTATTTTGCCATTTCTTTGATTATTGTTAATGCTTCCCCCCCCCCCCCCCACTTTATATCTTTCCATGTAGTCTTGTTTTGGTGAAAGATACTGATTTTTAAATAAATGCATGCCCATCACTGTATCAAATTTTTATTGTATTCATTGCTTTCAGTTTATTCTCCTAGGCTTTTTATATTTACAATGATATTATCTGCAAGTAATTATAGTTTTACCTTCTATTTTCCAATTATATCTGTAATTTCTTCCTTGTATAATAGACTTGCTGGTGCCTCCAGCAAATGTTAAACAGTAGTGAAGGAAGACATTCTTGTCCACTTCCTGACTCTTGCAGGAACTTCTTCAATGTTTTCCTTACAAGAAGTATGATATTAGTTGGGCCTGAGATAGATTTTCTTTTATCATATGAGGTATGATTCATCTTTTCCCATTTTGCCATTATTAGTATTTTTAATAAAGAAAGGTTATTGCTTTTGTCAAATACCCTTTAATGTCTACAGAGATGATACAACCTATTAATGTGATCTATTATTAAAAACCCTTCATTACTGTGTGTGGTAGTCTGATAAATTAAACTAATAGATTTTATCATATTGAACTGTTCTTACCTAGCTGGAATAAAAGCTGTTTTGGTGCTATTGGTATTATTCTTGCAGTGTGCTGCTGGATTTGCTATGCCAATACTGTTCTAGAATTCTTCTCCAATACTCATTGCTGCTGCTGCTGCTGCTAAGTTGCTTCAGTCGTGTCCGACTCGGTGCGACCCCATAGACGGCAGCCCACTGGGCTCCCCTGTCCCTGGGATTCAATACTGAGTTTGAATACTGGGTGTGGGTCTATATAGGAATGGGGAGGAGAGGATCACAAGAATAGAGAAAGAGGTAGGAGGGAGAAATAAAGGAGGAGGCAGAGGGGGAGGCCAGTCAGTTGGTGTTCATCAAGTTTTTGTACTGATGTTACATTCATTTCATAAAAAGAATATGAGAGCTTTCCTTCTTTCTCTGTGCTCTGAGGCAAGTAACATTGAAATGCTGTCCTTGACCTAATTGTTGACCTCTATAAATGTCTGATCCTGGTATATTTTTGGATGAAAGAGCAGTTCTTCCCTGCTTGCTCTATGCATATCTATCAATTTCCTGTTATATTTTAACTTACATTTAAATTAATATTTTCCTTAAAAATTACTCAATGCAGCCATGTTTGCGGATTTGTTTGTATTAAGTTCAGCAAAGTAGTTTTTCATGATTGTCTTATTTCACTACTCATTCTTTCTTATTTTGTGTATTAAACACATTTTCCTAAGTTGAAGAAGCGTTTGAATGGATATGAAAATTTTGGTACCCATTTTCTTTCTTTCTTTTTCAAACTTTAAACTTTTTTTTGTGTGTGTTGGGGGATAGCTGATTAACAATGCTGTGGTGGTTTCAGGTGAACAGCAAAGGGACTCAGCCATACATATACATGTATCCATTCTCCCCCCAAACCCCTTCCCATCCAGGCTGCCATATAACGTTGAGCAGAATTACATGTGCTATACAATAGGTCCTTGTTGGTTATCCATTTTAAATATAGCAGTGTGCTCATGACCTTCCCAAATTCCATAACTATCCCTTCCCTCTGGCAACCCTAAGTTCATTTTCTAAGTCTGTGAGTCTCTTTCTGTTGTAAGTAAGTTCACATCATTTTCTTGAATATTTTGCCATCTTGCTCTACCTTCTTCAGGAGTTGAGTTTTGCTAAGGACAAATCTAAGGCCAAACCAATATTTTTCCCCTCTTAGAAGCTTGGTCTTCTGACTTGGATGTCTGAAGGAATATTTCTTTATCTGTAATGTGCAGTAACTTTACTAGGATGTGTCTTCATATTCAAATAGATTGGGCCATTTTCCAGGGCATATGGTATTCTTTCAACAGGAAGATTTAGGACTTCTTTTATTTCAGACAAAAATGTTAAAAATTATAATTTTTATAATATATCTTTGTAAATACGTATTCTGTTCCATCATTCCTGTTTTCTTTTGATTTCCTTTTTCTATTCCCGTGTCTATCCCTCAAATCTTATTGACAACAAGGGATATAGCTTCTGCCTTTCATAGTGAACTCTTCTCCTCTAGGAAGAATTCTAAGATCTGCCACTGCTCAGCCCTCCTACAATTCTTTAAGCTTCCTTTTGTGTGATTTCTTCCCAATTTCATCTACATTTCAAGACCCTACACAGATGGAGTTTTTTTTTTTTTAACTGAAGTATAATTACAATTACAATGTTGTGTTGGTTTCTGCTGTACATCAATATGAATCAATCATATGTGTACATATATCCCCTCCCTCCGGAGCCTCCCTCCTCCCTATCCCGCCCCTCTGGTCATTACAGAGCACTGAGCTGAACTGCCTGTGTTATACAGCAGCTTCCCACTGTTTATCTGTTTTACACATGGTAGTGTGTACATGTCAATGCTATGGAGTATTTTAAAATCTTAGTTCTACTAAATATATACTTCAGTTGTTGCTTGATTGCTGTTCTTTCTCCTCCTCCTCTTCTTCCTCCTCTGCTTCCTTCTGAAAGATTTCAGGAGTATAAAAACGTTGTCTTATCAATCCATTTTTAATCTTCTAGGGACACTTGTTGATAATGAAGTGTCCCTTATATTGTGACCTCTAACTTCGCAAATTTCTCTTTTCTCTGCTCTTCTTCTTTCCCGCCTCCCCTTCCTCTAGTTCCTTCTCCTAAAGCTTGTGTTCTGTTCATGCCTGCCCTTCCACCACTGGAATCTTGACTTTGGAGTAAGACAGACCTGGGTTATAGTGCAAGTGCTGGCAACCCTGGCCCCCTTACTCATTGTCTCTGCCATTCCTACCTCCTCTCCCCTCTCCCTTGTCAAAGGCACCACAGTAGACAAGCCATGTGGTTATCAATTTTTGGGCCCCCAACAGTCATTCCCATTCATGTTGGTTTTCTGTGTACCTCTTGTGTGTGCTTAGTCACTCATGGACACTTAGTCATGTCCAACTCTGTGTGACCCCATGGACTGTAGCCCACCAGGCTCCTCTGTCCATGGGATTTTCCAGGCAAGAATACTGGAGTGGGTTGCCATTCCCTTCTCCAGGGGAATCTTCCTGACCCAGGGTCTCCTGTGTTGCAGGTGGATTCTCTGCCATCTGAGCCACGAGGGAAGCCCTGAACAGATCTTACTATGAAGTTAAAAAAAAATCTAGGTGTTCACCTCTCTCTCTCGACTGCTATAAGTTGTTTTTCTAATAAACTGACCGTGCCAGCTATGGAAACCCTCTGACTTTTCCAGTTACACTTTCAATTTAAATCAAAACTTTAAGAAAATATGCAACCATGTATGACTTCAATTTACCTTACTCTTCCAATGCTTATTTTTTATTGGCAAACAATGAGTGTTATTCCTCTTCTTTTTGTACAGCAATTACTTGAGAAACTCTGCTCTAGTCAGTGTTGAGTTCAAAGAGAGAGAAGGATATGAACCCCACGATTAAAAAAAATCAGAGTTAATCCATTTCCTCTGGAATCACCCACCAGCAAGCTTTCAGCAACTCATCAACCATCAGGGCTTTGCTTTCAAACCAGCCAGATATCCTGGACTTTGAAGTCAAGTAGGCCTTAGGAAGCATCACTACAAACAAAGCTAGTGGAGGTGATGGAATTCCAGGGGAGCTATTTCAAATCCTGAAAGATGATGCTGTCAATGTGCTGCACTCAATATGCCAGCAAATTTGGAAAACTCAGCAGTGGCCACAGGGCTGGAAAAGGTCAGTTTTTATTCCAATCCCAAAGAAAGGCAATGACAAAGAATGCTCAAACTACCGCACAATTGCACTCATCTCACACGCTAGTAAATAATGCTCAAAATTCTCCAAGCCAAGTTTCAACGATATGTGAACTGTGAATTCCAGATGTTCAAGCTGGTTTTAGAAAAGGCAGAGGAACCAGAGATCAAATTGCCAACATCCTCTGGATCATCAAAAAAATAAGAGAGTTCCAGAAAAACATCTATTTCTGATTTATTGACTAAGCCTTTGACTGTGTGGATCACCACAAATTGTGGAAAACTCTGAAAGAGAAAGGAATACCAGACCACCTGACCTGCCTCTAGAGAAATCTGTATACAGAACTGGACATGGAACAACAGACTGGTTCCAAATAGGAAAAGGAGTACATCAAGGTTGTATATTGTCACCCTGCTTATTTAACTTCTATGCAGAATACACCATGAGAAACACTGAGCTGGAAGAAGCACAGGCTGGAATCAAGATTGCTGGGAGAAATATCAACAACCTCAGATATGCAGAGGACACCACCCTTATGGCAGAAAGTGAAGAACTAAAAAGCCTCTTGATGAAAGTGAAAGAGGAGAGTGAAAAAGTTGGCTTAAAGCTCAACATTCAGAAAATCTAGATCATGGCATCTGTTCCCATCACTTTGTAGTAAATAGATGGGGAAGCAGTGGAAACAGTGTCAGACTTTATTTTTTGGGGCTCCAAAATCACAACAGATGGTGACTGAAGCCATGAAATTAAAAGACGCTTACTCCTTGGAAGGAAAGTTATGACCAACCTAGACAGTATATTCAAAAGCAGAGACATTACTTTGCCAACAAAGGTCTGTCTAGTCAAGGTTATGGTTTTTCCAGTGGTCATGTATGGATGTGAGAGTTGGACTGTGAAGAAAGCTGAGCACTGAAGAATTGATGCGTTTGAACTGTGGTGTTGGAGAAGACTCTTGAGAGTCCCTTGGACTGCAAGGAGAGCCAGCCAGCCCATCCTAAAGGAAATCAGTCCTGAATATTCATTGGAAAGACTGATGCTGAAGCTGAAACTCCAATATTTTGGCCACCTGATGCAAAGAACTAACTCATTTGAAAAGACCCTGACACTGGGAAAGATTGAAGGTGGGAAGAGAAGGGGACAACTGAGGTTGAGATGGTTGGATGGCATCACTGACTCAATGGACATGAGTTTGAGTGAACTCTGGGAGTTGGTGATGGACAGGGAGTCCTGGTGTGCAGCAGTCCATGGGGTCACAAAGAATGGGACACGACTGAGCGACTGAACTGAACTGAGGAAACAAAGTAAAAAGTCTACTCAGTCCTTGCAAATGCCCCCTAGACTGGCAAGCTTCAGGCAGGGAATGTGTTAGTTGTAGTTCCTCACACTCTTTCACAGTGGGGGGCAGTGGGGGGGGCGGTTGCTCAGGTTGTCTCCCTGAGCCAGGCAATTATGTATGTTTATAATAACAGAAAAGGGTTAAAGTCACAGAAGCAGTTACAGTGTAAATTTAAAATGAACACTTTCAGGTTACACAAGGAGGGGGAAGGACAAGTAGAAGTTTACTCTGCTTTTCTCAAATCTTCTCCCAGTGCTAGGCACCCTCCACCCAAGGCTTGGCCAACCAGCATTGGCCAACACACACACACACACACACACACACACACACACACACACACACCCCAGTTCAAAACAGTCTTCCATCTCCCCATGGGTTTCCTCTCTCCTGCTCTCCTCCCCCTTTCATCGCCTCTTCTGCCTCAGTTTCTTCCTCCTCTACTCCCCTGCCTCCTCCCTTTTCCTCTTCCCCTTATTATTATTATTTTTTCATCTCCTTTTTTTCAGCCTCTTTTTTTCTTCTCTTTAATTCCTAAAGTCTATATATTCTTCTATAGTTTCTTTGGGTCTGATTTTGTTGAGGGAGCCAGCATCCTATGTAAATTCACTGTCTTTGCTGGCATCCTGGCTGTTAAGGTGACAGCAATAATTAGGCTGGCTATCTGGACTGTTGTTTATTTTAGTGACTATCACGGCAATCCCTTGAAGAGCTGTAGAGTTTTGAGCAGTGTTTCTGCAAACACTAAAAGGATAACTTTGTTCTGTTTTTTTTTTTTTTTTTTTTTCCTGGCTAACTTCTCTTGCTTCATTTTACTGAAAAAGTCCCTGAAGTTTATGTGACTTTGTTTGGAACTATTGCTGAGAAGCAGAAAACAATACCTTAACCAAAGGCTTCAGTTAAGTCACACAAAATGCTCTGGTTACTTAAGAGGTTGTGCAAATTAATTTTATATGTCAGCTTGGTTAGGCTATGGTGTTCAATTGTTTGGTCAAAAACAACTCGTCTAGCTGTTGCTGGGTGTTTGGAAGATGTGATTATTACAAGCAGTTGACTTTAGGTAAAGGAGATTTCTCTCTATAATGTGGGTGGGCCTCATCCAATCAGCAGAAAGCTTCAAGAGCAAACAGATTTCTCAGAGAAGGAATTCTCCATGGCACTGGAACATAGAAATGTTTCCTTACAGATTTACAGCTTGGCAGTGTCTGCAATCACGTCAACCAATTCCTTAAAAATAAAGCTCTCTATAAATACACATATACAGGCAGTTCCTGCTTTTCAAAAGTTTGCTTTATGCCACTTTGCTTTTATTTAGGAAACTTCCCTGGTGGCTCAGCTGGAAAAGAATCCCCCTGCAATGTGGGAGACCTGGGTTCCATCTCTGGGTTGGGAAGAGCCCCTGGAGAAGGAAATGGCTACTCCCTCCAGTACCTGGCCTGGAGAATTCCATGGACTGTATAGTCCATGGAGTTGCAAAGAGCCGGACACGACTGAGCGACTTTCACTTCCCTTTATATTAACACCTGTTTTCACTGGTTGATAACCAAAGTGTTTTGCTTTTCAGAAAAAAGGCAAAAAGTGAAAATGGTGTTCAGCGTTAGTTTAGCAGCTGGGGAAACGGTGAGTGTATAGGGTGATGAGTGTAGCGCCGCCAAGCTTCTTGCCAGGGAACTACACCCAGCATCTCAGCATCCAGCCGCAGTAGCTTTGAACTCGAGGATCCGTGCTTTATCTGTATATGTTGAGCATCCATTAGCAAAAAGTGTCCTAAGGTAACTGTTTCTTCACTGTACGCCATTTTGACTCATAAAAGGTTTCAGAGGAATCTGCTATTGGACTGCGGGGCGGGGAACAACTATCTTATTGATTCTGTGTCTCTGGAGCACCCTGACTGATGCAGAGGTCTTATCACTTTTTCTCTTGAAAGTGAAAAAGGCTTTTAAATCAAAGTTGGCTAGATAAATTTCTCAGGTGTCAGTTTACGGAGGGTAAGTAGAAGCAGGTGGTAGCTGATGCTTGATTAGACCTGCCAGAGACACAGTAGAATAACTTCCTTTGGAGAGAACTCAAAACCAAATTTACCCAAGGTAAATGAACACTTTGATGAGAAATGATGAGGTAATCAAATGTTTTTCCCAGAAATATATATATATATATTTATATATAATAATATATATAATATATAATTATATATATATATGTAGAAATATATATATATATATTCCCCCCGCCAAAGTGAACACTTAGAGCCGGCAGCCCTTCAGACCCTGCACATTTTCAGCTGTGCTCATTAATTCCTGCATTCATTCATGCTTGCGGAGAAGGCAATGGCACCCCACTCCAGTACTCTTGCCTGGAAAATCCCACGGATGGAGGAGCCTGGTAGGCTGCAGTCCATGGGGTCACTAAGAGTCAGACACGACTGAGCGACTTCACTTTGACTTTTCACTTTCATGCATTGGAGAAGGAAACGGCAACCCACTCCAGCGTTCTTGCCTGGAGGATCCCAGGGACGGGGGAACCTGGTGGGCTGCCGTTTATGGGGTCGCACAGAGTTGGACACGACTGAAGCAACTTGGAAGCAGCAGCATTCATGCTTGAACCATTTATTGAATAGGACAGGGACTTCCTCTGTCCTCTTCACCACTGTATCACCAGCATGTAACACTGTGCCTGGGATGTGGCAATCACTGACCTTTTGCTGAATGAATGCTATAGATCTTACATTGCCTATTTGTGTGTCAGTTGAATGGATAATTAAACTAGAATATCTGTAGAGGGTTTTCAGCTTCTTGTGTACATGCGTGCTAAGTTGCTTCAGTCGTGGCCACCCCTTTGTGATCCCATGGACTGTAGCCCTCCAGGTTCCTCTGTCCATGGGATTCTCCATGCGAGAATACTGGAGTGGGTTGCTATGCCCTTCTCCAGGGGATTGTCCTGACCCAGGGATCAAACCCACGTTTCTTCCTTTGCTGGCATTGGCAGGTGGCTTCTTTACCATTAGTGCCGCCTGGGAAGCCCTTTTCAGCTTGTTTGCTTCAAGTTAACCTTCCCTTGTAAGTATTCATGGTCACCTGCCCTGTTTCTGGCTCCCACACTAGAAACCCTGCAAGTCAAAGGCACTGGGTTCCTATCTACTGACTAATCGTGACTCCAGACCCAAGCCTGGAGGCGAAGGGTCGAGTATAGAAAGGAAGATAGGTCTTAGTCATAGGACAAGTCTTAGTGATAAGCCTCCCCAGTTCTCCTACCATCTGTAGAGCAGCGGTTCCCTCCCAGTTCATTCTTCTTAAATCCCAAGAAGGTTTGAAAGGTGGGGTTTAAGAAGGCTTAGTTCAGCAGTTTGTTCCTGTGCATGCCCTGCCCTTGTACTTCTGTGCCTGGGCGGGGACACTTGAAGTCCACTCGGTTAGGACATGCTTCTTCTTTTTACCACTGATGGTTAAGGCCATGGTAGAGCCCTCCGCTCCACAAAGGCAGGGGTGGTGCAGTATAAGGTTGTGAGCTTTGGGCTCCCTGGGATGTGGATTCAGATTTAAGTCCTACCTTGAGTCCTGGTTTCCTCACCTGGAGAAATGCAGTGATAAGCCCCCTCTTGCAGAAATGTCGTTCTCAGTGTGCGTTGACATTAAAAAGCACATAGGAAATACTCAATGAATGTTGATGCCTTCCTCATTCTGGGATTATGTCCATCTTGCTTTTCCTTGTGCTGACCGTGAATGTCACGACATGGCAAGTCAGTGTACTTCTGTGAGGAAACATTTTCTCACTGTCCAAAAGAAAAAGTTGAAACTGGATGTTATATTCCAAACAGGAAACAACAGATGTTGCTTCAACAATTTATTCACAAACACTTAGTGTTAAATTTGTGCCAGATACTTCGTGCACTAGGGAATTAATGGTGAACAGGAAGAAAATTTTATGCTAGCCTGGACCTTATGTAATATAAGGATTCTGAAGGAAGAGCTTGCTTAGAAGGAAGAGGATTCTAGGCAAAAAGAATCACTTCTTTAACATCCTAAAATATATTGGTGTGATTAAAGAACTGAATGAAAGCCACTGTGTGTCAAGTATAATGACTGAAGGAAGAGCCTCAATGCACTCACGTGACATGTGAATGTTCAAGGGGGTGATTTAGTTTGCAATATTTCTCAAGTTTATTGGACCAGAACCCATTTTGCATAGGGTATCTATTAACATTTCTTGGCAAATAATGTTCCTACACCAGTTTCTCATTTATTTCTGCTTCTAGACTTCCCTGCTCCTGGTCCAGTTACAATTCCAGCTGAGCACTATTTGGAAAGATGTCATGTAATTCTGGGCAGTTTTCCTACCTGAGTATTCTGAGATTCTGGTCTGGTCCAATTAGGAGTCATTATAGGCTCCTTCCGCACATGCGATGAGAAAGCATCCTTTCTTCAGTGACAGCAGTCTGCTAAGTATTTCTTTCCAAGTAGAGAGTGCTGTCCATATCTGGCTCCTGTGGCTACTGTGAGAGATGCACAGGGAAGGTCTTTGAGTTGAGAGAGGTTTGCTCGAGTCCCTCTCTCCTAATCTCAACCCCACACAATTGTCCAGACTCATTCTCACAGTAATTATCCTAACAGAAGATTTACTGTTATTCTTACATAAGTAAAATGGCTACTTAAGTTTAGGTATAAAGTATTTGCAGATGGAGAGAGAAATCCTTCTCAGAAACTAGGGTACCAGAGTTAGTAACGATATACTGCCTGCCAACGCAGGAGAGGCAGGAGACTCAGGTTCCATCCCTGAGTCGGGCAGATAACCTGGAGTAGGAAACGGCAACCTGCTCCAGTCTTCTTGCCTGGAAAATCCCATGGACAGAGGGACCTGCCTGTGGGGGTCTCAAAGAGTTGGACATAACTTAATGACTAAAACAAACTGTTACTTTCCTAAAGCTTGAGTTCTGTTACCAGTCAGACTCATGGTCTATGCCTAGTTTTCAAACTCTTGTTTTATGCCCAGTCCATCCTCACGCAGTAACTTTTTTTGTTAATTTCCTTTGACTATTTTCATTACATGAAGTAAAGAATGAAGGCATGCTTTCATGCCTATTTGTGAAAATAAATGTTTATTTCAAGTATGAAAGGTAATGTTTAAACATTATCCAACATTCTGTTCAGTTGAACAGATATAAAACAGGACTTCTGACAAAAATTCTGATACAACCAAACCAGGAAATCATACCATCATCTTTTATTTCGTGTAAAGGGTGAATAAGCTCTTATTGATAATTCCTGGTCAGTCTAGTCTAATACTCCATTTATATGCATTAAGAGATATTTGAAGAGAGGATACACTGTGTTTCTTGAAATCAACCACCAAAGGAAGCTGCTGTTTCTCCTTCATCCCCCATTCTACCCAACCTCAGATGCTTTTTATAGACTCATCACCTAGGATCATGTCTAATATATTTATTTCTTCCAATCTCTTCTTGAACAAAGATATGTTTTCTCTTGTGCTATAGCTTAGGGCTACAAAATATCATCTTTTATTACCTGACAGGTAAAAGAGCTCTCTGTGAAGTGGGAGAGTGTGATTTGGCTTCTTACAACTGGCTTCTAATGGGTCATCAGTGCCCTCAGAAATTTTAACCAGACTTAGCATATTTTGGGGTCTGAAAGAAGATGTTTGGTCTATTGATGTTTGGGAAGGCATCTGGCTGCCTATGAAGAAATCCTACAGGATAAAATTGAGTTGCAAGCTCCAGGAGTATAGGATCTTTGCTTAGTTCATCACTCTGCTCTGAGAACCTGGCATGATGCTGGAAATACAAGGTTTTATATTTGCCAAGTCAAAGTGAATCACCACTTCATGGTATCCAATATGCTGTCCAGAATCTGGTCTTAAACTGTAAACAGAGACCGTTAGCTTTACTGACAGTGCCCACTTTTTATTAAGTAGCCCACTTTTTATCTAACAAGGGGAACATCCCTTTACCAGGATGCACAGGTTCTAGTATATCAGTTTCCAGGGAGCTGACCTAGGTGCAAGGTGGTTGCTTGCTTAATTCTGAGCCTCCTTGCCCATCTGTGCTTCTCCAAACTGCACTTTTTTAGATTTTCCAGCCCATTTGTTTCTACATTCTTGCTTTGCTTGAATTGTTATCCCTCCTTCATCAAGATTCCTTTGTGGCTCAGCTGTTAAAGAATCCGCTTGCAATGCGGGGGACCTGGGTTGGATTCCTGGATTGGGAAGATCCCCTGGAGAAGGGAAAGACTACCTACTCCAGTATTCTGGCCTGGAGAATTTCATGGACGTATGGTCCATGGAGTCGCAAAGAGTCAGACACGACTGAGCGACTTTCACGTCTCATCAAGGTAGCTAGTTTCCCCGAAGTAGTTATTTTTATGGATTTTGAATGTTTATTTCCCCTTCATCCTAAAAATGAAGTTTATCCTCAAAGGGCAACTTGGTTACCCTTATTTCCTAGTCCTTTGGGAGGATGGGATTGTTGCATTCATGTATCTCCAAAATTGTCCTGAATAAATTCTTCGTTTTTGGCATTAAGCAGAGATCTTCTCTTCTATGGTTGGTTTCCTGGCTCTGTCACAGCAATGCTATTTGCTTACTCAATATTATAATTGCTCTCAGAATCTTATTTCAGGATTTTATCTTGATTCTTGTTGTCTTTCATGCTTATAAGAAAGGCTTTCTCAGGAATATGAGACTCACGTAGGAGGACAGGACATGCTGCTTTCTCCTCTGAGTCATGTTGGCCGTGTTGTGTTAGAAGAGCCTAAAGACATTTGGGGAAAATGAAAGAGACTGGTATATACTTGAGTCATTGAAGCAGGCTTTGTTCCCATAAACTCAAACCAACGTGCCAAAGTTCATGGTTGTGCTTGGCTAAGGGTTCATGTTATAAACAAATTAGTGTCAACCATATCAAAAGTACAATTTTCAGCTTAAATTCAGCAAACATGAATGTAAAACATATTCTGCATTCAAATGGAGGACCAGAAAAGAACCTTAATAGTATGTTCTCCTTAAGCGCAGGCTAGAGTGATGGAATAAGTCTCTTGCATTGAGGTATGATGCTTGTCTTCATGTGCTTGAGTTCTTGGAACCACATGTGGAAGTTTACATGTACTCTTTCATATTAGATTGCTTCAATTTGACCTTTTTCCTCCAGTGGACCAGGATTTCTTTCAGATTCTACTCAACTTGGCTTTTTGTCTCTTGTACATCTTGATGTGAAGGTTCTCTCTGACTGCATATTAGTCATTGGAGAAGAATAAAACCAGATAGAAAGGAGGATGCTACTGCTGCTAAGTCGCTTTAGTCGTGTCCGACTCTGTGCGACCCCATAGACGGCAGCCCGCCAGGCTCCCCCGTCCCTGGGATTCTCCAGGCAAGAACACTGGAGGGGGCTGCCCTTTCCTTCTCCAAGAAAGGAGGATCGGTCTTGGTAATAAGACAAGTCTTAGTGATGAGTCTTCCCAGTTCTCCTACCATCTGTAGAGCAGCTGTTCCCCTCCCCTCAGTTCATTTTTCTTGAATCCCAACTGTTTGAAGAAACAATAAAAAAAAAGAAAAGTTCTTTGTGCAACCAAGAGGGAGAAAGGAAACAAATATTTGTTGAGCACTTACTGCATACTAGGAGACTACTAGTCTGGATGCTTTATGCTAATTGATGTTGTCTCATTTAATCTTCATTACAACTCAAACAGAAAAGTTATTTTTATGGCTACTTTACTGATAGGAAAACTGAGGCTCCAAGAAATGCAGTAATTTGGTAAAGACCACTTGGCCATGAGTGAGGGAGCTAGGATTCCAACCTAGGTCCCCAGGTGCCGTACTGATTTTCTTCATTATGAGCTCCTTTAGTTTCCTCTCCTCAAACCTCACTATCCCTCAGACTTTTCTGAGGGTGTGATCTGCTCAGTTTCAAATTCAACACTGAGTTTTTAAAATTTATCTTGTCCATTTTCCACTCTTGTAGGACTTCTTCCATTCTCCAGTTTCTCAATAGTGGATGAAATTCTGTTCACAATTACATCTATACTTTCAGCATCCTGGGATCTATTTCAACTCCATCAGAAGACTTGGCTCATTCTGAATATTTATGGGCTTTCTAATGGCCTTTAACTTCTCCTAAGCCATTTTTCTTCTATTTTCCCTGCCTAAAAATCCTTCTTGAAAGAGATAGGTAAAACCAATATCAACAGTTTCACAGTCCCTTTATGATCGTTTCCTATTTATCATGTGTCTCTAGCTGAAAGGCTTACACTTTTTTTTTTTTTTTTTTAGTATCTTCTTGTTTTAAATACAGCTTCAAAGACTCTCTTGAGGACAGAAACTTTCTGGACTGTATTTTGGTACTTCAAATGTGGTATACCCTTTGATCAAGCAATATCACTTCAAATGTTGATCAATGAGATAGTCATACATAGTATGAGATTTGGTAGGGCTTCAAGTAGCTCAGGGGTAAAGAATCTGACTGCTAATGCACGAGATGTGGGTTTGATCCCTGGGTCTGGAATATCCCCTGGAGAAGGAAATGGCAGCCCACTCTGGTATTCTTGACTGGAGAATCCCGTGGACAGAGGACCCTGGCAGGCTACAGTCCATGGGGTTGAAAACAGTCTGACACGAATTAACAACTAAACAACATGAGACTTGTTAATTAAGATATTGTAAAGCCATAACATAATAACATAGTAATGATCAGTAAAATTTACATTGATATTGATGACAAAAGGTAAGATATACAATGGGTTAATAGATGAAAGAGAACTAGCAAAGGTGTTTAGAATTAAATTGCATTATTTGTAAAAACATACATAGAAAGGAAACTTGGAGAAATATAAAAATGTTAACTGTGATTACTGATGGGTGATAGAATTGTGATATAATTTTGTTTTTCAGTTGCTTAAATGCATGTTGAAAATTTTCTGCAAATAACTTATATTACTTTAAAATTAATAAATTTGCTTCTAAATTTCTTTTTTAGCCCTAGATTTTGCCTGAGGCTTAACTTTCTGAGAGTGTTAAGAACTCGATCATGTACCTTTGACATGCATTTTCCTTTCATATTTTCTACCTGCCCTCTAAACATCAGAACATAGTAAAGAGTTTCCTATCTCACCCCAGAGCTTTCTTTAGCTGCCTTCTCCTTTACTTTTCACATGACTTTATTGTCTGAATTCCTTTAAGAATGTTTCATCTTAATAGACCATCTTACATTTTAGATTCTCAAGTCATGATATCACCCTATCTTTCTTTACTTTATTTTTTCACTTTTTTTAAAGAAGCAGACTTCACTTTTTCGAACAGTTTTAGTTCACAGCACAATTGAGAGAAAAGTACGAGAGAATTCCCATACAGCCCCTGCCCCCTCACCCACCCTTCCCCTCCATCAACATCCCACATCAGAGGAGTTTGTAACAATCAGTGATCTATGTTGACACATTATTATCACGTAAATTCCATAGTTTGCATTATGTTCACTCTTGCCATTGTATGTTCTGTGGGGTTTGACACCTGTATAATGACATGTATCTACCATTATAGTATCCTACAGAGTAGTTTCTAATAGGGTCTAAAAATTCTTTCCGCTCTGCCTAGTCATCCCTCCCTCCTCCATGCATAACCCGTGGTATGTCTGATCCTTTAATGATCTCCATAGCTTTGGCTTTTCCAGAATGTAATAGAGTTAAAATCATGCATTCTGCAAACTTTCAGATTGCCTTCTATTACTTAGCCATATGAAATTGAGGCTCTTTCATGTTTTTTCATGGCTTTCTAGCTCATTTCTTTTTTAGGCCTGAATAATAGTATAGTGTCTGAATGTACCACTTGCTGAACAGTATCTTTGTGCTTCCAAGTTTTGGTAGTTAACGATTAAAGCTATTGTAACTATCTGGTTCAGGTTTTTGTGGGACATAAATTTTCAGCTTATTTGGATAAATACCAAGAAGCCTGAGTATGTTTAGTTCTGTAAGGATCAGCCAAACTGTTTTCTAAAGTGGCTCTACAGTTTTTCATTCTCAGTACCAATTAGCTCTTGTTGCTCCACATCCTTGTCAGCATTTGATGTGTTTGGATTGTGTTTTGGATTTTGACCATTTTAGAAGATGTGTAGCAGTATCTCATTATTGTTTCATTTGCAGTCCCCTAATGAAATATGATGTTGAACATCTTTTCATGTACACAATTGCTTTCCATGTAAATTCTTTAGTGACGTGTCTATTCAGGCCTTTTGTTCTTTCTTTAATCAGGTTATTTGTTCTCTTATTGCTGAGCTTTAAGAGTTTTTGGTATATTTCAATTATAGTCCTTTATCTTTTGCAAATATTTTCTTCCAATGTATATGACTTGTCTTCCCATTCTCTTGGTAGTGTCTTTTGCAGAGCAGAAGTTTTAAAATGTTAATGAAGTCCAGCTTATCAATGATTTCTTCATGGATTTTGCCTTTGGTGTTGAACTGGTATACTATCTTCATCCCCAAGATTATCCAGACTTTTCCTCTTAAATCTAGGGCTTTTATAGTTTTACATTTAACATTTAGATCTATGATCTATTTGGAATTAAAATCTGTGACAGGTATAAGGTCTGTATCTAGATTCATTATTTTTTTGCTATGTAGATATCCAACTGTTCCAGCATCAATTGTTGAAAAAGACCATCTTTTCTTTATTGTATTACTTTTGCTTCCTTGTCAAAGATAAGTTAACTATATTTATGTGGGTCTGTTTCCTTTTTGTGGATAATCCAACCCTTGAATAATTTTCACTTTATTTAGTTTTACTTTCTTTGAGGCTGAAACTAAGCTTCAAACTTAAGATCATGATTTTATTAAGTTCTCTAATTTTAGTTAAGTTAACCAGATATTCAGGTAGGAGAGATTTTCTGTTGAGACTATATTTCATTCTGTGCTGATTTATTTATTAATAGCTATCTTTATCAGCAATATATTTTACATCCTTTATCTGGTAAGTAGGAATTCTAGAACTTATTCACTTATTATTTATATATTTTCCTATTTTTTCTAATTCCCCATCATTAGATTTATGCATTTCTTCTAAGAATACACTTATAGTCTACCATCTTTATTTTAGCACCAACTTCTTTCAGAGATTGACAGAGGCCCAACCCATTTAAAAAACCTGAAGTTAGCAGATTATTTAAAGATAATAAAAAGTCAAAATACAGTGTTAAAAATCATAGTACATTTAAACTATTTATATGTTTAAAATATAGTTGTTTTATATAGAGAAAATTATTCAATTTTATTACTAAATACTAATTAAAAGATTTATTTAAAATATTAATTCTATTGTGATACTTAGATACTTAGATAATCTATTGTGATACTCTTTGTCTGGTCTCAAAGCTAGTGGAATTTTAGTTTCCCCAACAAAGGATCGAACCTATGCCCCCTGCAGTGGAACCGTGGAGTCCTGAGCCCTAGACAGCTAGGGAATTCCCTTGTTTTCCTCCTTTACTAACATAATAATTTTTTCAGAGCCAAAATGAGACTAGCTGAACAACTAGATTTCCTGGCAGTAAGGGGTAGTAAAGACAGTGCCCTGTTCAGTGGAGATAGCAGACAGTCATGAGGGATGTGATGTCCTTCTAAGTAAAATAAGCAGGAACTCTGCAACTGGCTGCAACAATCCTCATCAGACCAATGCTTTTGAAAAAGGAATATCCTTTTTCTATTATCACATTTTGGTTGTGAATTCCATATAATAAAATAGAACTGATTATTGATATTTATCATATTAGGCTTCCCTCCTTATGTTAAGAACTCAAATGCACTCTATTTATGTCCCTTGTTCCGTGCCTTAGCAGATGGACAGATGGACATCTGCAGTGAGAGGTGTGGTTTCTAACTCCACTTGTTTTCATTCGATAAATGCTTCCTAGGGATTTTTTTTTTCCCTGTAGTGACTTCTAGAGTTTCCGCCCTGATAGCCTCCTTCTCCATGAGTGATCCTTAACGTTCTCCATGCTACTGTCCTCAGCCACATGACCCTTCTTTGTCCTCTAACCCAGAAGACATAATGACCAGAATCTTCTTTGTCTCCTTTTCTTTTAAAACTCTTCTCTTGTTTTTCTCTGTTAAAACGTTTCCCCACTATTTTTCTATTGATATTTCTTACATTCACTTATAGCAATCACAAATATCCCGGACTCAGTTGGCTCAATTCGACCTCAACTCCCGTCCGTCGTGTGCTGGCTGCAGTGGCTCTCAGAGTCAGTTTTGTTTGTTTTTGGCCAAACCACAGGGCACATGGGATCTTGGTTCCCTGAGCAATTGAGCCCCTGCCCCCTGCAGTAGGGGGCATGGAATCTTAACCACTGGACCACTAGGGAAGTCCCTTACAGGTAGTTTTTCTTTCTTCATCAGGTTCTGCTTGGCTGGTGCCCACATCCTATCCTCTGTCTCCTGTACTTTCTGACTCTCCATGAAAGTCATTGGCAGCTGCCAGCCCCTTCTTTTCACCACAAGTAGCCATGTTGCCTCCTTTCAACCATACCCTTCTCTCTCACATAGACAAACTTTATTTTTCCTTCAAATTCTCTTTAATGTTGACTTTGCAGACATATTATTCCCAGAGAAGTTTAAAAAGTCCAAATACCACAAAGTTCCTGGAAAAAACACAAGTAAAATTTCCAATAAGAGCTCTCGAACTAGATTACCTGAAATCAAATTTATGGTTACCAATTCAAATTCCTGTCTGCGCACAGACAGGCAAGTATGTATGTTATGAACTGACAGAGCAATGTTGGGACATGCTCTCTGGTAAGTGGCCTCTCCTGTTTGGTTGTTAATTTCCATTTCCTGACAAGTCTGGTTTTGCCGCTTGGCTGATACAAACGTACAGCAGGAAACGAGGGTAAGCAGAAAGCCATCAGATACAGGAAAATATCATTCATCTCGGTGTTAATTTTTCAGACACCTACTCACTTTTTCCTTTATGCAACTAGGTTAGAGCCTATTTGTGAACCTATTGGAGAGTTGACCACTAGCCACATTGTACATTTGCTGAGAATAAGCCTTGTTTACTTGCATATAGAGAAAATGGCATCACTAATTCCATGGGCATGAACTTGGGCAAACTCCGGGAGATGATGAGGGACAGGGAGGCCTGGTGTGCTGCACTCCATGGGGTCACAAAGAGTCAGACACAACTTGGTGACTCAATAGCAACAGCGATAGAGAAAATGAGTGTCTATTTTAGCTTCTCAGGGACACACAGAAAGCTTGTTGTCTTGCTTCATACAGGACCCAGTTCTATTCTATATAAAGGAAACCACTAACAGTGGACTTGCTGGGAAGCATCCTGGGCAGTTGCCCCTGAGAAGTGCCAACCTGTGTCCCACACTTACTATGTATGCCCGGCCCAGGGCCAGTCGTGCCCTTGCTACCAGCAGTGAAGATACTAAAGCTGTGATTTACATCATGCATATCTTCAGTCTTTAGTTTATCAGCTCTGGACTCAATTTATCCATCTGTGAAATGGGACTATTACCACCTAGCTTACAAGATTGTGCTAAAAATTTTATCACTTCAAGACATATATTAGATGTAAAACAGGACTTCTATTCATTATTTATGGAATATTTATTGAGTATCTACAGTGAGCCAGATACCGTACTAGGGATGGCATCTCTGCTCTTAGAACACCTGTAGTTAAACCAGTGAAGGAGACAGAAAAATTTACAGGTAATCTTATAATATGGAATATTTATTGAGCATCTACAGTGAGCCAGATACCATACTAGGGATGGCATCTCTGCTCTTAGAATGCTCGTAGTTAAACTAGTGGAGGAGAAAAAAATTTACAGATAATCTTAAAATAATGCTATAATTGCAACAAAAATTAAGAAAATGAACAGGGCTCTATTTTAGTTCCTGCTATTACTTAACCCCAAGTGTGGTACAATAGTGGAAATCAGCAACTTTTAATGTAAGGCAAATAACAAAACATTTTAGCATTCATTTCTCAGCAGAAAGTTGGAGCTATTACCTAATGGGTTTTATGATATAGACTAGAAAAGTTGAAAGAGTTGTGCAGTAGATAGTAATTTGTTTTGCCTTAATTTTGCCAGAAAGGAAATGAAAGTTTCAAAAGAGAGGGGATATGTATACTTATGGCTGATTCATGTTGAGATTTGACAGAAAACAACAAAACTCTGTAAAGCAATCATCCTTCAGTTAAAAAATAAATAAATTTTAAAATATATTAAAAAATAAAATGTATCACAAACCTAAATGCAAAAGTCAAAACTATAAAAATTTTAGAAGACAGAAGAAAAATATTTGACAGCTTGAATAAGGCGAAGATTTCCTAGCTATGAGACCGAAAGTACAATCTATAACTGAGAGAAAAATTGATAAATTGAACTTCAAAATTCAAAACTTCTATACTTCAAAGACATCATTAAAAACTGAAAAGGCAAGTCACAGACAGGAAGAAAATATTTGCAAATCTCGTATCCAATGAAGGTCTTGTATCTTGAACTTAAAAAGAACTCTTGAAACTGAATAACAAGAATACAACTAATATAATTTAAAAATGCAAAAAGGACTAGAATAGACATTTCAAAGAAAGGATATACATAGCTAATAAACATGAAAAGACATCATCATTAGTCATTAACAAAATGCCAATCAAAACCATTATGCTATTTCATACCCACTAAATGTTAATCAAAAATATAGATAATAACAAATGTTAGCAAGAAAGTATGGCAAAATATAAACCCTCATATATTGCTGGTGGTAATGTAAAAGCTATGGCCACTTTGGAAAACAATTTGCAATTTCTTAAAAAAATAAAGCATCAACCCAGCAATTCCACTCCCAAGAAAAATGAAAATGTATGACCATACCAAGACTTGTACACACATATTCACAGCAACATTATCCATTGTAGCCAAAAATAATTTAAAAAACTCAAATGTCCATCAACTTGTAAATGGATTCAAAAATGCCAAATTAATACAACAGAATATGATATTATTCAGCAGTATTATAGAATGAAACATTGTTATATGCTATAATATGAAGTTCAGAAACATTATGCTATGTGAAATAAGCCAATAACAAAGGACCGCTTCCTCTATGATGCCATTTACATGAACTATCCAGAAAAAGCTAATTCATGGAGACAGAAACTAGGTCAGAACTTGCCTAAGGCTGGAGAGTAGGAATAGGGATTAGCTTCAAACAGTTTCGTGGTGGTGATAGTTGCACAACTTGGTTAATGTAGTAAAAATAATTAAAATATACAGAGTAAATATGGGGTATGTAAGCTATACTTCAGTAAAGTTGATTAAAGAAAAAGGAAATGAAGGTGAATCCAGTTCGAACCAAACAAGCAAGGCAATTAACTCAACAGTAAATCAATCAACCAACAAACATAAAATAATTAAACAGCAAGAAGTTTCTAATATTACAGAAATTAATTGCAGTGACACTTATTTTAAAAGAAAATAATAATAATGAGAGTGGCTGATATTTATTCAGCTCTTCTCATGTCCCAGTCTTGTGCTAACTGCTTTTATGGATATCCTTATGGAACTTTAAATTCACCCACTCCAGTCCACTTTAGTTCACTGATTCTTACAATGTTGATGTTCTCTCTTGCCATCTCCTGTTTGACCACTTCTAATTTACCTTGATTCATGGAACTAACACTCCAGGTTCCTATGCAATATTGCTCTTTACAGCATTGGGCTT